>NC_053158.1:131598674-131935674 GCF_016835505.1 Polypterus senegalus | reverse complement strand
ACCAGAAGATAAATGCACAAGAAATAATGTGTGTCATGGCCAGTTAGTTACAGTCTTCACGTCCGACAGTACGTGTTTCTTTAAAAGAGCTGAAGGCTTTAAAATCGCCACAATATGATAATTATGGCATATGTCACTGTACACCATGATTCCAATTCATCTGGTCACAGAAACTCTACAAACAAAGCTAAACAATGACCCCACCATAACAACATGAACAAAGCAGGCCATTAATGATAAAATGCATCTAGTTTCACTTTGCCAGAAATACTATAGACAAAAAGAAGGGATGCCAATGGGATCTACATTATTAGGACTCTTCGCTGAACTGATGATGCATTGATTTGATTTGACATCAGACAGTAATGCTGCAGAGAAAAATAAATAAAATGAAGAAATTTAAAATTAGGAATGCTGAAAAAATATGGAGAACATAGAAGAATGGTTGCAAAAAAATTACAAAAAGCCCACCTTATAATGACAAAAAGATAATAGTAGGAGACTAGATTAAATGAAGGATACAGAATACAATGAGAAAAAGATAAAAGAAATGTAATAATATAAATGTCACCACAAGGACTGCATTTAAATGTAGATAGATTGAGGGATTTTTCAAGGATTACCAATATGTAACTGACAAGAAAAGATCAGACATCAACCCATGTAGACAGAACTGACAGTCAGAAGAAGTGATTTGTGATGCCATTGGATCTGGGGTCAGCTCTGGAGTGATTCTAACATCCACAGTATATATTAAAGAAGAGTGGTGTTCTTTAAAGGCTTTTGAAAAAAGTCGCTTGTAATTGGAATGCATGCCAAATCTTCTGAACAAATTTTCTCAATTCCAAAGCATTCCGTTTAGTTAATTATATTTGTAGTTGTACCTGATTAATTCCTTGTATTAAGATTGTCTGCAGAGTATATGTCTTTTAATTTCAGTTATATATATGCTGTACACTACTCAACAATTAGACTTAATGCTGGAATTCTTGTTATTGGCACTACCAACATTATACTTCGATTTTCAGATACCATTAAATTTGAGAAATAATAATACTTTCATTACCTCTCTCACAAATAAAGATCTACACCATTCTTTAATTGTTTTCCTATAATCCACCTTGAAGTATATTATTTTTTTGCTTAATAGTATGTGTTAAGTCTCAGATAGTATTTCCAAATGTGACTCTTTCAGGCTAATAATAGTAGCCTCCTTACTCAAGGTATAACATTAATTAGATTAATTACATTGTTCCAGTGTATTTCAATATATTGAAATGTAAGCACAATGACTTCCACTAACTACGCAATACAGAACATTTCAGCAGTAAATTTTAAGTTTAGTGTATCACGGTGTTCGCTATTGTCATTTTTTAATGTGTAGATGTACTTTTGTCCAATGAAGAGAATGCTCTGGTGTGCTGGGGGATGGCAAACTAAAATATATTGCAACTTTAATGATGAATGAGAGAACATGTTTCTGGCATAAATGACAGCTGTTTACCTTAATCTGTACAGTCCTAGAATTGTAAGTCAGAAAATAAACAATCATAGGTGAAACATCTGTTGGCTACTAGAAAGTACATGATCCATAAAGAGAACATATGGGACCATATGGGAGCTCACTTTAAGATCTAGCCCCTCAAGGGTAACAAATAATGAATTTTATAAAACACTTTTCTTAACTCAAAGCACTACATGGCATACCAAAAAGGAGAATAAAAAAGTATAAGCTAAGCAGTAAATGGCAAAATGAAAAAAACAGTATGTAACTGGTCAGTAAAAAGGGCATGGCAGACTGTGTTATTTGCAGCACCGAGGCCAAATGTTGAATGCCAAATGAATCGGCCAAAATAAGGTGTTGATTCACAACCCTGACTAGGGGAGTTTCAGTGTAGAGTCAGTTCTGAAGCTAGACTAGAATGGGTTATTCATTTCTCCTTGCTGCTGATTGACTGCTGCCCTGTGACACATCTCTAGCGGAGTGTCTTCATGTTTTCAATTTTGTTAATTCATTTTGTAATTCTTAAACGCACACAATGCTGCCGAAACGCCCTGCACCTTCTAAGGCTTCTGGCACTGAGCCTAAGCATCAGGGGCCTCATGTATAAACGGTGCGTACGCACAGAAATGTTGCGTACAAACTTTTCCACGTTCAAATCGCGATGTATAAAACGCACTTTTCCACGGTACCTCATGCCTTGTCGTATGCAAGTTCTCCGCTCGGTTTTGCAGACTGGCGGCACCCAGTGTCAAAGCAATGCTACTGTTCCTGTGTTGTTACTCATTATTTTCCTGACGCGGATTTATAAATACACTGAAACTAACTGCATATTGTTTATTAGTGTAACGCATCTGATTGTAATTAACTTGTAACAATATAATGGTCCAGGGAACAGCCATAGTATTCCAAATACCATAACTGCTTTAGCGTTGTTACTCTCACCACTTCTTCTTCTTCTTTCAGCTCCTCTCGTTAGGAGTTGCCACAGCGGATCATCTTTTTCCATATTACTCTCTATGCACGACTCAGAGTATTTATATCACTGTATCTGAGTGTGAATCACAGCAGCAGCTGATCGGAAAATGAATTATCGGTATACAGCTTCAAGGACACGCTGTCTCAGCCACTGCAAAACGTTTTAAAGCCTTTCCTGTACAGACCTCGCGGTTCAGAAACAGTTTCATCCCAAGAACTTTAAATGCACTCAATCAATTGCACCTTGTAGAACTGTTTGTACTTATAAGTACAATCACCCCACTGTAAACTTGCACTACAGTTATAATATCACAAAACCTGAGCCACTTTGTAAAGCGCGTATTTACATATGATGACGATATCATTGTTAAGGTGAAATGCAGCAAAATGTTTATTAAATTATACAGATAAAACTTTAACTTCATTTAAATAATCTATATTCTTCACTGGGAGTGTCGTTAAGGATAGAATAATTAAACATGTACTACGGAGATATTTCACTGTTCCTTAAACGTTTTGAAGAATCGGCGCGAAGCTTACAGATGGCTTAACTTCTATTACAGAGCTGATTGTGTGGCGATCGGTTACTTGGGTAAAGAAAAGCACTGACTGCAGTGACGGCTACACCAAAATATATTGAATGTAACACAGAAAGAGAAAATAACAACACAGCTAAAAACGCAGCAACAAATTTCGGCAAAAGTGAAATGCTTGTGTCATGAGCACGAGGCGGCTAGTGGCTGCAACATACATGGCCATCCACCGTGCATGACATTGCGTGTCTGCAGTGTCTGCAACGGATGAGGCCATCCACCGTGCATAAGCTACTTTACTGACATTGGCGGCTAAGGAGCCACCGATTCTTCCTCTGCCCAGTGCCACCACAAGCCTAGAGCCGCCCCTGAGTACTGCTGCAATAAATTATTTCATCGAAGTGAAACACGTTTCATAACGTGCTTTAACTGCTATCATCATGAAAATGATATCACGTATACATTTCAGTATTTTAGTTATTCAGAGAGCTGTAATATCACGAATGTAATGGATTCTGTGTCCAGTTGGAGGAAGAGAGCCGGTTTAAGAAGCAAGTAGTGATTCACACACATAGGCACATAGAAGATCAAAGCATTTAACGTGCTACTTTAATTATGATGTGATTTGAGAAACTGGTTAATTAAACGATTTTAAGATGAAGTTTATGATGTTCTATTGTACTTTAATGACAAAATAAACTACGTGATTAAAGTGGAAATGTCGAGATTGAAGTTGACATTTCGTGCTTTTTCCCCACCGTGTGCCTTTTTTCTCTGTACCCTAATAAGCTTTCATATGACACTCAGACAGTGGGCTACAACTCGGCTTTTCACGGCGACTTTGATATGCGACTTCTTTTTTTATTTCGGCACTGTGCGATTTTGTAAACGTGAGCTTTCAAGTTTCTCCAGCACGCTATGTCACTCGATCAACCTACTTTTGTTGATTATACCACGGTTTATTTGAACAAATAGTATGTTTTTCCTTAGCCTTCACTTAGTATTCGCTGAAATTCTTATATTTTCCTCCATGCTTTTCCCATTGTCTTTTTACAGAAGGCTGAGTTTAAGGGTGATATATATCCATTTGCATATTCAAAGAGGCATAATTCTGGGAGGAGTTGGGGCGTTACATAAAGCGTGCACGAGCGTTAGTTTTCACGCTGATCGGGATTTATGTAGCGGAAGAATGTGGAAGTTGGAGTACGCAGATTCCTGCATCTGGATTTTTCTGTGCGCAAGCACATTTCGGCTTTTATTTTTACGCCATGTTATAGTGCGAGTTCTACGCACGGCGTTATACATGAGGCCCCAGAAAAAGTTTAAAACACTCCAGGACAAGGTTGAACTACTGGATTTGCCCTGGGAACTAAAAGTTATGCTACAGTAGCGTACCATTATGGCATTAATGAAAGCACAGTACGCTACATAAAGAACAAGGCAGCAATCAGGAGTACCGTATGTGTAAGTTTCTGTGATAGTGCCAAAAAGGTAACAACCGCAAGGAATAAAAATATCATCAGGATGGAATCTGCCTTGGGATTGTGGATCACCAACTGCAGGAAGAACATTTCCTTGGACGGTAACATCATCCGTGAGAAAGCACGGAAATTGTACCAGCAGTTCTCTACAGGAGACAATGTAGAAGGTACCAAAGAGTCGCAACCAGGACCATCAACAGCACTGGAGCCTAAAGATTTTCAAGCCAGTAAGGGATAGTTTGATTGTTTTCAGAAACGATTTAATATTAAAAGCATCTCTCTACATGGAGAGGCAGCGTCTGCTGACAAAGAAGGCATGGAGAAGTACCCTGAGACATTTAGGCACATCAAAGAGGAGAAGGGATACAATCCCAAACAAGTTTTTAACATGAATGAGACTGGCTTGTTCTGGAAGAAGATGCCATCCAGAACTTACATCACGAAGGAAGAAGCCAAAGCTCCAGGGTTTAAGGCACAGAAGGACAGAGTGACACTTATTATGTGTAGCAATGCTGCTGGTTACATGATGAAACCTGGCCTCATCTACAAATCAGCGAACCCTAGGGCCCTTAAAAACAAAAATAAAAACCTTCTGCCTGTCTACTGGATGCACAACCCTAAAGCCTGAGTTACCAAAATCCTTGCTTCAAACTGGTTTCACCAGTGCTTTATCCCTCAAGCCAAGGAATAGCTCCATGACTTAGGCATGAACTTCAAGGTGTTGCTTATTATGGATAATGCTGGCGGCCACCCTTTGGATTTGTATTACGAGGGAGTTCAGACTGCCAACATCACCTCCCTCATCCAACCTATGGGTCAAGGAGTGATCCGTGCCTTCAAGGCTCTTTATAACCGGATTTCTCGCCAATACCTTATGAATGCAATGGATGCGGACGAGAATTTTACATTAAAGGGTTACTGACATAACTTTACAATCACAACGTATCACTCGAAAAAATTCAGCACAACACTGTCAACAAAGCCGTGGAACTGAAAAGATACTGGGTGGCGAAGGTTTTGACAACATCACTCAAGATGAGATGAACAACCTTATCGATGCCCACTCTGAACCCCTGACAGAGGAGGATTTGTTATAGTTAACAAAGTCTGCCAGCGAGAGCAGGAGGAGCAGGGCCTGACATTGAAACGTCTGTCCCAGATTATTCAGACATCGAAGGAGTTACAAGGGAAGATTGAAGCATGGGATCCTTATATGGTTTGGGCTTTCAAAGTTAATAATGGCATAAATGCTGCCATTCAGACATATAAAATGCTCCTCGCCACCATGAAGAAACAACAACTTCCCATCACAATGTTCCTGAAACCTATAAAAAAAAGCCAACATGCAACTCCACCAAAAGAAGACCAGTCCAAAAATACGACTCCTCCTGAAGCGCCTGAAGAGGACGCGCCACCTGAGGAGTTGTAAATCTTCTGCATCGTACTGCACAGCTACTTCATCATCATCAATATCATTCATCATTGGTTAGTACCCATGCATTTTAATTAAATTAATTAAATTATTACGTATTTACTGTGTTTATAACAAAGAAAATGACAGTGCATAACAAAGTAAACGCGCTTACATGAATTACAGTATGTATAGTGGTAACATCTGTATTTTACATTCTAGCACCGCGGGAGACATAACAGTACAGTACTGTACAGTAGACGGGTTTACCTTTACATTCTTTTTTTAGGTAATGTATTAAGCTGAGCAATGAAATTAAAGTGCCTTGGGGACATATTTAGGGTTTAAACTATAAAAATAGGCATTTAAAAGGCATTTTTTAACCTCATCCGAAAGTCGCGATTTTTCACAATTCGTGGGTGCTAAAGAGGTAAAGGGTGCAAAATTCCTGTGAATTTTGGGGTTGTACTGTACCTTAAGGTCAGTGATTACTAATACAATGTTATTTTTGATCCTTTACTATGGATCTCTCTCTGTATGGACCTCTATCAGAAGATAAAAAAAGACAAATTTCTATTACAATACAAGGAGAGTGCCCACTAATGGTCACATCACTCAAGATATATACAAATTTTAACATGCTGCATTATGTCCTATTATATGACTTAAAATTGTGAAGGTAATAGCTCATCCACTTTACTTCTGCTTTTTATTTCTCAGTGTCAAAAAACCCAACAGCTTTCTTTACTGGCCTTATTGTGCTGTTGTAAATGTTGTATGTTTTAGAGGCAGCATATTTTTTTTTCTTTCTAGTTCAAACACTATTTTCAGTATAGCGTCATCTGACATGTTTAACAGTAGGGTGATACAAGGAAGATGTAATCTAACCTGTGACATTTCAATAGCTATTTCACAATCTGTCAATGAGTTTATAATGGAATGTTCTTACATCATCCATTATCATCTTCTTCTTCTTTCGGCTGCTCCCGTTAGGGGTCGCACAGCGGATCATCATCTTCCATATCTTTCTGTCCTCTGCATCTTGTTCTGTTACACCAATCACCTGCATGTCCTCTCTCACCACATCCATAAACCTTCGCTTAGGCCTTCCTCTTTTCCTCTTTCCTGGCAGCTCTATCCTTAGCATCCTTCTCCCAATATACCCAGCATCTCTCCTCTGCACATGTCCAAACCAATGAAATCTCCCCTCTCTAACTGTCTCCCAACCATACAACTTGAACTGACCTTCTAATGTACTCATTTCTAATCCTGTTCACCCTCATCATGCCCAATGCAAATCTTAACATCTTTAACTCTGCCACCTCCAGCTCTGTCTCCTGCTTTCTGGTCAGTGCCACCGTCTCCAATCCATATAACATAGCTGGTCTCACTACCGTCCTGTAGACCTTCCCTTTCACTCTTGCTGGTACCCGTCTGTCACAAATTACGCCTGACACTCTTCTCCACCCATTCCACCCTGCCTGCACTCTCTTTTCACCTCTCTTCCACAATCCCAATTACTCTGTACTGTTGATCCCAAGTATTTAAACTCATCCACCTTCACCAACTCTACTCCCTGCATCCTCACCACTCCACTGACCTCCCTCTCATTTACACATATGTATTCTGTCTTGTTCCTACTGACCTTCATTTCTCTCCTCTCTAGAGCATATCTCCACCTCTCCAGGGTCTCCTCAACCTGCTCCCTACTATCGCTACAGATCACAATGTCATCATAGTTCACGAGGACTCTCATCTGTCAACCTGTCCATCACCATTGCAAATAAGAAACAGCTCAGAGCCGATCCCTGATGTAATCCCACCTCCAACTTGAATGCATCCGTCACTCCTACCGCAGACCTCACCACAGTCACACTTCCCTCGTACATATCCCGTACAACTGTTACGTACTTCTCTGCCACTCCCGACTTCCTCATATAATACCACAGCTCATCTCGAGGTACCCTATCATATGCTTTCTCCAGGTCCACAAAGACGCAATGCAACTCCTTCTGGCCTTCTCTAAACTTCTCCATCAACATCCTCGGAGCAAACATCGCATCTGTGGTGCTCTTTCTTGACATGAAACCATACTGCTGCTCACTAATCATCACCTCACTTCTTAACCTAGCTTCCACTACTCTTTCCCATAACTTTATGCCGTGGCTCATCAATTTTATTCCCCTATAGTTACTGCAGTCCTGCACATCCCCCTTATTATTAAATATCGGCACCAGTACACTTCTTCTCCACTCCTCAGGCATCCTCTCACTTTCCAAGATTCCATTAAACAATCTGGTTTAAAAACTCCACTGCCATCTCTCCTAAACACCTCCATGCTTCCATAGGTATGTCATCTGAACCAACGGCCTTTCCATTTTTCATCCTCTTCACAGCTGTCCTTACTTCTGCCTTGCTAATCCGTTGCACTTCCTGATTCACTCTCTCCATATCATCCAACCTCTTCTCTCTCTTGTTCTCTTCATTCATCAGCCTCTCAAAGTACTCTTTTCATCTGCTCAACACCCTCTCCTTGCTTGTGAGTACGTTTCCATCTTTTATTACCCTAACCTGCTGCACATCTTTCCCAGCTCAGTCCCCCTGTCTAGCCAATTGGTACAGGTCCTTTTCTCATCCTTATTGTTCAACCTGTCATACAATTCATTATACGCCTTTTCTTTAGCCTTTGCCACCTCTCTCTTCACCTTGCGCCTTATCTTCTTGTACTTGTCTAATTTCTGCATCTCTCTGACTATCCCACTTCTTTGCCATCCTCTTCCTCTGTATACTCTCCTGTATTTCCTCATTCCACCTCCAGGTTTCCTTTTCCTCCTTCCTCTTTCCAGATGTCATGCCAAGCACCCTTCTTGCTGTCACCCTTACTACATCTGCTGTAGTTTCCCAGCTGTCTGATAACTCTTCACTGCCACCCAGTGCCTGTCTCACCGCCTCGCTAAACTCAACCTTGCAGTGTTTCTTTTTCAACTTCCACCATTTGATCCTTGGCTCTGTCCTCACTCTCTTCCTCTTCTTGATCTACAACATCATCCTACAGACCACCATCCTATGCTGCTTAACTACACTTTCCCCTGCCACCACTTTGCAGTCTTCAGTCTCCTTCAGATCAACGCTTCTGCATAGGATGTAATCTACCTGTTGCATCTTCCTCCACTGTTGTACATAACCCTATGCTCCTCCCTCTTCTTAAAATACATATTCACCACAGCCATGTCCATCCTTTTGGAAAAATACACTATTCCTCTGACCTTCTTCATTCCTCTCCTTGACACCATACCTACCCATCACCTCCTCATCTCCACTGTTCCCTTCACCAACATGCCCATTGAAATCCGCTCCAATCACCACTTTCTGTCCCTTGGGTACACTGTTCATCACTTCAATCAAATCACTCCAATAATCTTCTTTGTCACCCATTGCACACCCAACTTGTAGTGCATATGCACTAATAACATTCATCATCACACCTCCAATTTCCAGCTTCATAATCATTACTTTGATACTCTTTTCCATCATATCTGCTAACTTTCTCCCCTTACCAGTCATACTGCCAACATTCAAAGTTCCTACCCTCAGTTCCACTCTCTTTACTTTCCTCCTCTCCTCCTGCCTCTGGACATGTCTCCCCCCTCTTCTTTTCCTTCTTCGGCCAACAGTAGCCCAAATTCCGCCAGCACCCTGTTGGCTAACAGCATTGGTGGCGGTCATTGTTAACTCGGGGCTTGACTGATCTGGTATGGAAATTTGTATTGTTATCTACATATTGAATTTTACACCAGATGCCCTTCCTGATGTAACCCTCCCCATTTATTCGGGTTTGGGACCGGCACAAAGAAACACACTGGTTTGTGCATCCCCTAATTTACATTTTGTTTTAAATAGTGACTCAGATAACTGGTTCTTTTTATTTTAGGTATAATTTAACAGTCTTCCTGACATGTATGGCTGGGGTAACTCCAGTATCTCTTGTATTATAGCGTGTGGACCACCCTGTTCAGCAACATATGAATCCTTAAATAACCTGTGCTGTTTTAAATTAGTCACATATTCATTCTCAATTAATTCAAGTCAAGTTAAGTGGCTTTATTGTCATATCATTCATTTCCCAGGACCTCAGCGCAATATACACATAAACACAGAAAAAAAACATTTTCTATTTTCATTGTAAAATGATATTATTTAATGTTCTTAGGAGTAGCAATGTACTTTAATTTCCCATTAAAAACCAAATGCTTGTGTCAGAATTCTCCCACTATCATCTTAAATGTTCTCCTACTGTTTCCTTCAAACCTTACATGAAAAGCACTGCATTCCAATGTGATTATTTTGAATTTATGACTCTTGTCCTTTTTAAAATAACTTACACTGTTGACTTTCCACTGATAGGCATCATTATACTAATCTTATCTAATATGACAGTGGTCTCTGGATTTAATTTGTTCAGAATTGCTTTCAAAGCAGCACGGTCCATTTTTTAAAATGCTTTTTTTGATGAAGAAGCTGCTAAAAATACTGTAGCCTTAACACTAGAATTACCAGAGTCTACGAAAAAACTCGTAATTCTGTCCCACCTTAAATCGCTTCTTAAAATCGTTCACAGCTCTCCACCAGCGTCTTTTGTCATCTAAATGTGCTGATAAAAATCACGCTGCAAGCAGCCGGCTATTCCATCCCCCCACCGACTTAGAACGTGCACAAACTTCTCCCAGCTCATGCCTTGATTGATTATCTGGGAGTGAAGTGGAGTTTTAGACTGGAAATAATAGATCATTATTTGGAATACACGCATTTCACGTGTGTTCCGTTTCTACAGTAATCCGTGTAAACACATTTTTAAAACAAACGTTTTTCATATTGTAGTAGTAAATGACAAAATGTAAGCATAAACTATATAATGTATGAAGCCTGAAGTCAAAATATCACACACTTTCACAAAAGGTACAAATATAATAGAACTAGTATGCCCTGTGTTGGCTGGGATTGGCTCCAGCAGACCCCCGTGACCCTGTATTCGGATTCAGCGGGTTAGAAAATGGATGGATAGATGGATGTTTTTATTCAAAAATATAACTGCAGAAAAAAGCCACCTTAGCATGCCATATTGACAAATGCTTACTACAGCTACCACGGTAGCATAATGGTATCAACTGCAGACTAGGATCCTAAAGGTCATGAGTTCGATCCCACATGGTTCAGTTTTGAAAAGTAAACTGCTCTTATTCTTACTATTTTAGAATAAAAACATGCATTTGATTTCAGTGTGTAACAGCCAGTGTAGTTTATGATATTTCTAAAGGTTAGTTTTTTTTTTTTATTCACTTTTCATTCTCAGTCGTGTTCAGGATCCTTCCCTATCCCCCATCTGAGAATGCGGTTTTCACATAAAGATGCGCTGTAGCTCTGCAGCGTACGTGTGACTGCATTCTCGTACCAATGCTTGCGAACTGAAGTGCCTGTGTGCACTTTTCGTGGCATTACACGTCTATTTTTTTGAGCATGCCAGTGCCGCTCAAATACAGGAACATATGTTTGTGTACAAGAATAAAAAACAAGTGCACTTTTATTCTAGACTACAAGTGAAGAAAAAACAAAGCAAGTTACAGTAGGCGGTTGATACGACAGGTTGCGTGGTGCGATGCTAAGAACTGCTGATTTCCGATCCGTGCTGTATAAAATCATCACATTCAAATATTAACAATTTCCACACACCCTTCCTACATTCACGACATGTGTACTTGTTGCAGTGTACACATCTCTCTGTGCTTTGGTTCCTATTACACTGAATGAGCACCTGACATTGTACTTTCTTCCCTATATAAATAACATTCGAGTATAGCGCGTCTCCAAATAAATCACATTCGAGTATAGCGCGTCTCCAAATAAATCACATTCGAGCTATAGCGCGTCTCCAAATAAATCACATTTGAGTTATAGCGCATCTTTATGTGAAAACAAAAACCCGATCTGACGCTGTTCGTTTTCAAATAATATTGCATGTACTTAACTATTTTAGAATACAAACATACATTTGATGTCAGTCTTTTTTTTATTCAGTTCCATTCTCTCAGTCGCGTTCACGATTCAAACACCCCATTATGACAATGCTGTTTTCACATAAAGATGCGCTATAACTCAAATGTGATTTATTTGGAGACGCGCTATACTCGAATGTGATTTATTTGGAGACGGGCTATACTCGAATGTTATTTATATAGGGAAGAAAGTACAATGTCAGGTGCTCATTCAGTGTAATAGGAACCATAGCACAGAGAGATGTGTACACTGCAACAAGTACACATGTCGTGAATGTAGGAAGGGTGTGTGGAAATTGTTAATATTTGAATGGGATGATTTTATATAGCACGGATCGGAAATCAGCAGTTCTTAGCATTGCACCACGCAAGCTGTCGTATCAACCGCTTACTGTAACTTGCTTTATTTTTTCTTCACTTATAGTCTACTGTAGAATAAAAGTGGACTTGTTTTTTATTCTTGTACATTCTTGTACACCAACATATGTTCCTGTGTTTGAGCGACACGGGGATGTTCAAAAAAATAGACGTGTAATGCCACGAAAAGTGCACGCAGGCACTTCAGTTCGCAAGCATTGGTATGAGAATGCAGTCACAAGTACGCCGCAGAGCTACAGCGCATCTTTATGTGAAAACAGCATTCTCAGATGGGGGGGTAGGGAAGGATCCTGAACACGACTGAGAATGAAAAGTGAATAAAAAAAAAACCTAACCTTTACAAGTATCATAAATTACTGGCTGTTACACACTGAAATCAAATGGATGTTTTTATTCTAAAATAGTAAGAATAAGAGCAGTTTACTTCTCAAAACTGAACCATGTGGGATCAAACTCATGACCTTTTGGATACTAGTCTGCGGTTGATACCATTATGGTACCGTGGTAGCTGTAGTAAGTGCGTGTCAATATGGCATGCTAAGGTGGCTTTTTTCTGCAGTTATATTTTTGAATAAAAGCATACTTGTTCTGTTATATCTGTACCTTTTGTGAAAGTGTGTGATATTTGGACTTCAGGCTTCATACATTATATAGTTTATGCTTACATTTTGTCATTTACTACTACATTATGAAAAACGTTTCTGTTTTAAAAATGTGTTTACACGGATTACTGTAGAAACGGAACACACGTGAAATGCGTGTGTTCCAAATAATGATCTATTATTTCCATTCTAAAACTCCACTTCACTCCCAGATAATCAATCAAGGCATGAGCTGGGAGAAGTTTGTGCACGTTCTAAGTCGGTGGGTGGATGGAATAGCCGGCTGCTTGCAGCGTGATTTTTATCAGCACATTTAGATGACAAAAGACGCTGGTGGAGAGCTGTGAACGATTTTAAGAAGCGATTTAAGGTGGGACGGAATTACGAGTTTTTTCGTAGGCTCTGGTAATTCTAGTGTTAATGTTCTGGGGTGAGTCCCCAAATGCATCACAATGTAAAGTACATTATTAACTACTTCTTGTTCATTAATTAACGGCTATTTCCCAAAACATTTCTTAATTAAAGGAGTATGTAAACCTGTTTATAAATTGACAATCTAGCTGACCAGTCAATATTCACAAAAAAGCATCTTTATTCCGATTTATTTCTTTCGGGAAAGATACGAGATAATCTGTCCTCTTAAGAAGGCGTTCAGGGTTTCCCAGAGTATTCCTGCAGATACCTCTGATGATGCATTTATCTCTAGAAAAATTATTTGTTTTGATATAACTTCTGTACAGTTCTCCACTGCTAATAAAAGTGGGTTAAGGCACCATCTGCAGGATGAGTATGTGAGACATAATGATTTTAGCTCCAAGATCAGTGGGGCATGGTTGGAAATAACAATAGTGTCGTACTTGCAGGATTTAATCATAGGCAAGAAATTGTTATCTACAAAGAAATAATCAGTTCTTGAGTAGCAATGATACACTGACGAGTAGAAGGAATATGCTCTTCAGTTTGGGTTTAGAAATCTCCAGGGGTCTAATAAGTTGTGGTCAGTTACAAACTGTGTAATTGTTTTTGCAGTGTTAGATGTCATTACCCCTGTTTTAGGAGACCTATCTAAGTCTGGATTTAAAACACAATTAAAGTCCCCAGATATTATAACCTCTATTTTTTTTTGTAAAGCTGTAATGGAACATTTGGCCAGTCCAGTCTTTTTGCAGCAGGAACTGATCCTTGCTTAATAAGTGGGTCTCCTGTAAAAATACTATTTTAGCGTTTAGACCGGTTAGGTGAGAGAATACTTTTTTAATTTGTGATTCAGGCCTTTAACATTCCATCTCACAAAGCTAACTGTTCCATCTTCTAAAATTCTAAATTTTTGATGTCATTTTTTAGTCTTAACCGAAAGTGAGACAGCTTTGACCTTAATTTCTAATTTTCCCAGGGGTTATTGCCATGCAGTCTATTGTTACATTGATATTTATAATTTTAAGGATTAAAAGGATAGATTAGAGATAGCTTGCTCTCATTCTCTCACCCCCCAGCCTCCCCCCCATTTTGTCACACCACATGAGGCTGGACTCTGCTTCACAAAGTCCCAGTCCTCGGACATAACTAGAGACTGAGCACGTCCAAAACAAAACAACCCCAGCAGCCGCATATGAGGATTAAAATTGAGAGATATATTGCCAATACAGTCTAAATAGTATAAGCATAAAATATAATCTTCAACAGTGTTGAAATATTAAGATAGTAGATCCAGGGAATGGTGTTAAAAAGTTGCCCTGGATAAGCATAGTAATCCTGAATACAATAATAACAACAGCAATAAACCAAGGGTATGATGTTTAACAGTCTCCTTTAGAGTAGCAAAAAGAGAAAAAAGAAAAAAAAAAGGTTACTAATTTAATTTCTTCCACACATATGTAAACATGTATAATTATAATTAAAACAAAGTGACCGACAAGGGAAAAGGATGTATAATTACAGTACCAGTATCATTGCAAGTGGATCAGACAGCCGGTGATATCTTCTTTGTGATGCCATGACAGCGTGCGACTCACGATTGTATTTCAGGCAAGTGTCGTGATCAGCTTTCTTAACTCTTTATCTGCTTCCTCCGTAGTGGTAAAGATGTAAAGTTTGCCTTGAATATCTATGTTCAGTTTGGCAAGATACAAGAGGCTGTATCTAATAAATTTATAAAATTATAAAAAGAGGCACGTTTATCAGCTGTTGAGGGTGAGAAATCAGGGAAAATATGTATGAGGTTATTTTCAAATATAATCTCTTGTTTCTGTCTGTGAAGTGACATTACATTTAATTTAGATTGTAAATTCTCGAAGTGCACAACAAAAGCCCTAGGTTTAGAGGTGTTTGATCCCCGTATGCGGTAAGCTGCTGCTATCTCGGTATCTGATTTAAAGTCCTCTCCAATTATTTCGGAGAATAGTTCAGCGAATTTTACTGGGTTTGAACTTTCACGAATCTCAGTTAGACTTTCAATTCTAATATTATTTTCTCTGCATCCGTCTTCCAAGGCAGCAAGTCTGTATCAGAGTTTTTTGCATTTGGAATTCGCAGCTGTTGCTTTTCTATCAGCAGTGGATGCTAAATGTTCAACTGTTTCAATTTGAGTTGTGAATGTCTGCTTAACGTCTTCCAGCTGATCGGCAAGTGCTCTCAGTTTAGGCACATTTTCCTGAATGTGATCCTCGCATATCTTTAAAGGCAGTCTCAAAGCAATTATATACGTGTTCCTCCGAGTCTTTATTATCCTACCGCAGCTTCTCGCTTGTCTTGAGCATACCATTTATTTCTTTCTTTATCTCTTGCTGGAGCTCAGCAATTATTACCTTCAGTTCAGACATATCATTTCTGCTTTCGTGCACCGTAGATGATGCAGAATGCCCTATTACAGCCGATGCTCCCGGCTTGTGAGGAGTAGATGAAAGCGCGGACTTCAAGGCTTTTTCCAGTTTCAAGTGATCTTCTGGAATCAGCAAGCTATCGCGACCTGCATCACTTGCACATTTGCTTCCATTTTTGCTCTCAACTGGAGACGATGCAGCAGACCGTGGTCCCGAGAAGTCTGTGCTTTCGCCTGTCTCGGGTGGGGTAAATAAAGGATACTTTGGGATAATAAGAAATAGAAAAAATAACACCGCTGCTAATGGAGCTTCACTTCAGACGTCCATTTCCCACAAATTAGGTAATTCTTTAGTTTCTTAATTACTCACTAAGATGTGTCATTTTTGCAAAAATCATCCTGGTCTGTTACATATTAATAAACTGATTTCTAATGTTGGTAATATGTTCACCACCTTTAGGTGCATGTTTTTCTCTGTACTGCATACACTTTCGCTTGTGCTTCTAGTCTTAAAGGTACTGTGGGGAATTAAAGTCTTCATTAGCACTAAATATGGATATAGTTGGTGAGTAGGAAAGAACATGGGGTTGAGGCCAAATGAAGTTGTGCAAAACAAAACAATTTTTACTTGTCTTAAACCCAGCATACAAATTGTTTGGCATTAAGATTAAGCAAATCTTAATGATCATGTGCCCTCTAAGTCAACCAGAGGTAATGTGAAAAAACTTTACTAGCCAAGTTTTAAACACAAAACTGCACCTCTTTCAAAAGACTTCTGGATATTACCATCAAACATTCCCTGAAAAGTGTCCATAGAAAAAACACAAAAGAGCTAGAGAGCTGTATCAGTGTTTTAAACATTCAATTGTACAGTTTGAATAATTGTTAAAATCATTTTAATCTTTGCAATCAAAACTCCAAAAAAAAAAATCTTATTTTGTATGTGTTTTTAGTTTTATTTTATTTAGGAGAACAAAACACATTCAGTTCAAGATCTGGTCAGATAAGCCATACAGCCATTGTTTTCCACAAAAAAAGAAAAGAAAAACCCTTAAACAAAAAAGAAAACATGCAACTTCCATCCCCTGCCCATAATGTTAATGTATTACTACCACTTGTTGTGCAGCATTGACTTCACATTGTACATATAATGAGTATGCTGGTGTCAGAGAGTTTGGTGTTAGTGAGGGATATCTTGGTGGCCATTTTGCATTTGAGCCTCAACATTGCATCAACTTTGCTCATAATTTATATTTTACACCTAACACCACATCTTTATGATTTAGACTTGCTTGATTAGAGACAAGTTTGGTTTTGATGATTTGAAACTGAATAGATAGGTTTTGTCCTTGCTAGTATTGCAAACTTCAGTCTGTTTAGTGATTTGATACTTTAATGCTATAAGGCTATACTTAAAATGTGTTTATGGATGCAACTGTCAGGTCTAGACCCACTGGAACATGGAAATATGCAGTGGGAACCTTTCGCTGGGTAATAGTCATACTAGTAGATAAGATACTGAACACAGCCTAAAAGTATAAAAGAATTCAAGAACTCTTAGATCTCACATTTTAAAAGGCTGTTGTAATGTGATAACTAAAAAAAGATAATTTAACAGAGATGATTTACTGGAACACACACAAAATCACAAAGAACTAACAAAATTAACACAGACATGAACAAATGTGCAAGGACAACAGAAGCAATGGGACCTACTTTTTAAAGGTTACAGATATATAATTGTTTAGACAACTGACACATTCAATGATCAAGGTGATAGCTGAGATGACTTTGAAAACCAGTAGTCAGCAAACCGCTCCTTCTCACTCTAGCAAAAAATACAGAAACTTGTTTTAAAATGTTTATGAAAATGATGTACCTTTTAAGGATAATCCTTTGAATACTGAAAGCTCAGGAGGAGTGATGCCTGAACACATTTCTGGCAAACTGCCTACTGTGATAGGTCACTATATTCCTCTAGAAACTGGGCAAAAGCAATCCAGGTCTGAAGGTATTTATTCACATATTGTGTCTCAACACTAGTTCAATTTTCAGTTTGATTTATTTTTGTATAGTTCTCTTTACAGAGTAGAGGCCAGAACTCTTGATAGTAACCAGAAATGAAGCTTCGTAAAATGACAGTAGTGTGTGCCCAGAAGGCAGAACAGGCATCCAGGTCAGGACAACAGAATGTTTCATACTCAGCCATGAGGCCATAATGGAAGGACTGGAACAATGGGCTTAGCAGGAGCAAGTCATTCCCCTACATAACAGGTGGCAGTGTTCCTCATGGCTAAACTTAATAAGGACACCTGCAGTGTTGCAAGGGAAATGGAGTCTGGAAGCACAACCCTGTCAGGGCCTTTGGGAACTGCCAGAAGATGCTGCCAGCGGAGCACAGGGCTGGTTTCCACAGGACTTGGAAATTCTCTGGAAAACTGGGACAAGAGACAAGAAGCAATTCCCATGTCGAGCTTAAAAGAAAGCCTGTTGCCTTCATTTTAATGAGTCAGAGTTGGGAGGCAGTGGGTGATACTCATTCAAGGAGAGCAGGGGAGACAGAGAAGAAGGTGGGAGAGCACTTAAGAATCTTTGTATTGGCTGTGATCAGTGTTATATCAGAGTTGGGTGGACTAGAAATCCTTTATTTTGAACCCGGAGTTGTGTTGGGTCTTCTGTATCTGCAGTGCCCTGTACTGTTCACACAGTGCACAGAAGTCTTTCAGAAGTAAAAGACAGACTATGCCATAATCAATGGCAGTATTAAACCTTAGATACAACACAGTTCCAAAAGAGAGCATACCAATACATTGTGCTACCAACGGACATATACTAGATTGCTCTTATCATTAACAAACTCGTGATCAGATGAAAGTACTGCTATGTGTGGAGCATTTGGAATATAAAGCCAATTATGAGCTGCATGATCCAAAGGAGGGGGCATGGTGGCTGTTTTTGCTGCTGTTTATGGGTTTGGATGTTGTCCTCTTCCCTATATGTCTGGGGATTAAATGCTTGCCTTATGTTTGTTGGTTTTCTTCTGGCACATCAGTTTTCCTCCCTTACCCAAAGATGAATGTTGGGTTAGGTTGACTGGAGGCTCAAGAGTAAGCTCATACCCACACTCACTGATGCCAAGTCATATACTCTGGCACTGGCACCTTGTCTTGAGTTGGTTTAAGCCATGTGCTTCATATTTCTTGGATAGGGTTGCAGTGAACCAAAGACTATCTATTAGTTATTTAGTAAAACGGATGAATTGACAGAAAAAGCTTACTAAACTGTGTCTCACAAAGTATATTTTCTAAAATAAGCTACACTAAGAAAATTGTCAGGTTTAGTCTAATTAATTGTATTGTCTTCAAGTTTTTATTTCTCTAAATAATATTAAAAAGTCACCTCAAACATACCTCAAAACGTTTTGCTTGAGATGATCAGCTAAAATGAACTAAGAATAGGGTCTTTTTTTCTAGTCTTGGTTGAGTGTTGACATATTTACCGGGTTCATACAAGCAGCACAAAGTTCCTTCCAGGCACTCTTTTTGAACTTTAATTATCCGACACATCATAATTAAATTAATCCACATTAAGTTTTGAAAAGAAGAATAATCATTAAGTGAGCATGTCTAGATTACATTCATCTAATTCCAATATGAAAATATGAATAGAATAGTAGGACTAGAATATATTAACATAATGAATAAAATTAAAAAAAAAAAAATACTATCTTCAGTCTGTGGTCTGTGCCAAAATAGAAATATTTAAAAATACATTCCTGGAAAAACTGTTATTAATTTTAATTTGTTTATGATAATCCTGAAGAAATACCTCAAAATATAAAGAAATATTAAATATGGCAAAACAATTCTTGCTACTGTAATAAGGCGCTATATACGAGATTTAAAAACTTACCTTTTTAGAAAGAATTTTTATTATTGAAGTTTTTTTTAGGTCTTTTTGTTTTATTACTTTATTTGACTCTGTAGCACTTTGAGATTGTTTATATAAAGTGTAGTATAAATAATAATAATTATTATTTTTATTATTATTATTTTTATTATTATTTATTATTATTATTATATATGCGCCCGACCCAACACAGATTGGACACAGAGGCACACGAATGAAAGAAATAAACTTTTATTTTTCTTCACCTGTGGGGCACGTCTTCCCCGTAAACACCACAGGCACAACACAGTCTCAAGTGTAACACCAACACACCTAATCACACTCTTCATTCATTCTTCCACCACCACTACCACTTCTCCTCCTAGGCAACTTTGTCCTTCTACACATGACTCTGGCCCCTGAGTGATGGTCGCTGGCTCCTTTTATTGGGTACCCGGAAGTGCTCCAGGTGTTTGATGCCGACATCCATCTGCGATTCTGAGTGTGGTGAAACCAGTGCCCAAAAGGGGCCAGCAGCTCCTGCTGCAGCACCTGTGGAACCCAACAGGGCTGTACCAAACTCCAATCCCCATGAAGCCCTGGGGGAGTCTGAGGCACCACTTCAACCCAGGGAGGGTGCCATCTAGTGTCCAGGGGGAGATGTTGCGTTTCCCATGCTTGTTCCTCTAGTACATATGCTACAGGGGTGCCCCAGCCATCCATCACACTACATAGGATTCCTTTTCCCTTTTTATCCCATTCCATGGGTAAATGAGCAACTCAAGGAAAACGAAGTCAAATGTATTTCTTAACTGCAAAAACACATGATATGGTTTATGTATACTACTTTAAAAATTCAGAGTGGGTTGCAACATAGTCTGTCCTTTACAAAATCTTCATATTCTGCATAATTATTTTTAAACTACAGGGCATAGCACAATACCCACAATTTATTTTAATAATAAAAACAGTTTTCTTTCATGTTTTTCTGTAATATGTACTCCATCATATGTTCTGCAGAAGTCCATTTTAGTTCAGATTTAGACATTCTGGACATGCCCCAAGTCTGGAGGAAATAAAATCGAGGAATAACTGTTTTCTATGGTGATTTTAGTTATTATCCTATTATCAACTTTGCCCCCACCCCCAAAAAAAAGAACAAGATTGCAGTTAACATTTTCTTTAACTCCCTAATTCTCTTGACAGCAGATAATATTTTGAACAACAGTAAGTCATTATACTTTTAAATAATATGTGAATCAATGCAGAAAATAATTTATAACAGTCAAGTTAAAACAAATCTTTTGTCTTTGATGAAATAAAATAAGGCGATTTCAATGGCAAGGCCTCATTTACTTTGAGACTGAGGTTTTTTCTGTTTGGTTTTAAAGTTCTAAAGTAGTTTCTTATATAGATTAAAATGCCAGAAATAAAACAGAATTAAAGCAGGAGCCCAGCAAACTTATTTTTAAATAGCAGTAATAAATTCTTGTCAAATGTAAAGAAAAACTATGAACCATTTCACACAAAATAATTGTTTTTTTTTCTCTAGTTGTTGATAATGCAAGACATTGCTTTCTTGTTGAGTTATGATGGGCGCTTTAGGATTGTTCCAGTTAAACAAACCCAGTCAACGCGCTAACAATGTAGTTTAAGTATCAGTAAAAAGGACATCATCATTTGTACCTGCTGGGTTCTTAACCTCTAGTGCTTTGTGGAGGACCTCCTCCCAAATCACCTTTCAGTTTCTTCATCCTGGCTGCCCAACAGATGCATTATTCCCTTTCTTTCATAGAGCCTTGCTGGGCCATTTCTCTAATCTGTATTACTCTTTCCTGCCTACAGTCCCCTAGTCTTACGAGACGTCCTTAACACATTAAGTACATTCCATCACAGCTAAAGAAAATAAAAGACTAAATGATCTATATTCATTTCTAAATGAGGTATATGCTAAACCTATCTAATTTGTCCTTGAGCATGAATGGAAGTAGAGTAATCTGCTAAAGTCTCAGACATGGAAAATTCATAATTATGGAGTAAAATTAGACATCTGTGATGAATCTTGTTTCTATACCAGGTATGAATTCATTCAGCGGTAAACAACCGTTTGCTTTTTAGGCGGTTTTTCTAATAATTAGGTAACCAGCATGAAGCTGAAACAATCCACAAAATATTTACTTTTCTCTGCTGCAAGCTTTCTCTCGAATATTTACTTTAATACAGCCAATGACCTTGAAACTTTTGGAAACTGCTAAACACTCTCTGGGCATAAAGCCAATGATCTGCTTTTTAATGAATAGGCTTCCCATAACCTTCAAAAGCCATTTTTACACTTGGAATTATAAACAAGGCATTTTTCCAGATGCAGCCCAATCTAAAATAAACAGCTAGTGACCATTCTAAAATTAGGATTGATAAATATTTAGAAAACATCTCTATATATAAATAAAATCCAACGTCTGTTTGTCTGTCTGTCCACTTTTCATCACAGAACTACTTAAAGTATTTAGATCGGATTTTTTTTCTATAAATTTACTTGAACATTCCAGTTGATTTTGCGACTTCTCTCATCACGCTAAGAATCATAGTTCGCTTGCAGGAGAGATGTATTCACTCTAATCCAAAACAGTGGCTGTGGGCCAAGGGACGGGGGAAGCATGATGTCAGGAGTGGGGAGCCGGGTCCTGTTTCACTACTACATGGGCAGAGCCATAGGGAATAGCCAGAATAAGATAAAGAGAATTACAATCCAAACATGGTGTCAACAATACATATAGATTATAAAAAAGCAAGTTCACTGTGACATCTTACTGACTCCTTTTTATGTTTGCCATCCTCCAGGTCGGTCTATATAGTGCTCATTCCCAAGAGGCCCCACAAAATTAAAAAGAACTTGACAATACCATGTGGCACAAAAGCACCTTATAATGTATTTTACAGAAGTTAAGAGCCATGGTTAAAAAAAAAAAAAGAACAGTAGCAAAATTTTTTTCAAACGTGGAAAATGTGGTATACACCATTTTTAAAAGAAAAAAATGCAAGGATACATCAAAGACGAAGAAAGCAAATAGAGAGCCTTTTTCTGGTCTGAGGGTTGAAACAATTTCTAATGTGCATCTTTCCCTCACTCAGTTGTTTTCTTTTTTTCTGCTGTGCCATTAGGAGTTGCCACAGTGAATCATCATTTTCCATATCTTCCTCTCCTCTACATCTTGCTCTGTTACACCCATCACCTGCATGTCCTCTCTCACCATATCCATAAACCTTCACTTAGGCTTTCCTCTTTACCTCTTGCCTGGCAGCTCCACCCTTAGCATCCATCTCCTAATATAACCAACATCTTTCCTCTGCACAAGTCCAAACCTATGCACCTTGCATCTCTGACTTCGTCTCCCAACCTTCTAACCTGAGTTGACTCCCTAATAAACTAATTTTTTAATCTTGTCCATTCTCATCACACTCAGCTTAATATGGGGTCAAAAAACATAACATTGAACCATAAATGCAACATGTGGTGGAAGTAATGATGTCAACTCTTGTCTTACATGAAACAAGTATAAAAGCAAAAACTCATAGGAAATGTTGCACAACATTGAAAGAAAGAAAAATGCTGAAATGGTGGTGCAAATGCTTCTTCATAAAAAGGATGAAGCCGAAAAGATACAAAAAATTTACTTCTGTATACTTTCGAGATGATTTAGATCAGGGGTTCTCAACGTCTGTCCTGGGGACCCCCTGTGGCTACAGGTTTTTGTTCCAACCAGTTTCCTAATCAGTGACAACACCTTATAGCACTGATCTCAATTAATTAGCTGGTATTTTTTTTTTTTTTATTCGACATTCAACAAAGCATAGCAGCATGATTTTACATTTATAAGACATTTATAAATATTTCTGCTTTTGCTATAGATTTAAATTCTTAACTCTCTTTTGTTGATTTCATTATACTTTGCCCTTTCTCTGTGCAGTTTTTCCCCCCTTCATTGGATCATTATAATGACAACTTAAAACGAGCAGAGCAGACACCCAGGCAAACAACACTGAATAATCAAAGGCTGCAGCTACTTTAGAGTCAGACCCACTAATTAGTAAATAATGGATTCATTAAATAATTAGAACACCTAGAAAAGTAGAATGAAAATCAAGACGAAAATACTGTTAAAAAGAAAAAAATACATTATTCCTATATAACTGCTTGGTACATTTTAATATATATATATATATATATATATATATATATATATATATATATATATATTATATATATATATATATATAGCAAACTTAGTTTTCTAATTAATATATTGTTCCTTAAACACAGAACGTGGTAAATATCAGTTCACTTAATTAGCCCAGGAGTTCAATTAAAAACAGAAGCTGGTTGGAACAAAAACCTGCAGCGACAGGGGGTCCCCAAGACCGACGTTGAGAACCCCTGGCTTAGATGGTTTGAATGTTTTAGAAAAGTGAGCAAGCGATTACAGACTTTATATCTGCATCAAATAAACAAGCCGATTTTTGTATAGGAGAGAGAACAGATTGCATACTATTTTGTGCAGGTTTGCACTCAAGAAAGATGAAGAAAGTTTAAAATGAAGTGTTGACATTCTTTTTGAAATATGTAACATGCAAACGAAATATTTTTGGAACAACAAAGAAACAAGAGCAGGACAAAGCTGTAAAAAAATGTAACCTTTACTATTAGAGTTATTAGATTATGGCAAGAGTAGTTAGACAACCTTCAGAGACAAGTTGATAAAGGTTAGAAATACTACTGGATAACTCAATATGAAATTATCAGAATATATGCCAGTGTAAAATATTAGAAATCTTAATGTTTGGTGAGCTAGATTCAGTTTTGCTTGGTTCTGCAAATCTAAAGCAAACAAAACAAATTAGAACATTAGAACAATCTAGACGAGAACAGGCCATTCAGCACAACAAATCTCATCAGTCCTATCCACTTAATTCTTCCAAAAAAACATCAAGTCGAGTTTTGAAAGTCCCTAAATCTTACTGTCTTCCACACTACTAGTAGCTTATTCCAAGTGTCTATCATTCTTTGTGTAAAGAAAAACAAATGCTTGTCAAAATTTACCCTTAACAAGTTTCCAACTATGTCCCCGTGTTCTTGATGAACTCATTTTAAAATAGCAGTCTCTATCCACTATACTAAATCCATTCAGAATTTTAAACACTTCAATCATGTCACCTCTTAATCTTCTGTTGCTTAAACTGAAAAGGCTCAGCTGTTTTAATCTATCCTTGTAATTCATCCCTTGTAGCCCCGCTGCTCTTCTCTGAACCGTTTCTAGCACTGTTATGTCCTTTTTGTAGCCAGAAGACGTAAACTGAACGCAGTACTCCAGGTGAGGTCTCACCAGTGTGTTATAAAGCTTGAGCATATCTTCCTTGGACTTATATTCCACACATCGCACTATATAACCTAATATTCTGTTTGCTTTCTTAATGGCTTCTGAACACTGTCGGGAAGTCTATAGCTTAGATCCACTATGACTGCTAAACCCTTCTCATAAGGTCTACCCTCCATTTTCAGCCCGCCGATTCTAATTCTATAATTCTGGAAATCCTAATATCACAGCCCAACTCCAAAACCAGAAAAGTAAGTAAAAAGAACTTAAAATACAAATTCCAAAATAAACCCAAAGAAGAGTGGAGTCAACATAATGCAGAGGCAAATCATTGCAGCGGTCTCCCAGGTGCAACGTTATGGGGCCCTGCTTCATTAGGCTAAACATAAAAAAAGAGCATATCATAAAATAAACTGAATATTTACAACAATAAATCTACTCCATATATAATTAAAATCCTAAGCCTAAAAGTGCAACTATTTTATGTGACGTTATGTCACTTTTTTGTCACGCTTTAAATCTGGCTTATTTTAAAACCTACATATATATGTTTGACATCATTCTTTTCAGAATTTATCAAACTTTAATATGATATTATTACATTTTCAGATTCTTTTTCCGTTTTTAAATTATAAATTAAAAAATATCAAGAACTCACGTCTCACGTCAGATCAGCTGTAAATTTATGGTATTTGTAAAAGTTACCTTTTTTTCCCAGTTTTATTCTCTCAGTCACATTCACGCTCTCTCTCTTGCAAACTCACCACACCCCATCTGATTCTAACTAACAGCGGCAGTATAAATTCACACCCGATCTGACGCTGTTCGTTTTCAAATAATATTGCATTAGTGTGAGGTTTTCTGATTGGTACTATTCAGGTCATACAATTATTTCTTCAAAATGTCACATATATTTGTCTCTTATTTTTTCCCTGGTGCTGCATTGACATCATGCACCAGAAGGCGTGCACTTATTCAGTGTGGCAGGAGCATGTGGGTGGCCGGTTGCTTGTGCTACAACACACTTGACTTGGCGGCGATCATCACACATGTACTGTGCAAGGCATGCACGAGGGCCACTGAAAAAAGAAGAGTATTTATGGCTCACCTTGCAGAGTAACTTTGTAGTCGCTTCTTACAAGAAAAGGCGATGGATAAAGCAAAAGAGGATGCAACATCGAAAAGCTTCTGTTCCAAGACAACCACTTCTCCAGCCCCTTCAGTGTAATTAGAACCACAGCACAGAGAGAAGTGTGTACATTGCTGACCTCTCTGTACTATTCTTTCCTCTGCATGTCCTGGAGTACAAAAAAAACACCCCATGCACCAAAATGTGTAGACTGGGCAAGATCAGGAAAAAAAAAAAAAAATGCAGTCACTGACTACAAGCACAAGGCGGCATGCAAATGAATATGAATAATGTTGCATCCGTTCCACAATGTTTTACATAATGCACTATGCAGGCCATAAAATGAGTTATTCCAAATATATATATATATATATATATACACCTATGTCTGTTTTTTTTTTTTGTCAGTGTGGCTTTGACATCATGGATAATAAGGTGCATACTAATTTAACGTGAGCAGGAACACTCAATAAAACTGAATAAATAAATTCAAGTGACAATGAGATAGGAAGAAGGCAGATTCACCAGCATTTGTGTGTCAACTTCAGATCAGAGAATTTCCAGTTCCATTGTCCGAAAATACCACTCACATCTACAGTTATTCGCAGTTTCAGATAAAAAATAACAGCATCAGATCTGGGGCGGGGGTGAGTGTTGTATCATGATCGTGACTAAGAGAATGAAAGTTAAAAAAAACCACTAACTTTTACAAGTACTATAAATTTACACATGCAGTTACAGATAAATCAAATTCATGTTTTTATTGTATAATATTAACAAAAAGAGTATCTCTCTACTCAAAACAGTAAAGTTGTGGTGGAGCTGGTTTCAAACTGATGATCTCTGGATTATAAATCAGTAGTTCTTACCATTTCACCACAGAAGCTGTCATATTGTACTTGCACCTTTTGTGAAAGTGTTTATTTGATATTTGGCCATCAGCCTTCACACATACAGTTCATGTCTACATTTTGTCATTTATTACTAAAACATGAAAAATGTTTCTGTTTTAACGATGTGTTTACATAGATTGCTGTAAACACAGAACACACATGAAATTTACTCTATACAGGTAGCTCACTCCCAGATAATCGAGGCATGAACTGGGAGAACTTCTTGCCCATTATGCCGTGGTCGGGGGATGGGATAGCAGGCTGCCTGCTGCTTGGGCTGGATTTACGAGTTTTTTCGTAGGCTCTGGTAATTCTAGTGTTAAAAGGGGGTTTCGGAAGAGCGACCACATTTCCTTGGGGTGCGTTCAGCCTCCCTCTTCACAACGCGAGCGGCTAACTGGCCGCAACTCAGGGTTGGACGCCGAAGACACCAGGGGGTGTTAACAAATGTTCAAAATACAATTAAAAAAAAAAAAAAAAGAAGAAGAACAAAAGACACCAAACTAGGGAAGGAACTCTGGTTACTCCATATTACAAGTGAACTTCTGGTGTTGGTTTTTCCTGGTTGTGTTTTGGTTTTCTATTTTTAAGCTATTTGTTTTTTTATTTATGGATTTTTTTCAGGTTTGAAGATGAATGTTTTTAGTTGTTTACTATTATTAATGATGTTGAGTTTTAGAAAATGAGATCTGAAGTATTCCTTTGGTCCTACACGTTTCTGGTTTGAAATTAAGTATTTATGGTTTAGACTAGGGGGTTGTGCCACCCTGGCCGCCTATGGTAGTCCTACTCCCCTCGAAAACTCTCTTCACTCTCTATCAGTCCATGGGTATAATCCAATACAGTCAAAACTCTGGTCCTGAGATGTATGTATATAGCAAATGCAAAACTATTGGAATTTGTTTTCTATGCAAGATGAATGGTAATCTACTTGCTGAAGTATCGTCAGTATCTAACTTAATACACGGAAGGAAAACAACTTCTCTTATATGATCACCAGTAAAGATTTTGTCAGTAATTGAATGTTTATGCAGTTATACAGTTTCTAAGCGTGTGCCATTATATAGTTTTTATCTGTCGACTACTAACACACAATTTAACTACTGCTGTTCTTAGTGGTGCGGATGTATATAAGGTAATTTGTTTGACGTATGCATATTAAATTGGTTGTAATAACATGAAAGTATCATCATATATGACGTACAATTATGAAGAAATCTGACTGTTGCATGAAAATGTTGCACGATTTTGCTAATCTTTTTATATATTGTTTTTATGTCTCTCACTCTATTTCTATATACTGTATATTTATTTCAATATATATATATTTCTATATACTGTATATTTATTTCAATATATATCTATTTCTATATACTGTATATCTATCTATCTCTATCTATATCTATCTATCTACTGTATATCTATCTATATCTATATATCTACTGTAAATATATCTAGCTCAATCTCTGTCTCTATCTCTATCTCAATATATATGAATGAATGAGAGAGAGAGAGGGAGAGAGAGAGTAAATTTCGGTTTTGTTTCTTTTCAGTTAAATATGTATTACTTTGTTTATGAGATAATAGATTAATCCAAAGGATAATCAAGTTTTTCCTTTAGTCATTGTATTTTTCTTTATCGTTTGTACTCTTGGAAATTTATTTCTGTAAATAAACATACCATTCAAATCAAGTTTATCATCATGTGTGCAATAAAATTCTTACTTGTGTGTCTCCTCAGAACAGTTAACAAAACTACAATTAAAAAACCAGGCTGTTTATTTGGAGGACTAAGGTGATGACTATTAGTTAGTTTACCCATATTGCCTGTTGGAGGTAATAAGAGACAATAACAATCACAGTGTCAAAGTTAATTTAAGGCCAAGATATCTTTTGTGTAGAATATAGTCATTTTGTTTTCACCAAAGTTCATTAAAAAAAGTGTAAGGTTTTTATTTCATAAAGGGTACATGTGTACTTTAGTTGTGAATGTGTGCTGGTGTTGTGAAGTTCTGAGATCCTGTGTAGAGTGTGGTCTTTCTATAGTCATGTGCAGATAAGCAAGATATTTTAGAAAAGAGTTAAAATTGTAAAAGAACAACAATGACTGATTTTACATGATAAAAAGTAAAATGTAATCTGAACATCATTAACTAACTACTAAAGGCATTGCAATTACTTAATACATTATAAAACAAATATTGGCCTTTTAGTACCTGTTATTCCACAATGAGGAATTTTATTATTTAAGGTATACAGAATTCTTTAATGACACTCAGGTTAAGTAAAAAAACAAACAAACAAAAAAAAAAACTTGAATACACAAAGCTTGTTTTTTTTTTGTTGTTGCAGACAACAGGGATGCCAAGAGTGAATGAGGAAATGTCAGTAACAGTTGAATTTAAAAATCCCCTGCAGAAAAATCTGGAAAATGTCTCTCTTCGCTTAGAAGGACCTGGGCTCATGAAAACTAAAGTGAAGATGTACAGGTACAGTACAATATCTTGAAATATATATTTTTTTATTCTGATGCTTTACATATTTTTAATTTTTTTTTTATAATACCCAAATAAGTACCCAGGATACATATAGGTGACAGGTGAGAAAACTGAAAATAGGAAGCTCACACATGCAGAATTAAATCTTGGTGAAAGGCTTTAGACCTTTTCTACTAAGTGGAATGTCTCATCCACTATCTCATTGTCTACAAAATACAATGTACAAGCACCTCCAAACTCCCCTACTCTTTTAATTTCACCAAATTCTGGCTGCATTACCTTCCTGTCGTTTTGAGCCCTTGTCAAATCCTCTTACTGACTGTATAGTCAAAGGCTGTCTGGCTAAGGACATGTTTCAGTTACTTCCAGTGCAATCCTCAGGACTACATCAAAAATGTGGCACACCCTTAGAATGTCCTATATCCTTCATTGTGCTTCCTCTGGTGGCCCTGGGTCTCGAAGTCCCACATAACAGCTAACAGGACAGCCACACTTAGTGAAACCCTCTAAACTCTGTTCCATACAGGGTCCATTTGTGGGAACCTGGCCTTCTGCCCATCTCCTATGATCTCTTCCTACAATGGTTGCTTCTCCATTATCTAACTCTTCGGATAATGTTCTAATGGCTATTGACCCATATAGACAGTGCTGCAGGCACTCAAAGTATACACTAATTAGCAGTAGGCCTGTCGTCTTGCTCTATCCCGTTTCAGTTTTTAGCTAAGAGAAAAAAAAAAATGAATTGCCTTGGTTTTCATAACAACAACAACATTTATTTATATAGCAATCTACATGCTTCCGTTAGATCAGATTATCTCAGGGCACAGCGTGAGCTACCACAGCTATGCTGATGACACACAGCTGTACTTATCAATAGCTCCTGATGACCCTAATTCTATTGATTCACTAACAGAATGTCTGACTTGTATCTCAGAATGGATGAATAGTAATTTTCTCAAGTTAAATAAAGAGAAAACTGAAATTTTAGTGATCAGCAATAATGGATACAATGAGGCTATTAGAAATAAACTGGATACATTAGGATTAAAAGTCAAGACGGAGGTAAAAAGCTTAGGGGTGATTGATGACTGTAATCTGAATTTTAAATCACATATTAATCAGATTATTAGGACAGCATTTTTTCACTTAAGAAATATAAGTAAAGTTAGACCGCTTATATCACTGAAAGATGCTGAGAAATTAGTTCACACGTTTGTTTTCAGTCGACTAGATTACTGTAATGCACTCCTCTCAGGACTACCCAAAAAAGATATAAATCGTTTGCAACTAGTGCAGAATGCAGCTGCTAGAATCCTAACTAGGAAAAGAAAATCCAAACACATTTCTCCAGTTTTAATGTCACTATACTGGTTACCTGTGTCATTCAGGATTGACTTTAAAATTCTGCTTATGGTTTATAAAGCCTTAAATAATCTCGCCCATCTTATATATCGGAATGTCTGACACCTTATATTCCAAATCGTAACCTCAGATCCTCAAATGAGTGTCTCCTTAGAATTCCAAGAACAAAACTTAAAAGAAGTGGTGAGGTAGCCTTCTGCTGCTATGCACCTTAAATTCTGGAATAGCCTGCCAATAGGAATTCGCCAGGCTTATACAGCAGAGCACTTTAAAACACTGCTGAAAACACATTACTTTAACATGGCCTTTTTATAACTTCATTTTAATCTTAATTTAACTTAATCTTGATACTCTGTATATTCAATTTCCTCAAAATAACTATTCATGGTGGCTTTAAAATCGCTACTGACCCCTACTCTCTTTTCTGTTTCTTTTTCCAGTTTCTTTGTGGTGGTGGCCTGCGCCACCACCACCTACTCAAAGCTTCATGATGCTCCGACAATGATGGACGGATTAAAAGGCAGAAGTCTACGTGACCATCATCATCATCAAGCCCTTCCGTGAGAATCCTAAATCCAAAGAGGACTGTTTCATTTATGTTAGGTAGAATGCCCAGAGGGGACTGGGCGGTCTCATGGTCTGGAATCCCTACAGATTTTATTTTTTCTCCAGCCGTCTGGAGTTTTTATTTTTCTGTCCCCCCTGGCCATTGAACCTTACTCTTATTCGATGTTAATGTTGATTTATTTTGTTTTATAATTGTGTCTTTCATTTTTCTATTCTTTAATATGTAAAGCACTTTGAGCTACTGTTTGTATGAAATAACTAAATGTTGTTGTTGTTGTAGCACATTTTCATACAAACAGTAGCTCAAAGTGTTTTACATAATAAAGAATACAAAAATAAAAGACACAATAAGAAAACAAAATAAGTCAACATTAATTAACATAGAATAAGAGTAAGGTCCAATGGCCAGGGGGGGACAGAAAAAACAAAACAAAAAAAAAAAAACTCCAGACGGTTGGAGAAAAAAATAAAATCTGTAGGCATTCTAGACCATTAGACTGCCCAGTCCCCTCTGGGCATTCTACCTAACATAAATGAAACAGTCCTCGTTGGATTTAGAGTTCTCACGGAAGGACTTGATGATGATGGTCACGTAGACTTTTGCCTTTTAATCCATCCATCATTGTTGGAACATCATCAAGCTTTGAGTAGGTGGAGGTGGCGCAGGCCACCACCACACAGAAACCGGAAAAAGAAACAGAAGAGAGAGTAGGGGTCAGCACGGATTTTAGAGCCACCATGAATAGTTATTATGAAGAATTGAACATACAGAGTATCAGGATTAAGTTAAATTGAAGTTATAAAAAGGCCATGTTAAAGTAATGTTTTCAGCAGTGTTTAAAAGTGCTTTACTGTACTAGCCTGGCAAATTCCTATTGGCAGACTATTCCAGATTTTAGGTGCATAGCAGCAGAAGGCCGCCTCACCACTTCTTTCAAGCTTTGTTCTTGGAATTCTAAGGAAACACTAATTTGAGGATCTAAGGTTACGATTTGCAATATAAGGTGTCAGACATTCCGATATATAAGATGGGGCGAGATTATTTAAGGCTTTATAGACCATAAGCAGAATTTTAAAGTCAATCCTGAATGACACAGGTAACCAGTGTAGTGACATCAAAACTGGAGAAATGTGTTCGGATTTTCTTTTCCTAGTTAGGATTCTAGCAGCTGCATTCTGCACTAGTTGCAAACAATTTGGGTAGTCCTGAGAGGAGTGCGTTACAGTAATCTAGTCGACTGAAATCAAATGCGTGAACTAATTTCTCAGCATCTTTCAAAGATATAAGAGGTCTAACTTTTGCTATGTTTCTTAGGTGAAAAAATGCTGTCCTAGTGATCTGATTAATGTGCGATTGAAAATTCAGATTACAGTCAACAATTACCCCTAAGTTTTTTACCTCCGTCTTGACTTTTAATCCTAATGTATCCAGTTTATTTCTAATAGCCTCATTGTATCCATTATTGCTGATCACTAAGATTTCAGTTTTCTCTTTATTTAACTTGAGAAAGTTACTATTCATCCATTCTGAGATACAAGTCAGACATTGTGTTAGTGAATCAAGAGAATCGGGGTCATCAGGTGCTATTGATAAGTACAGCTGTGTGTCATCAGCATAGCTGTGGTAGCTCAATAAATGTGCACACCTTTGATTAAAACTTTGTGGACGCTTACTTTGCTTTAACTGGAGCAGGAATCTGTTACATCATTTTAGCATGTCTGGATTTTATAATACATAGTGCATATCTCCTACTGTGCAATTCCTTATTTAAATAGAAAAAAAAAGTTCTAATCACTCAGGTGAAAATGCCATTTACAAAATGGAATACTGCCTTCCAGAGTAAATGTGACATTAAATTGTAAGCTGGAAAGGAAATCTAAACTTACTTAGCTAGCTGGAAGAATTATGGCTGCCATAGGTGGTCAAAAAATAATTTTATACAGTAGTTTTGAGAACAATCACAGGAGATCTAACCTGGTGTACCTGCACAAGGGGTTTCGGAGGAGCGACCACATTTGCTTGGGGTGCATTCAGCCTCCCTCTTCACAACGCGAGCGGCAGACTGGCTGCAACTCAGGGTTGGACGCCGAAGGCACAGGGGGGCTTGCCCCCCTAGTTAACAAATAAATGTTCAAAATACAATTTAAAAAAAAAAAAAAAGACACCAAACTAGGGAAGGAACTATGGTTATTCCATATTACAAGTGAACTTCTGGTGTTGGTTTTTTCTGGTTGTGTTTTGGTTTTCTATTTTTAAGCTATTTCTTTTTATTTATGGATTTTTTTCAGGTTTGAAGATAACATCATTAATAATAGTAAACAACTAAAAACATTTGAGTTTTAGAAAATGAGATCTGAAGTATTCATTTGGTCCTACAGGTTTCTGGTTTGGAATTAAGTATTTATGGTTTAGACTAGGGGGTTGTGCCACCCTGGCCGCCTATGGTAGCCCTACTCCCCTCGAAAACTCTCTTCACTCTCTATCAGTCCATGGGTATAATCCAACACAGTCACAACTCTGATCCGGAGATGTATTTATAGTTATAGCAAATGCAAAAACTATTGGAATTTGTTTTCTATGCTAGATGAATGGTAATATACTTGCTGAAGTATCTAACTTAATACACAGAAGGAAAACAAGTTCTCTTGCATGATCACCAGTAAAGATTTTGTCAGTAATTGAATGTTTATGCAGTTATACAATTTCAAAGCGTGTGCCATTATATAGTTTTTATCTGTCGACTACTAACACATAATTTAACTACTGCTGTTCTTAGTGGAGTGGATGTATATAAGGTATTTTGTTTGACGTATGCATATTAAATTGGTTGTAATAACATGAAAGTATCATCATATATGACGTATGATTATGAAGAAATATGACTGTTGCATGAAAATGTTGCATGATTTTGCTAATCGGGATGTTCCTGACAGAACTGAGAAAGATTTTTTTGTTTATTTTCTGAACACTAAGTCCATCACAGGATTGTTGGGAGTCAAACCCATTTGCAATGGATGTAAAGCAAAAATCAAAATTGCCTCCATTGTTGAGCACACTTGCTCATTCTGATTATCAGTGATACCAGGGCAATGTTAGAGCTACCGTTTCTTCTAAGACACATGCCTTTGAAATTTTGGAGAGAAATTCTGTACCCAGAAGTGCAGATATTGTGGGAACATACATAGTGAAGGGCCAGGATTCAAAGCCAGTTGTTTTCTGGAGCTATGAGGCATCAGAGCTTACCGAAGTGCCACTAAACTGCTCAGAAATGCAGTTTTATTTTGAAATTCATATGAAATAAAGTAGAATCACTTTATTGTAAAATATATATATATATATATATATATATATTATGAAGTAAGATCCCCTTGTAACATTTTATGTATTTTTAATTATTTCAAACTAAAATGATGAATTAATGCATTCATTTACAGATTTATTTTTTTCTAAATATCCATTAATCCATTATCCAACCCGCTGAATCCGAACACAGGGTCACGGGGGTCTGCTGGAGCCAATCCCAGCCAACACAGGGCACAAGTCAGGAACTAATCCCGGGCAGGGTGTCCTAAATATTTAATTGTAAAATATGCTTATTTATCTATTTATCTAATAGAATATATAATTTATTTTGCCCACTATGGCTCAATAATTTATACATTCACTAAATAAAATAGTATGCTTTAATACATATGGAAGATCAATCTAGATAATAATAGATAAGCCATTTTTCACTAACAAAATTACATCGAAGCCAACTCTAAGCTTCCAATTAACTTAATATTCATGTCTTTCTAAATTTGGATAGTATGCTGTAGCAAGCAGGGAACTTGGAGAATATCCAAACATAGTAAGAGTACATAGTGCCTGGGCCACGAATTGAAGTAATGGGGCAGCAGCAGTCAAGAATGGACTGGGTCTCAAAACTGGCCCAGGCATCCTTCAACAAGTGAGGTGACGAGTTTGACCCACTTGGCCTATTATTCATTGTAATTTTCTTAATATTTGTGATGAGTACGCGTCTTGCTACTTCCTATGAGCCTATGATATGAACTCTATCTAAACTGTTGCCAATCTTAATCTGTACACTGTTGTTTAGACACAACTTAAAAATTTGATGACATGCTTAGAAATAAAATTTAAGGAAAAATAAAAATGTAGTTACACAGCTTTCATGTTATTAGAATACATGTCAAATGTACATGTCATGTCAAAGTGCCAGTACCCTAGTAGGCTAATAGCTTACACAGTTTGCTGCTTTTAGCAACCACATCATCAACAATACTGTGAGTGGCAAGTTTGGCAAGCATACTTTTCTCCACCGACAAGAATATTAACGCCTCAAGATGTTCTTGCGTCATTGTGCTTCTCAGGTGGCTTTTGATTCTCTTCAACACAGAGAATGATCTTTCACACTGCACTTGCAACACTGGCAGCATTAACAATAGCTTGTAAGCATCAGTTAAGTGGTTCAACCGGAGTAATGTATATGCTAACCGAAATCTAGCAGTATCAAAACAGAAATTGGCAAAAGGCAGTTTTGACCAAATTTTTCGATGCAATGTTGTGTATTGACAACTAAAACAACTTGCAGACATAATACAGTATATTATATAGGACTATATAAAAATCGCAGTACCGAACAGATAAATGTTTAGTAGTTTAGAAAATTAATTTTAATGTCAAACAGTAACCAGTACATAAAATTTATTTCATGAAATGGCCGGCCCATGACCAGACCAGAGTCTGCGGCCCACCAGGCATTGCCCAAATGCCCTAATGGCCAGTCCGCCCCGGCAGCAGTAGAAGTTTCTCCACCATACCACCATCCTACAAAATTGAACACTACAAAACAATTTTTTTGAAAAGTCTTGCTTCCTGAAAAGTTTTTGCTGATTGTGACATGTACTTACTGGGTATATATAGTTGGTTTTACTGCATCACGTAGAGAATTAGATATTTATATGTTTACTGGCAACAATGTATTTAGTCACGTTTATGTTTCGCATAAGCTATTAAATTCAACAGAATTAAAAGTATTTTGCTCCTGATTTTGTTTTGTATTCAGTGTCTGGTACACCACGTTGCAGTGTCCAACAGTAGTCCGCACGCATTGACAGATTTCAGTTTTCCTGGTATCATTTCTCCATCGTAGCAATGTCCTGGTGAAACCTTTCACTGTGTTCGTCACTGACAGCACCGAGATTTGCAGGGAAGAAGTCCAAGTGTGGAGGAAATGAATCTTGAGTGACATGTTGCACTTCATTGTCTTTTATGCTTTGAGAAGTTTGTCTATCAGCTGATTGTAGTTTGGGGCTCTGTTAATGCCCATAAAATTGTAAACAACGTCTTTGAAGGCTTTCCAGGCAATTTTTTCTGGCCCAACTAACAGATCTCCAAACCACTTGTCACTCATAACATGTCTGATCTGGGGGCCAACAAAAATGCCTTCTTTAATCCTGCCGTCAGTTATTCTAGGGAACATGCGTCTTAAATAACGAAAACCTTCACATTCCTTGTTCAGGGCTTTCACAAAATTCTTCATGAGTCCCAGTTTTATGTGAAGAGGAGGCAAAAATATCTTTGCCGGGTCGACAAGCAATTCATGTGCCACATTTTTCTGTCCTGGAACAAACTTTTTGCGGAGTGGCCAGTTCTGTTGAGAATAGTGCTACTCTTTGGCACAGCTGTCCCATTCACAGATAAAACAACAGTACTTTGTATAACTGAGCTGCAGTCCTAGTAACAGAGCAATGACTGACTCCACAGATATTCCAGTTGTACCTGCTACACTGGACATGCTTCAGCAACAGTTCCATATTCTCATATGTTTCTTACATGTGTGCTGTATAGCCAACAGGTACTGAAGGATAAATATTGGCATTGTGTAGAAGAACAGCTTTCAGGCTTAACATTGACGAATCAACGAAGAGACACCACTCTTCCGGGTTGTTATCACAACCCAAGGCTGAGAACAATCCTTCAATGTCACAACAGAAACAGAGACTGTCGACTTGTGCAAAAAATTTGGTTATATCATGATGTCGGCCTCGAAACACAGAAATTTTCGTACCTGGTGACAGCAAACACCATTCCTGCAGACTCGAACCCAGCAACTTGGCTTTTGCTTTTGACAGACCCAAATCTCTGACCAAATCGTTAATTCGGATTGTGTTATCAGGTGTGGATCGCCTGATGAGCACGGTTCAAAATCCGGGTCAATGTCACTGTCAGTACCCTGCATTGAAGTTTCTTCATTTGGTTTGTCTAAGGTCCAATCCTCTGGTGGTTTCGGAATTGGAAGACTGTCGTCATGTGACACAGGTCTCATTGCTGAAGGCGGATTAGGATATTCAATTGACTTCTTGTTCTTTTGGCAGAGAAACCAGACACATCAGTCAAACAGAAGTAACAGTCCGTCACATGGTCTTTCTGTTCTCGCCATACCATCTGAACAGCAAACTTCATTGTCTTTCGAGTGCCTCTGAGCCAAGCTCTCAGATCAACAGCACATGTCGCACAGCAAATGAGAGGTGCCAATTCCTTGTCTTGATCACCAGTTTTGCAGCCGAAATACAGATAAGCTTTCTTCACAAGAGCAATCATCCAATATCTCTGAGGTGCAAGTGTATATTCGCCACAGATATAGCAGAATGTATCACGACTGTTACGACATTGATGAGACATATCGCCAAAACATCTACAGCATGAAGCTTACTTACTGTTATATTGCTACAGATACTATACATACACACTGACTATCTATATAAACCAAATGAGCAAGATAGGTGTATGCAAGCCACCTTTATAGCATGCTGAGACAGTGTCAAGCTCATTCAGACCTGCCTGGACATGCCCTGGCTGCACAAACCATTGTCGATAAGTTAGGAGCGAAAATGTTTGGATACAAATATAAGAAAAAATCAGGACAAAACTGAAGATTTATGAAACGGTACGTGATGGGTCATTTTTGATGTGATATTTGTGATCAGCACCGAAAAATCTATATGGAACACCCAACAGTGTTCAAGAAGCAAAAACTTTGTTGTGCAGTGAAATGACTGAAATCAATAAAAATAATAAAGCCCTTAAAAAAAGAAAAAAAAAAAAAAAGCAGCAACCACTGGTGGGTCATTGACCTAGTAATTGTGAAGGATGGCTGACCCTGTAAATAGAGAGGTGACATCAAGGAGTGGAAGACCTCTTCAGAGGTGGGTAGAGTAGCCAAAAATTGTACTCAAGTAAGAGTAGCGACACTTCAAAATAATATTAATCAAGTAGAAGTAAAAAGTAGTCATCCAAAAAATTACTCAAGAGAAAAGAAAAGAAAGTATTTGGTGAAAAGACTACTCAAGTACTGGGTAACTGTTTCATCATAATAAATTATTTATTTTTTAGAAATGTTGTAATAAGACAGACAAAAATATAAAATAATGTGCAAATTCTGCCATTTCCAAAAAATAAAATAAAAAATGAGCAAAAATAAATGACATCTTTACAAAATAAAGATGCACAAATAACACAAAGTTCCAAATCTCAGTTTATCACAACAAAGGTTTTGAAGCCAATACCTACAGTAGGTAACATGTATATATGAACAGTGCAAACTACTTACAGTGACAAGATATACTGCACACTGACAATATAATACTGCATATTCATTTGCCCTCCAAATAGCACAGCTGATAGAAAACAACATTAGAACAAGGCAGCTTGTGCACATACAAGAAGTCTCACTTTACCTTGACTGTCTGTGTATGTTTGGTTAAAACATGTCAGTGAAGTAATGGTTAAGCTTCATCAGGAGTTGGCTCTCAGTTTTCATGTACAGTGGAACCTTGGATTGCAAGTAACTTGGTTTGCGAGTATTTTGCAAGACAAGCTAAAATTTTTAATAAATTTTGACTTGATAAACGAGCGAGGTCTTGAAATATGAGTAGTCCATATATGCTTTATCTACCGAGCGTCACGTGATCACAACTGAGCTGATGATTCTTCTCTCTTTCGCTGCGGGATTGTGGGCAATCGTCAGTCGGCATGCCTCACTCATATAGTCAACATCTGTATGAGCGTATACAGTTTGCTACAGCATTGTGACCACGTGTGTGTGCTGTGATGTGAGAGTCCCCGTCTTGCACCGCAAAACACGAAGCTGAATCTCAGTACTTTAGCGACACCATCTTTATTCAGCTTGAAACAGGAACAGCGCAGTTATTTATTGTAACAGGATCTGCCACTCTCCTATACACAGACACAACAGTCAGGCAGGGTCATGCCCAGGTTAGTGGCCAAGAAATACTGTGCCCGGGACATTTATAATGTTCCTTGTATCACCCATCAACGACAGGTGCTTATAGCATGACCGAAATCTTTTCGGATTCGCTTTTATGGCGAACTGCTACAGCGCTGGGTGCCTGTGGTTGCTTTGGGACACTCTTCCGCGTGTTGTCCTGTTGGGTGAAATCCCACAAGAGTTTAGAAACTCACTCACACCAGCCATGATTCTTTTCAAAGGTAAAGTTCAGGTTAACTTGTTTTATGTATTTTTACTTTATATTTTGTATTGATCATTTTTATATGAATAGTTTTGAGTTGTGGAACAAATCATCTGAGTTTACATTATTTCTTATGGGAAAATTTGCTTTGATATATGAGTGCTTTGGATTGCGAGCACGTTTCTGGGACGAATTCTGCTCGCAAAGCGAGGTTCCACTTGTATTCTTTCTTTTCCTGTCCACTGTCTGTGAGGAGTTTGTACCTCTATGCCGCCACAGTTTGTATGTGGTCATGTGACTGCATGACTACATCCGATTGGTGAAACTGAGTCTTGTGATTATTGTTGCTACGTCTGATTGGTGAAACGGTCATGCAGTAGATCTACTGGCAGCTTCTCTTTGGCAAATATATAGCGTATCTAAAGGGAAAAAAAAAAAAGTAATGATTCGAGTGTTGCCAATGTAACAGAGTAAGAGTAAAGTTTCTTCTTCACAAATGTACTCAAGTAAAAGTAAAAAGTATGGTGCAGTAAAACTACTCTTACAAAAAAACTTACTTTAAAACAAAAAAGGTACTCAAGTAAATGCAACGGAGTAAATGTAACTCGTTACTACCCACCTCTGGACCTCTAGCTGACAGGTAGTACAAGACACCTCATAGGTGGTATTCTACTGCCCAGGAAACACAGTAGTCAGTTTTACCACTGCCTTGGACATCTAGATGTTAAAAGGAAACATGGACATTAAAGTATGCAGTCACAATAGGAAACAAACCCTATTGTGGTGGCAGAACCATAGGCCAATCATGGATGTGACTTATTTATGAATAATCAATCATCCATCCATCCATTATCCAACCCAGTATATCCTAATTACATATGAATGATTAAGTGTTTAATTTTTTTTTTGGTATGCATTTGGTGACCTTCCGCAAAATATTTTTTTATGTACACAGTTAATAGTGAACCTGTTGCTTTTGTTTTAGCACAGCTGCTAGTTATTGTTACACCACACTGGCAACATGCATTGGTTTTCCCTGTTAAGCCACCAAACACTTTGCAGATGCCATTGAGAATTTGGAGAAAGCTATTTGGTAAAGCCCTGTGGTTTTTTTTTTCTCCAAGCTCTTATAAGAAATATGCTTTTGTTCAGCTTCTGTGTGCCTCCTTATTGCCTGTATCTTGACACAAGGCAGTGGGTAACGACTCACAGTCTGTTACACACACAGAAACCCACACTGATTCATCCTGGGCCATCTTAGTGCCTCAAATGATTTCACCGTGCACATCTTGGATATGTGAGAAAAAAACCTGGACTTCCTGACAAAACCCACTTTGACGCTGGTCAGTGTGCAGACTCAACAGAGACATTGTCTGGGCTGGGAAATTGAACCTGGGCCTCTTAAGCTGTGAGGCAACATCACTAACCATAGAGCCACTTTTCCTTAATGTCTTTAATCCAAATTTAAAATTACTTATACATCTTTTGATTTTAAGCAGTATTGTGATTTTCAGTTTTATAAAGTACATTTACAGTATTTTGGAAATCCATCATTTTGCTATGATCGTTAAGCTATTCTGCTTATCTTCACTGTTTCACATCTTTTATGGTGAAAGTCCATCTGTTATGAGCAAAGTAAAAACCCATGGGAGTTTAACAAATGGAATAACATTTCAGATGAAAATCCCCACAGAATTTTATTTCTAGATAATGAAGGCGAAAGACTAAGTGAAATCATGAAGTACTGAAAAAGGGAAAAATCTGTCTAGCAAAGATGAGTGATGTGTTTAGAGCTAAGAAAAATGTTATAAAGGCAGCAGGCATTAGCCTTAAAAGAGCTGCTAGGAAGCAAGAAAGTCAATATTTTCTATTCTATATTTGAAATTGTACTATTTAATAACTAGCTGTGTAAGCCTGTGCTGTAAAAAGCCCGGGGTCCTAGAAAATATTGAAATCGTCAGAAAAGAAAATTGAAATGTAGAGATGTCAGGTAATTGACAGGAACTACTCTGGGCACCTCTCTCCTAGGAGGATTCGTTTTGCCGACGTGCTTGCATCACTTGTGTATTAGCAGCAGGAGGAAAAGTAAAAGGGATATCGTTTTGCCGATGTTAGCGCCTAAGTCACCTGTCTTTCTTCTGAGGTTTCGTTTTGCTGATGTGCTGGCCCCGCTTGTGTTATTAGTGGCTAAGCAAGTTTTCCTTGGAGGTGGAGCCCTTACCCCAACTCCACCTCTCACTTCCGAGCTGGAAAGACACACACACTTCCACATGCAGGCATTTTTATATATATATATTATATATATTTATATATATATATATATATATATATATATATATATATATATATATATATATATATATATATATATATATATATATATATATATATATATATATATATATATATATATATATATATATATATATATATATATATATATATATATATATATATATAAGGTAAAGAGCATTACATTTAAATTTAAAGCAGCTGAAAATTATATGCAACTTTCAAAAAATCATGTTGAAATTAAATAAAAAGAAAGATTTTCCTGTTCATTCAATCACGAGTTAACTTGCTGACCTGATTACTGACCACACTGGATATTTAGAGATTGTGATATATCAATAGATAAACAGATAGACAGATCTTTATTTCACCACACTGGAATATTTGGCTTTTCACAGAACCTAACTAACTAAATACATTTATTATATCAGACAACAATCCCCTCTCAAATATGCAAGAGAATGACTAAAAAGAAGGATAACTTATGATTCTGCAGTCCCAGTCCCATTATTCAAGTGAATTGCCATTTGTTTAAAGGCACAGCAGTAGTGCTTCTTTACACTTTTCTGCTGAATAATTGGTTGGCTGAAAGTACTCCATGTTAGTGTGTCAGAGAAAGGATGTGCAGCATTTTTCATGATGGCACTCAGTTTTGTTTTAATTCACTCCCTTGCTACCATCTTCAGTGGGTCCAGAGTGTGTCCAATAACTGAGCCTGACCTTTTAATTAGCTTGTTGATGTTAGTGGCCCAGCACACGACAGCTAACATCACCTCAAGAGAGACCCACCAAGAAAATTGCACTTGCCAACACTGAGCTAAAGAAAATGTGTAGGATGTCATTGCCCACAATAAAGAAGCATAGTCTCCTAATGTAAAAATAAAATAAATGAGTATGCCTTGCCCTTTCTCACACTGCTACAAGACCAGTCCAGCCTGTCATTGATATGTACTTATAGGTGTGGACCAACTCTACATTCACTGCACCAAAGAGCCTGAATGCCCAGTCATTATTTAGGGCATGAAAGTCAATAACCAGTTCCTTGGTTTTGCTGATGTTAAGTTGCAGACAATTGTTTCTGCACCCAACTCCTATAACTTTGTATTTTTCCCCTCATCAATACAATGTGCATAATCATCTGAGAATTTCTGCAGTTGACATTATCTGGTGTTACATTTACGGTCTGAGGTGTACAGGGTGATCAGAAAAGGAGACTTTTCCTTGTGGTTCTCTATAGTTACTTAAATTAACATCAGAGACACATTCCTCGATACTCACAAAGTGTTTTGTGCTAGGCAAATAGTCTATTATTCAGAACCCCAGATTCTATTGAAGGCACTAGAAAAATCAAAAAACATAATCCCGACATTGCTGCCAGCTTTGTCCAGGTGAGAATAAGCCTTGTGGAGCAGATATATAATCGCATCTTCCACTCTAATCTTTGTCCTATAGGTTAACTTCAGTGAGTGCAGGTGGTCTTAAACTCATATAGTTCAAAATTACTTCAGAAATTTTCATGATGTTAGACGTAAGCACCACTGGTCTATTGCATTAGGTGCAGAGGTTTCCTACCTTCTTTGGAACAGGAACAATGCAGGACATTTCCTACTGCAGCAGCACTTTTTGCAGCCTTAATAGGTGCCAGAGGACACCATACAGTCAGCACAGGCCTTAAGAACTTGAGGATCGACTCCAGCTGGTCCTGTAGCTTTTCCTGTGCATCTCCTCCCTCAGTCATTAGTTATGACTCGTCACTGGCCATTCCAGATGAAGTGAGAGTCCCCAGTTGTTAGTAAGGGAGTCCAGTAAGTTTGAGGGGGCAGAACAATGGTGGTTATTATTTAAATTCCCTAGGAGTATTGAAAATCACTTATAAAGATCATTTAAAAATTTGGCTAAGTTGAATTCACCTGAACATATGTATTCATCTCAGATATTCTTAAATAATATGCGGTTCAATATTTTAACTTCTTCTGGCAAATTTAATGAAATGGTGGCAAGCATGGGAAAGGCGCTATATAAATAAAATGTATTATTATTATTAGCCAATTTTTATATTTTAAAATGAGACTGAAATGTATTTAATTGATTCAAATATTTTAAATACATTATAAAGTCCCCTTAAACCAGTTTAGAGCCATGGAGGGCAATACTTAGGCACAAGGCAGCAACCACACCGGTCTGCTCAGACAACAGAGGAACTATTTGGTATCACTGATCAACCCAAGTGTATGTCTTTGAGATGTGGGGGTGGACCAGAGTGCCTACAGAAAAAAAAAAAAAACAAATATGTTTAAAATGTGCAAACTCCATAGAGACATCTAGACAGAGGATCTGAAGTCCAGATACTGCGTTCATAAGGAGACAACAGTGTTAACCACCTTGGACCCATGCTGTCCTGGAATTAAGTTTATTGATTTAATTGTAAGCAATCACTGCATCGCCCTCCTCTTCAAAAAATCATTATGACGACTTTCAAGTGCTATCAACATTTTCAGTATTGAGCCTGGCAACATCACAGATAACTGCAGGAATGATGCTTTACCAAAGGATCTTTATACAGTTCACCTTGCTGTCAAAAAATAAGCATTAATGCTTTAAATATGTGGAAGACTGACACAGGAAACAAGAAACAAGCATTTGTGGCCCTAACAGGCAAAGCTGGAACTATTTGACCTAAAGCATTGGATAGCAAGTTGGGTGACAGTCTCTGCATTAGATGTGATTTTAAAGAACAGACTTGCTAAATCTAGGCTTTTTGTCTTTAACACAGAGAAGCATTTTTAAACACGCTGCCCTCATTGCTTGTCCATTGAGCCCTGACTGAACTAAATTTGCTTTCTTCTACTTAGAATGACAGGTAGACAGGCATTTTAAAAATTCTGATTGACAAGTTCATTTAAGTCTTTAAAGATTATGTTGCAACCTACATAGGAATTTGGATGGTTAGTGCAATTTGTTTCTGTCAAAAGGATTCCCATACTAAGTTTGCAGATTCTCAATCAATCACATCTACAGGACTCTGACAAATATATTACTACAGCAAAACATGATGAATACTGAATAGGTTTCCATTCCAGTGAGATTTTGTGTTTTCTGTTTCTTTTATGCTTCATTTGAAAATAAAAGATGGACATTTCCTTGTAATATCAAATAGTTAAAAATGAGGATAGTGCATTGAATAGCAAATATTCCTCCTTAGACAGCTTTCAAGCAGATTGCAATTTTAGGATTCAAGCATTTAGGGGATATGTGATGGTACTGTGGAAAATGACATTTACAAAAACAAAATCAGAAGCAAATTGATTTGACAAATTAATTGTGGAAACCATTTTATCACAGTCTTCGAAAAAGTATGAATAACTTTATAAATCTGATCCAACTTTAACTTCATCTACTTTTTAAAAAGCAGCCTTTTCAACAAAGGCAAGTGTGTGGGATGACAAAAAGCTGTGCTGTTTGTTTGAATGGTATTAAATATAAGTAAGTGGCAACATTTGCTGGAAGCCATTATTCAGGTTTCTTGAATGATACCATGCAACGTCTTTATGTCAGGTTATTCTTCATACATTGCATTATCATTTTCAATTCTTGCACATATTCCTGTTCCTAAACATTTCTCCAGAAGAGGTTTAACTGAGCACTGAGTATTTAAACATTTAATAAATGGCTGACCACTCTAGCTAAGGACCTGCTTTAAGAAGCACTTTATATAATTGCTATTTAAGGCAGTTAAAAAAAAAAATCATTCCAATGTAGACTTGGGATACTCTTAAATTCAATATTAAGTTTTCTTCTGAAATTACTGAACAATATAGTATAAGATAATGAATGAAGTATTATTTCAGTTGCTGATCATATGAATTAATAATAATTGTAATCATTTATATTTTTCAGCCTTATACCACCTAATACCCCTTTGACTTGGACAGAGTACTTTGCCCCATCCAAACCAGGGAGGAGGAAACTCATTGCTTGCCTGGACTCTGAAGCTCTTCGTCAGGTTTATGGAGAGACTGAAGTCAATGTTATGGTCTGAAGAAGGAAAGGAATCTTATGCAATCAATCACCAACCAAGCAAAGAGTTAAATGATAAACAGAAGTTGATTCCAGACTTACAAGATTGCAGTCTTGTTACATAACATTTAACTTGCAAATATTTTAGTTGGAATGTCAGGAAGTAAAAACATAATTAGGCTGATATCAAATTAGGCTAATTTGAAATTTTATTCATCTTTATAAATTAGCATAACAAAGGCTTTTGAAGTCTAAAACTAAAAATATACTGATGACGTTTGTCATTTGGATCAAACCACATGTATGTTTAAAGGAACCTAATTGAAATATATTCAAAATAGCCTACATAGGATTGCTTTAAGAATGCTTGCACTTATTTTGTTTGAAGGATTTATATTTTCAATACTAAAGGTCATTAGATTTTTTTTTTTTTTAAATATAGCTCTATTCATGATGCATTTTGAACTATAAAACTAGAATGCCAGGCGTCAAAGCAACTCACTAAGAGGTCATACAATGTTGGGCAGTGACTATTGAGTTTGAAGTATGTTGTCATTTCAAGGCTCTCTCATAAGCCCCTTTGCTGCACTTCATATTGTACAATAATTGCATCCGATCAGAAGGTTGAATTGCAAGAGGTTGTTAATGGAACCGCAAAAGACCAAACCATGAAATAATTAGTGAAATGACAGACAGTAATATAGTCACAATTCACCCTCTAAACAACCTTACAATTTACATTATTGCATCGTAACATTTGTAAAATATTGATGGGGTTAATCTAACATGTAAGTTGCCATATCACTTAAATAAATTTTTATAATTAGCTCTTAGTGTGAATGTAGTCCCCTTGTTTAATTTTTCAGTAATATACTGTACAGGGTTTATTGCCATGGATGAAGAGACCTATGCCAGTTAACATTCTGTGCAACACAGGCAATTTATGGAACATTCTTTCTGCTTTTATTTTAAGATCATGACGTACAGTTGTTAGTCAAATTAGAAAATGTATTTGGAAGCGAGGCATTCATATATTTTACTCGTAACGAAGGAAAAGCAATTAAAGAATATATATTTTAGGTAAATGCCAGGTTTGTATTGGTAATGCAATACTCCAAAATATATACTCAAAATCATGTTGATGTTTTAGTTTATAGTGGAGTCCAGATATAATTTGCTAATCACATGTTAACTTCCTTATGTATAACTGCAGCTATTACATTGATGATTGCTAATTGATTATGTTAAATATAAAATATCAGAGGTATAGTTTCTACTTTAAAGCTACTTTTTGGTATTGTTAAACCTGAAAAAAAAACTATTATGCATGCAGTGATATATGTTCAAACATTTTATTAACAGTTATATATGTTTTGCAAACTAACAGACCAAACGTTTTAGAATTTGAAAATGGGTTGTCACAAAAGTGATATTATAATATTGTTTAGAAAGCATTCTGCAATACCAAAAAATATATATCAAAATGTTATTTGCTGATAACAATTTAAATTCATATATGTGTACTTGCTTAACAATAAAATGTATTTCATAGATAAAATCAAATTTACTGTATCTTTATTTTGGAATTAACTAAACAGCATACACAGGAACTACAGTGTACACAGGAATAATTAAAAATATTTATTTAATATGTTGTACTTCATAAGTAAAATATTATGAATAAGTAGGGGTGCTCTCATATCATCCCCAAAGTCAAAATCATGCAAAGAAACCTATCATTTATAAATAGTTTTCTGATGGAAAATAATTACAGGCAGGAATAAACAAGGGTAGAGAACAAGTCTGTAGCTTTTCTGGGCCTCACTTAACAGGTTTTGTTCTCTTGGATGGCTCAGCCCAGCTAAGTACATCAAAGTGCTGATACAGGATGTACTGTCCTCTGACAGTGCCCTGCTCCCTGCAGTCTCTCTGTCTGTCCACCATTACAGTATAATCTAAAGAGGTACATAGTTTTACATTGAAAACCAAAGGTTAACTTTCTTGTTTAGAGCTTCACACGAAGCCAATAGAATTAGACGGATCAATTCAGTTCATTTAGTTTAATTGGCTATATATAGATTTAATGTTTTTTCTTAAATTCTTAGGAGGGAAAAGCTAGTTTCTAACGCACACAATCAATTAGTTATAAAGTTATGAAATTTCTATACATTAAAATATATTAAAAATATATAGTTTTTACATTTATAAATTTGTTCTAAAACATGGAGGCAAAAGAACTGCTATTCATGTGCTCATTCAGCAGCATGCAGTAACAGCCTGACCTGCTGTCTGTGGCCATGGGCATAGCTTGAAATATTGCACTAGTGTATAGCTAGCCTGGTTTATTTTTTGCAGGTAACCCCACTGTCTGCTGCATCCCATCTCTCAGCTCAGATCTTTTAGCGAGTTAGATAGGAGGCTGGACCATTGTTTATTCTGGCAGATAACAGCTGACTGATGCTTGCATTGACCTCATATCATCTATTGGGACATATCTAGGTAGGCCAGAGGATCAGCATTATGAGATGAAAGGCATACCATTAGACAGGTAATTTTTTCTGTAATATACATGCTTTCCACAATCTGCCCACATATAAATAACCTTTATTGATCACTGGGTAATGTTTCAAACAATAGACTGACCTGCTGAGACTGCCAACATAATGTCTAACAATGACTACTCTCTATATTTGGCAGTGTCTGCTTTGATGTCAGGTTTGAACATACAGGACTGTCATATAGATGATTGTCATTCTCAGCGAATATTCACACTTTTTGTGTTGAGGACTTCCAGTTTCACAAATTGACACAATTTAAGCAATGGTGTAATCCTGAAATCATTCCCAAAATGTTTGTCATTGAAAGAGCGGATGTCATAATTTTGGGTAGCATTGTGCAGAAGATGGAAGATGGAAGATGGAAGATATAGATTGATAGATTGATAGATAGAATAGATACTTTATTAATCCTCTCATTATAATTTCATCATCTCAAACCTGTTTTCCAGGCAAGGGTCGCAGCAACAGCAAGCTAAGCAGATCACGGCAGACTTCCCTGTCCCCAACTGCAGATTCCAGATCTTCATGGGGAATTCCTAGACATTCCCAAGCCAGCCTAGAGATACTGTATAATCCCTCCACCGTGTCTTGGGTGTGCCACAGGGTCTCTATCCAGCAGGACAGGGGAATCCTTACTTCATGTTCAGACCACTTCAACGGATTCCTCTTGATCCAGAAAAGCAGTAATTCAATTTAGAGGAAGTTCTGACCCTATCACAAAGCATCAGCTCAGTGGGCCTGTAAAGAAAGCTAATTTTTACCACTAGTAATCTTGATCTCATTTTTTCAGTCATTATTATTGCCTCTGCAATGCACTTTTCAATTTCACAGTTTCTTCTCCCATCACTCCTGAATAAGATTGCAAGACATTTGAACTTAATCACCAAGGGCAATTTCACCACCCTTACTTTGTTGACTTGTCTCGTTGAAATCGCCAGCCACAACAAGGGCAGCAACCAGGTTATAATTCTGGTGGTGACTGAGTGTCTCATACAGTTCCATCTAGGCAGTGTAGTTGTTCATTTGAGGTGGAATATATACAGCCGTGACAATGACTGGTATATACTCTCGAGGAAAATAAAATGGTCTATATTTAGTTGTCAACAGCTCCAGCTTGGTCAAGCAGTAGTGTGCTAAAACACTTATATTCTTGTCATTGCACCAGTTCTTGTTAACCATGAGGCATACACCTCCTCTGTTCTACATAAAGCAACTATGCTACCACTAGCCTTATCAATTTGACACCCTTCCTTGGCTGTTCCTTAATATCCTATCCATATCAAAGTTCAAACTTGCGGTAAAGCAAATGCCCCGACTGCCTTAAGACCTCAGCTTTTAAACAGACTACCAAGAACTACTACTAAGACGGCCTCATACTCTGAATAACTATTTGGTGCATATGCACAAACAACAATCATAGTCTTCCTCTCTGTGACTCACAGCCACATTGAGGCAATGCTCTGTCCACAAGAGAAAATTGCACAGCCCAGAGTCGGGGGCTTTAATATTCCAAGTCTCCAAAGCTAGGTTCCAGAGCTAGGATCTTGTTAGATTAGGTCTTTCCTGCCAATGCCTGCCACCCATACCCAACTCTGACCCTTCATCTTGCACATGGTGAGCCCACAAAGCTGCTCCACATTGTTGTTTTGGGCTGTGCCTGGCTGGGTTTTGTGGGTTGCCCAATTACCAGGTGCTTGCTGGGAGAGGTGGGTCCAAGTAACTCTGTCCTGGACAAGGGTACACTATTTTTTAACTTGTAGTGTCATGAGGGTCATTGTGATCCATTCTTTTTTCATGTACTACAGTTCTCAAGGTTTCATAAGTAGGTAACAGTTCCATTGCCTGCCTCAGTTACACTGATCTCTTTTTTTAAATGAATAGCAGCAATACATAAAAAAATATGCTCATGGGATTGTCAGTACAGCTCAAGAAACTTGACCCGTTAACCTTGAATTTTATATCTCATTAACAACTTCCATCCTCTTGTATCTTCAGGATTGAAAGAACTCTTAAAATTGACCTGGATTATAATTAGAGACTAGATTCATGACTTTTCTCATGCTTGTATTTCAGTCTGCCACTACCAAAAGATCAATTTAAGCTATGTTTCAAATTAGATGTTTAACAATCATTAAATGGTAGCAGTCAATGTTTCTATCATTTACAGCAAACTGTAAATCTATCACAGAAAATGAGAAATGAGAACATTGATGGTGGTGTGTATTAAAACTTATTTTAAGCAGACTTTATATGCAATGCTCATATTTTATCACCTTTATATAACATGCTCAATATAGAAAAATATTAAAAGCTAAAATGTTTTATACCATCTTGCGTACAAAAAAAAAAAAAAGTCCTTATGATTGTATACAATTATAAAAGTATCCAGTGCAACAAAATATAACAGATCATTTTACTTGATAATTTTTTTTTTCTTCAAAAAGTAAAATCTATAGTGTTAATATACAGATTCCTTCTTTACAATATGACCATGAATATCAAGAAAAATTGTGGATTCATATTTAAATCATTGAAAGTGATCAACTAAGCGTTTAGGTAGAATAAGCTTGGGAACCGATATGTCAAAAAATTACAATAACTATACACTATAGTTATATATAACTGTTTGAGTAGGTGTTGTTATAAATCTGCTATTTGAGTTTGATGCTGTGATTCCATCAGCTTGGCCACAGAGGTGAGACCAGTCTGCAGCTTATGTAATTTTTTTTTTTTTTTTTTGGCACAAGCTTTATTCTTGCAGTGTCTGGTGAAAATCTAACACATTTGATGACAAGTTATTTGTCACATTTTGCTGTACCTTCTCATGAGGCGCATAGGGAAACCTTTAGAAATAAGGACCAAGAATTCCAGAGTGTGTTGTTCTTTATCTTGCTTTCTGGAATTGGCAAATGCAGTACAGGACAACCATGCCCCAGAAAGACAGTAGAAGTGCTGGTACAATGGCCCAGCCCAGTAAGGCAAGGTTAAGTGGACTAAATGCACAGCCTCTTTAAGTGTAACAACCTTAAATGGAATAAAAAGAGCTCAAAGAAGTCAGTTCATCTGTTAACTTCCTGATGTAATTGGGAGAAGAGCTCTACCGGAGGGTATCCAAAGATGTATAAACTAAAAAACGGTCTGTAACCCTGCAAACTAAAGCCTTGACCTAATTAGAACATCCTTTTAGATATGAGAGGAAGACTGCCGTACCTGGGGGAATTCCCACACAGAAAAAGGGAGATAGAGTTTAACATAGTTTAAGATTTTGTGGTTATTCAGACCTATATGCCTTTGCCAAGGACATGAAAATCATTTAAGTATCTCATAAACAAACAGGTTAAACAAGCCGTCTATAAATGGTTACAAAATGCAAAAAGAGGGATGAAGATGAGCAAATAAACAGTTGTAAAAGACTTACAAATATAAACTTATAAACAGACTGCAAAGCTTTAGAGTATGCCTTGTGTGATGGCAATAATAATCAAATCGAGGACACGTCCTTCTATTATATAAAAAAATCCTGGGACAAGACGTGACTTTTTTCAAGAGATTTTTTCACATCCCACGAGACGAGACTTTGGCTGTGTGATTTTTTCAAGTCACGCCCTCCTCTCAACCATATTTAACCACGCCCATGGTCCTCTCATTCGTGTGAATGCTTTTGACAGATAAAGTTCCTGCTCTCTTAGCTATTATTATTTTTCTCACTTTAAGTTCCCAATTAAAGAAGATGTATTATGTTCAAATCTTATTGTGGAATTTCATCATTAAGGGTTATCAAAAGAAAAAATGAGTACATGGGCAATCCTAGCACAGAGAAATGATAAAGTCAAACTATTTAACGGCAAAAATGTTAAATCGGTTACACAGCAAAATGGTTTAGTGCGTATCAGACTATGATGAAACAGTTGGTGGTGATCGTGCGGATGATGAAAACATCAACTTACAATATCCCATAGAACATCTTCAACCATTAACACCGTCTGGTCTTCCAGCACACGAATTACTGTAGAAAGAAGGATGTATCCAAGAAAAGTAGTGTAGTAAATCTTCTGCAGATAACAGTACACAAGAAAGAAGATCTTGATATGCCATTTGTATTAAAACGTTAATATTTTTTTGTTAGAATAGCTTTTGCAAAGACAATTAACAAATCTCAGAACCAAACATTTGAAAAACTCATTTTATTTAATAGAAAGAAATAAACGAAATTCAAATCACGGGCAGTTATACATTGTTTTGACCCGATGAAAGCCCAAACAGAATCAAAATTCAATGCGACATTGATGAAAATTTAATTTAAATTAGTTTAATAGTAAAAGTGTAAATGGAAAAAGTATTTGCATGCTGATTTCAAGGCCAAACAGAACAAAATCTTATTACGCAACAAATAACTCTAACACAGTGTGAAACAGAATTTACTTTCAAATTATTACGTTTTACTAATTTTTAATATGGTTAATTACTTGCTGTAATATAGGAAAAAAATTATGTATACAGACACGTCCCACTGGAATGCCCTGATTTAAGCAATAAAACACAGACAGGGGAAAGCGTCAATCATTATTCTTTATCTAAATCTCTGAAGATGCAAAAACCATCATATCGGTGTTTTTGAAAAGAAAAAAGTGTCATCTGTGCTATATTTATATAATCCATTGATTAAGTCATTATTCTTTAAAAGGAATTCATTACAAATTCACTTTTAATATGATTGGTTACACCTAGTTGCTAACAGGACATGGCAGATGTTGATACCTTAAATGACCACAACTTGATTGATAGTCCTGTTCGTTTAAGATGTACGTGACTTTTTGAATGCATTTTTTTCATTCTTATTTTTATTTTAGGAGATGTGTGAACTTCGCCACATACATCTTGTTCTCCAAAATGTAAACAACAATGCCCTTATTAATTTTATGATCCAGCTTTGGTACAAAAAACAGGAAACAGTATTATAGAAGAAAAGGTTTGTCATAAATAACACTTTTTCTCTTAAGGGGTCATATAAAATTACAAGGAATACATTTATCATAGTAAATAAAAAAAATAACAGTGTCAGCTTTGAAGCATAAACTCAGAAGGATATGAGACTCAGACACATACCAGGTGCTCACTGGACCAGAGTTCAAATTCAACTCTTACACAATGTAAAATAGTTAGTTCTACTATGTATATGTAATAATTCCCATGAATATAAAAATCTATTTAAATTGTACATCCACATACCCATACGCGAGCAGCAGAACCTCAAAGAGGCTAGCGCATAGCGCAGGCCCAGGGGTTGTTGAGCAAAGCGAGCAGGGGGGCAAAGCCCCCTAGTCTACTACAATAAAGTCTGTAACTAAGGGGAAAGGAAAAAGGTGAAAGTTTAGAGACCATCAAAGTAACCCATGGAGGCAAATGAGAAGCTCAAAAAGAATGAAAAACAAAATGATTCGGATTGCTTGATGTCCTGTCCTCATTCTTTTCTATTAGTGGAGATGCAGGTTCCAAAATAAACTCTGAGATCCAATGTTGGTTTCCTTAAGTAGTTGGTGGGGCAGAAGAGGTGGGTCTTCTAAGACTTCCTGCTAGTCTCAACTCTCAGGGCTCTTACATTAGAATCCTGAAGGAGTACCCTATGTGCACATGTCTGTCAAGTGTAAATAAGAAAATGTCCTTTTTTAAATGACCGGAGTTGTTTAGGTAAGGTTAAAATCTAAAAAGCACAGATCTCTCATTTTTATTGCAAGGTAAAGAGACCTTTGGTGTGATTTCTATACAATTAACTATTATTTAATAAATTCTTAGAGCCAGTACATTGTGTCACCTGAGAAGAATATTCCAAGTGATCGACTCATTTTTTAACCCTCTTCAGACCATGCAAATTCCACCCTGACAACAACTAGACAAAGGATTTGAACCCAGGATGCTTGATCTGTTAGACACCAGTGCAATTCACAAGGCAACAAAAAAAAAATTTTTGTTTTGTTCCAGGCAAGACAATGTTATTTTCGTGTTGCTTGGGTCAATCACCCTGGTTTTGTCAATTCTATCCAACATTTTGTATACAGTCATGGCCATAAGTTTAACATCACTGCAGCAAAACCTTGTTTGAGTCGCTGCTAATAATTCTGTCGTTCAATGGCATTACGTTATGGTGCCAAGCTGTTGTATATATAAAGTCTAAACATACACCAATGTAATTGCTGTAACATCAGTCGGATATATCGCTAGATGCCGTTGACATGGCTGCCACATGGCAGCACCTGTATAGCAGGAGCAATTTGCTGTTTACCAAACCTGAAATATGTAACACCTTACAGGGACTGCTGCTGTGGCTCGTTGATTCCTGACATGGTATTTACTTAACGGATTACTGTACAGAAAGTTTAGAGTATTTGGACGACTTTTCCCACTGACGCTGCTGCTGTGTAAGGATATACAGCACCTCACCCTCTAGTTGCAGTACTGGTGCTAGGCATATCAATAGTGAGAATCGAGCAATAGAGCAGATTAGATATATTTTACATTTCTAGAGTGAATACTAAACTAGTATTTTATTCAAGCATGGCATCGACAGGTTGTAAATATCCAGCGGACTCTTTTTGTTATATTTGCGGTGAGTTTATCAAAACGCGAGCAAAAAATTCATTGACTACATCTGCAAGAATGAATGCAGCATATAAAGAATACTTTGGTATGCCAGTTGGAGATCAAGACAATTCTTGGGCTCCACACTTTAGTTGCGACTGCTGCAAGAAGACTCTTGAAGGTTGGTTCTGGGGAGAGAAGAGAAGCATGAAGTTCGCTATACCGAGAATTTGGCGAGAACCAACAGATCACCTGAACAACTGCTGTTTTTGCATGGTAGATCCATCAAAACGACGTTCTAGGAAAAATGCATCTGCTGTGTTCTGTCTTGACATTCCTTCTTCGATCGCCCCAATTCCACATTCCTCTGACCTTCCCATTCCAGCACCACCGCTGAACATGCAAGTGTCTATAGAAGACACCAGCTCAGACAGCGACACTGATGCAGCCGACGTTTTTCACGCTGCTGATGAAAACACTCCATACTTTTCTAACCAGAACGACTTCAATGACTTGGTGAGAGATCTTAGTCTCACTAAAGCTAAAGCCGAACTTCTGACATCCTGACTGAAACAGTGGGACTTGTTAGACAAAGCATGCAAGTTACAGGTCACAGAAAACGACATTAAGCATTTTCCGGTTTTTTCACCCTTCAAGATAACCTTTGCTACTGCCATGATGTGACAGGTCTATTTGATGCAATTGGGATATCATGTAATCCACAGGATTGGCGCCTCTTTATCGACAGTTCTTCCAGGAGCCTAAAAGCAGTTCTTCTACACAATGGGAATCAGCTACCATCTATCCCGGTGGCTCACTCAGCACAGCTTAAGAAGGAATACAATAGCGTCATACAGCTGCTGCAGGCTTTGAACTATGAACAGTATGGTTGGGAGGTCATTGGTAATTTTAAAATGGTGGCTTTCTTAATGGGTCTTCAGGGTGGTTTCACCAAGTTTCCACGCTACATTTGTCTTTGGAACAGCAGAGACACCAAAGAACACTACCATCATTGAAATTGGACAGAGAGGAGCAACTTCACCATCGGAATTAACAACGTCAAATGGGAGCCTCTGGTGGATCCTAAGAAGGTTCTTATGCCGCCCTTGCACATCAAGTTTGGGCTAATGAAACAATTTGTCACATCTCTCGGTAAAGAGTCTGCAGCCATGAAATACCTAGAAGAATTATTTCCCAAGCTGTCTGAGGTAAAAATAAAAGCTGCTATCTTTGTTGGACCACAGATAAAGAAAATCTTGGAGTGTCAGCAATTTCCCAGCACTCTCACAGAGGTTCAAAAGGCAGCTTGAAGCAGCTTCATCGCAGTAGTATGGGAATTCTTCGGAAATCATAAGGCCGGGAATTATGTGGATCTGGGAGAGACACTAGTAAGGAACTATCAGGCTATGGGATGTAGGATGTCGCTAAAGGTGTACATCCTGGACCTGGACCTGGATGCTCATCTACAAAACTTTAAGGAGAACATGGGAGCGTACTCAGAGGAACAAGGAGAAAGATTCCACTAAGATCAAGGAATTCGAGCATCGATACCAAGGACAATACAACGAGAATATGATGGGGGACTACATCTGGGGTCTTGTTCATGACAGTAACTTAGTTTACAATCATCAGTCTAAAAGGACATGTAATTTTTAAGTTTAATTGGACTATATGGACACAAGTCAGAAGATTTTGTAAAAAATTTGAGTCTCTTGCAAAGGCTGTTAATGTTATCTAATGCGTGTTCTGAACTATTGATGTCCTGACCACAAAATCAAAGTTATTGAAATGAAAGTTATTTTCTATCATTTGGATATATAAGCTAACAGGAACTAATAGTTATTTCACAGACACAAAAAACTGTGTTACATGGTGTTATTATTCATTTCATATAGTTACATTTAAAGCAGATGAAGAATGCATCAAAGTAGAAACACAAATGCAAAATAAAGATCATTCAAAAACAAAACCCTTACAATTAGCAAAATACTTGAAAGCAAATATATCCTCAGTCTTTATACTGTGAACAGTTTAGATGATGAGGCAAAGGACAAAGCCAGGAAATAAACTTATATACGAGTATACTATATATATATATAGCTTTAGAACATCTCAGTTTTTATGGAAATGCATGCAGTTTAAAAGAATACTTTAATCAAAGCATAGAACAAATAAACAATGGCAAATAAAAAATAAGTCAAGGAATCATTGAGTACAAAAAGTTGCACAAATTTTTGATTCATCAAAGTACCCCACTTTCGCTGATATAACAGCTAAACTGTGAACAGCCACTATATGCATGACACCAACTCCAGCAAAAGAACCCCACACCATCACACTACTCAGCCATGTTTGACAGTTGGTGTCGCACACTGAGGAACCATTCTTTAATCTACTCGACAGCGTATAAACACCCTACATGATAAACCATTTCAAAAAGATTTAAAATTTTGATTCACAGGTCCATAAGACTTTCTTCTAGTCTGCAGTAGTCCATAGCCGTCATTTCAAGGCCCTATTTTATCCATAAGGAATGGCTTTCTTACTGCCATTCGCCCTTTGAAACCTGCAGTGCAAAGTCTCCTCTTCACAGAAGAAACAGACTTTTTTGACCAATGTTAAGCTGTGCTCGAAGCGGTCTTTAAAGCTGCTGTACTAAGGGATGCCAGTTATGCAACCAGGTGACTCTCAGAAACCTGTCTTCTGATTGTGTTGTGACTTTGAGTCAGCCAGATCTCTTCGTATCAGAGTTTTGCCCAGTTCCAATTACCATGTGTAGGACACCATACTCACTGACACTTTCATTTAGAGAAACTGCAAAAAAGTCCTACACTTCAAAAGGTAATAATAATACTCCGTACTACTACTACTATCCATCCATCCATTATCCAACCTGATATATCCTAACTACAGGGTCACATGGGTCTGCTGGAGCCAATCCCAGCCAACACAGGGTACAAGGCAGGAAACAAACCCTGGGCAGGGCGCCAGCCCACCATAGCTACTACTACTAAAAGCACAAATTCATCTATGGCAGGAATGTTTTCCTCATGGGCAATTACAGTATATGCATCATGTTCAAGATTAAGGAGCTCCAGTGACCTAATAATATTCACTCCTGGTAAAACAGAAAGCACAAATACTGCGTATATAAAAGTACTTACTTGCATAGTGCTTCTGATGCATCCAATTAACTGACAGAGCTATAAACAAAGGCCAGAAGTTCCCTGGTTGAAGCTGGGTAACACAGCTAGTATACACTGTAAGCCCACAACATTAAAATCCCCTGTCTAATATAATATACTCGTGCCACCAAAGCAGGTCTAACTCATTAAGACATGGACTCTACAAGAACTCTAAAGGTGTTCTGTGGTATCTGGTAACAAGACATTAGCAGCAGATCTTTTAAGTCCTAAAAGTTACAAGGTGAGGCTTACATGCACACCCCACAGATGCTCCAGATGCTTGGTTGACATCAATGACATTTGCAGGACAAGTCAACACTCTGAACAGTTTTTGCAGTGTAGCAGGGTGCATTTATCCTGCTGAAAGAGGCCACTTCCATCATGAAATATCATTGCCATGAAGGGGTGTACATGGTCTACAACAATCTTTAGACAGATGTGTGTCAAAGAAACATCCACATGAACATGGTTTTATCTATTGGTGACAGCTTTGGCGAGGGCAAAGTGTAATTCACATACACAAAGTAACAGCAGATGAATTTGCATTATTTGTTTCTAATTAGTGGAGTCACAATCCCATCCTGATTCATGATAAAAACCATTGACATTGTGACAGGATCTGCACTGTGTACCCTTCTGTTACTCAGCAAAGCCTATCACAGCACATAACAGCATACTCTAGGCCAGGGGTGTCAAACACAGATTCTAGAGGGCTGGAGTGGTTGCACATTTTCATTCTGGCACAGTTTTTAATAAGTAGCCAGTTACATGCACTAAAAGATCTACTTCTTATTTTTTTCATTTTCAATTGACTTGTTTTTTTAAGATTTGGAAGTCTTATTTCAACAGTAAAGCTATAATATGCAAAGTAAGCTAATATAGATGACCAGCTAACTTCATTCTATTTGTATTTTTGTCCATCATATAATATTTGTTCCTATAAAATTTTTGAAAAGAAAAAAGTGAAGTGTTCATATTTGATTCTTTTGTTTGTATTAATTTTATTAATGTTATTTTTATTGATTGTGTTTATGTTTCAATGCCTTGGCGATGTTCTATGTTTATTGTGGACGGTCTCCAAGAGGTGGTGCCACCTGCCAATCATTGCCAAGAACTGCTCTCTCCCCCTATTAATCTGGAGGGTCTCCCATAGTTTCTGGCAGTTCATTGTGAATTCGCTAGAGAGTTGGTGAGTTTATTTGTGCTTATTGCTATTCTTCAATTATTGGATTCTGGATTTTCCATCTACTGCTCTGTTTCTTTTTACCTACCTTTGGATTCTGTGTTGGGACTTTGTTTACCTTGGATTGCCTTTTTGTGCACTTCATAGAGTGACATCATTTTTTACAAAAATAAAATTAAAATTTTATTAAGATCTTGTGTTTTCACCGATTACTTGCCAGGGTTTAACACCTTCCCCAGTTAGCTATTTTGGAGATGCTTAATGACACAAAACATTTGAATGGGGCTGTCAGAAAAAAGAAAATCAATAGTATTGAAAATACCTGCTGTGGCAGAATGAGAACACAAACCAGCCACAGAATTATTGTATGCTTAAGTTATTTAATGCACAAGTGTGGCCTCATCTGGAGTACATTATTCAATTTTGGTCTCCATACTACAAAAAAAAAAAAAAAGATTGCGCTCTTTATTCTAAAAAAGGTTTGCCACCATGGGCCTTTCCCATAACAGAAACTTGTTAAGGACAGATTTTGCATAAATGTTAGGAAGTTTTTCTTCACACAAGGAACCATAGAAATAATGAATAAATTATCAAGTGGTATGGTGAGGATTAGGTCCTTAGGGACCTTGAAATCCTGACTTGATGTTATTTTAGACAGTCTTGGTGAATAGGATGGAGGAGCTTAATGTGCTAAATGGCCTGTTCTTATATTTTTTCTTAGGTTCTAATGTTCTAATTAAATATTGTTTAATTAACAGCAAGAACATACACTGTAAAATGGTAATGGGTGCAGCTTCAATGCGAATTTTGTCTGCTTACACTCAGAGTTCAAGAGGAATTTCATTTTTATCGATTTATTAATAAAATAAAAATACACTACAAATGTGATTCTTAACATCTGTGCTCTATTACAATGGTGTCTGTGAAAATTACAACGCATTGAGAAAATGGGAAGCACAGAAATGTATAAAGTGTTTGGGTCCATAACCAAGCTCCATGTAATGCCAGTAACAATGATAATAAGGACATGATGAGTGTTTAATAGAGTCTTCCGTTAAAGTGCACAACATTAATACTGTAATAAGCAATCTCAATGCACGTAGAAAACCTAGGAAATATGGCATAAACTTTAATAATCTAATTAAAATCCTATTTTAGAGGAACAATGTATTAAAACTATAAAAACAGATCACAGATTAAACAAAAAATACACACAGAGCGGCGCTAATAATAATTTAGTTCCTATTCCAAATATCAATAACGCACATAGTACTCATCTCTGCACCTCCGAAACATTAAATATGGGACTATTGAATGTTAGAGCTTTAACTAACAAAACGTTTTTTATCAACGATCTTATTAGTGATAAAAAAATAGATCTTATTGCACTAAATGAAACGTGGCTTAGTTCAGACAGCGTGGCAGTTTTAATCGAATCTGCGCCTCCGGATTACAGTTTTACTCGTGCAGACCGCCAGGGAAAAAGGGGGGGCGGATTGGCTAACATTTACTCGAGCCGATTAAAATGTAAAGATGTCAGTTTTGGTAAGTTCAAGTCCATTGAGTATCTCGCCGTTGTTATCCATGGAGATTCTCAAGTTCTAGTACTATCCGTGTATAGACCTCCTAAATATAACGCGTCGTTTTTTGAGGAATTCTCTGACTTAATGTCAATTTTAATTACTAACTATGACACACTCCTAATAGTTGGCGACTTTAATTTTCATATAGATAATCAGTGTGATCTAAAAGTAAAAGAATTTATGAACCTCCTGGATTCTTTTGATTTGAGACAACTCATAAATCAGCCTACACATAAAGCAGGTCATACGTTAGACTTAGTGATTACTAAAGGACTGAAAGTTGATATAAAACAGATCATTGATAACAAATCATGTTGGGTGAAATACAATAAAAGAAACAAGACCATCAGGTCTTGGCTCTGGCATCCTCATCCTGGATAAAAATACTCCAAAAGGCTCCAGAAGGACACATCCAGCCAACATGCAGCACCCACAGGGTTTTAAATGACCACTGGTGTGGAAGGAGCAGGACTGTCGGTATTGAGGTGGAAGTGACATCATGGTTCCTTTGCAAGTCTCTTCCTCCCTTATAAGGGTGCATTAGAAAAGCCTGTTAGCTCTGGCGTTACAGCATTCAATTTCCCCATTTTTCTTACTATTATAGAACCTATGATGTGCTCCTCAGACACATGTGCCTGACAACATAAATGGTTCAACCATGGATAAGCCAATGTATGAATAAAATACAAATAAATAAAGCCCACATTTTGGATTCATATCAAACATAACTAACATTGCATAAGCAACACTTGACTGTAAACACAACTTCATCCTTTACAAGGCAATGCTACCAGATTTCAATGCAACAATAGAAACACAGGTTATATCAATCAAAACACATGTAATGTGGCACCAGTAGTTTTTGCTTTCCATTTGCTTTTTCCACATTCATTGCCAGTTCACTTGTAATTCCGAGTATTGGAAAGGTGCAATATACACTCACAGGCCACTTTATTATTAGGTACAAATGTTCAACTGCTTGTTAACGCAAAGCTCTAATCAGCCAATGACATGGCAGCAACTCAATGCATTTATGCATGTAGATATTGTCAAGATAACCTGCTGAAGTTCATTCTGAGCTTCAGAATAGGGAAGAAAGGTGATTTAAGTGAATTTGAACATGGCAAAGGATTTTCATGCACAACCATCTATAGGGTATACAGAGAATGGTCTGAAAAAGGGTAAATATCCAGTGAACAACAGTTCTCTAGGTGAAAATCCTTGTTGGTGCCAGAGATCAGGAGAATGGCCAGACTAGCTTGCGCTGATGGAAAGGGACAGTAACTCAAATAACCACTTATTACAAACAAAGGAATGTAGAAGAGCTTCTCTGAGGGCACAACATATCGAACCTTAAAGTAGATGGTCTAGAGCAGCAAGAGACCCCACTTGGTGCCACTCTTGTCATCAAAGAACAGGCAACTCAGGCTATAATTCGCACCGGTTCACCAAAACTGTACAATAGAAAATTGGAAAAAACATTGCCTAGTCTGATGAGTCTTGATTTCTGCTTCAACATTCATATGGTAAGGTTAGAATCTGACATCAACAACATGAAAGTATGGATCCACTCTGCCTTGTATGATGGTTCAGGCTTGTGGTGGTGTAATGGTGTGGAGGTTATTTTTTGGCACACTTTGAGCCCCTTCGTACCAACTGAGCATCAGTTAAATGCCACAGCCTACCTGTATATTCTTGCTGAACATGTCTATCCCGTTATGACCGCAGTGTTCCCATCTTCTGATGGCTACTTCCAGCAGGATAACGCACCATGTCACAAAGCTACAAGCATTTCAGACTGGTTTTATGAACATGTCAGTGAGTTTGCTGTACTCAAGTAGCCTCCACAGTCACCAGATATCAAACCAATGGAGCACCTTCAGGATGAGGTAAAACAGGAGAATAGCATCATGGATGTGCAGCAGACATCTGCAATAACTACATGATGCTATTATTTCAATATGGACCAAAAGTCTCAGAGGAATGTTTCTAGCACCTTGGTGAATCTATGCCACAAGGAATTATGACAGTTCTGATGGTAAAAAGGGGTCCAACCCAGTAGTAGCAAGGTATACCTAGTAAAGTGAATAGTATGTAATGTAATTACAATATATTATTATTATTATTATTATTATTATTCTCTTGAAGGAATCCTAACTGGCACAACCAGTACTAAATGCTTTTTTTGTGTTGCATTTTGACCTGCTTTCTTCAACTGGATTTTTGAGATTATCCAGTGAAACTTGATTGCAGGTGTGGTGACATTATACAGATTGTTGACTGAGAAGCAATTGCTGTGTTCACAGTAATTTTCCTCCAATTGAGAAATTTGTTGGAATGAAAATTGTCTCTCTCTAAGAACATATGGGAACTCTAAGTTAGCTGGTCATGTGCTGGCTCACTTGCCATCTCACTATTATTTGGCAGCTGGTTAAGGAGAAAAGAAACAATTTACAGTTCTTAACCTTAAAAAGCAAGTCAATTAAAGTTAAAGAAAAAGTAATTTGTTACTAATTATGAAAGTGGCTGAATATCTGCAGTCACTGTGGCCATAAAGGACCCCATTTTGACAGCCCTGCTGCAGATACGTAAACAGTTTATAAGTCTGTGCTGTTAACTCCCATACCTTTATCTAAGCATCCACCCTAGCAAATGTTACTGCTTTGTCATGACTTGATCTTTCTGATTGATGTCACGTATTTGGTAGAAGTAGTAGCAATAGTGTTAAGTGTACCGAGTATATCTAATATTTATTAATTTATCTATTCATTTTGCGGCATTTAAGTTTGTCAACCATATGCTGAATTATTAGTGCCAATTTTTGCACCAATCAGGTTAGCAACAAATCCTTTTCCTTCTGCTGTAAGGTATTCTTACAAAATAAACTGAAACCCATGGAAGCTAGACTTTTCAACAAAAGGGAAGGTGTTAAGCAGCCCTATATAATTCTGATGATGGACTTAAAATTGTTATATTAAAAATCAAATGAACATAAGACTTTTGAAATACAGTACATCTGAGAAATTTGCTATAAAGGAGGATCCAGATGGTTGCAAGAAGCATTAAAACATTCGAACTCTCGAGTTTTTCTGGGTTAAATTCTTATAACATGCATGTATGTTTTGAAGTTTGGCTATCAGAAATGGAACTCAGAAGGTGGGGGGGAGAACTCCGTCTGAAGGATCCAACACACTTTGAAGTCAATAAAAAGGAAAAAAGGCAGAGTTGAAAGAAATCAACTGTCAAATGGGAGTGGATTTTATTTTCTTACATTTACATCTCCTTTGTACATGTTTCCTTCCTTTGTTAATCGTGTTTTAGTCCTATTATAAAGGAAAGATTGCTTAATAAGCAAAACTCAGATTTGAGCTTCATTCTACTGGCTTCTTGAAAGTATAACTTTTTTTGATGAAAGTATCATAATTATAATCCATATTAGATTCAGTGATCTTAAGACTTTGTAAAGAGCCAATGTAAAAATGGATTCTAGCTTTTATTGTGCACAGCCACTTTACTGTGTTATTTTCCTGATCATATACTGTACATGTGTTAATGGACAATAGATTGTAATGAATGCCATACTAGATGCCTGTAGACATCTTCCTTTGTTAGTTATTAAGCATTTTATTACATTCTTCATTGTGGCATGTCTATTTTGTTTAAACTATTTTGCATTTCTCTGTCTTATATAAAGTAAATAATACAAGTACCCTATTAAATAAATATATAACAGATCAGTATTAAAATTAAAGAAATATAAAGTACAGAATGAGAATTTTAATTCCTACAGTAATTTACAGATATTTATTTGAAATTGTGTGATGTGCTGTCACTATGGTTAATGTTGCCATCTTCCAGATTCAGTATAGCATACTGGACTTGAGCACCAATCCATTGTGTGACCCATTGACTAACACACTCATACATTAAAATGAATCTGAACTGTAACCATTTATAAAGACAACCCCTGTAATGACAAGGGGATGCCACTTAGCTCTAACCTACAGACACAACCCAACACAGTACTGGATAAAACTAAACGATTTTGTTTCTCACCAACACCTTTGCCTGTAAACACTGCTAAAATACACAATCACAAAAACAAGATTCTTCTGCTCTCCTGGGGCCTCATGCATAATGCTGTGAATAGAATTCACACTCTAACATGGCGTATGGACAAAAGCGGAAATGTGCTTACGCACAAAAAAATCCAGATGCATAAATCTGTGCGAACGCCAACTTCCACGTTCTTCCTCTACATAAATCCCAGTCAGCGTGAAAAGTAATGCACGTGCCTGCTGTCCCGCCCCAACTCCTCCCAGAATTACACCTCTTTGAATATGCAAATCAATATAAATAGCCCTTAAACTCAGCGTTTTGTGAAATAGAAGAATTAGAATAGAAGAATGTCAGCAAATACCAAGTGGAGGCAAAGAAAAACTTACTATTTATTGGTTTAAACAGTGGTAAAAACAACAAAAGGAAGTTGATCGAGTGACAGAGTGTCGGAGAAACTTGAAAGCTCAAGTTCACAAAGTCGCACAGTGCCCGAAATAAAAAAAAAAAAGAAGTTGTCAGATATCAAAGTTGCCATGAAAAGGCGAGTCGTAGCCCACCATCTAAGTGTCATATGAAAGCTTATTAGGGTACAGAGTGAAAAAAAAAAAAAAGGCACACAGTGGGGAAAAAAAGCACGAAATTTAAACTTTAATCTCGTAGTTTATTTTGTCATTAAATAAGAACATCATCAACTTCATCTTAAAATCATTTAAGTTACTAGTTTCTCAAATCCCATCGTAAATAAAATAGCACGTTAAATGCTTTGTTTTGTATTTGATCTTCTATGTGCTCTAGGTGTGTGAATCACAACATGCTTCTTAAAGCTTTCTCTTCTCCGACTGGACATAGAATCCTTTACATTCGTGATATTACAGCTCTCTGAATAATTAAAATACCAAGATGTATATTAAATATAATTTTCATGATGATAGGAATTAAAGCATGTTATTTAACATGGGAACACGGTGACGCAGTGCTTGTTCATGCCTCACACAAGATGCTTGCTGCGCAATGTGCTACCTTCAATGAAATAATTTATGGCAGCAATACTGTCTCTTTCAAGGGCAGCATGGTGGTGCAGTAGGTAGCGCTGCTGCATTGCAGTTAGGAGACTCCGGTTCGCTTCCTGGGTCCTCCCTGCGTAGAGTTTGCATGTTCTCACCGTGTTTGCATGGGTTTCCTCCCTGTTTATCTTGGTAGAGTAGTATATATATTGCTCTACTTTCCTCTATTGTATTATTAATATGTAGCCTTAGAATGCCTAATCTCACAGAATTACCACTGTTAATAAGGTATTATTGTATATAACTTATACCCACCTTCCCTTCTATATCTATAACCTCAGGCAATTAGATGTAGTAAAAAGACAAGCAGGAGTTAAGTCACACATAAAATAATGTATTACTGATAATATTCATAAATAATAACAATATGCAAAGTACATTTGAATATTGGCAACCATACAACCTGATTAAATGGTGATGTGTAGCTCAGGTGGCACACAGACTTGTTAGTTACTTAATGTCTCTAGTTAAGGCATCATTGGTGCTCACCTTTCTTCAGAACAGACCTTAAGCCTGGTCAATATGGCTGAAGCTGTGCTTTTCATTGTGCTGTTCTTGTCAGTTCATGATGTGATGTTCTTCATCAGATGTTAGTAAGAGAGATGCTTCTTTCAGAACATGTTGGTTAGTAAGAGAGAGAGAGAGAGAGTGAGATAAAGCAAGCAAATGTATGGGTTTTCTGTCCAACCCCTACAGCCAATAGGACATCATGGTACTTAAAGGCCACTGAGACAAGCCAAGTCCAAACAGCCATACCTCAGATCAATGGGGGAAATAGAACATCTTAGCACCTGCCCCGAAACCATATGTTAAACATCCTGACTTCCTTGTGCGGGGTTGAAAGACTTCAGCAGATAAATACTTGCCAAACTTGTTTAAGACACATCCCCCAAATCCTGTATTAAAAATACAAAATGACTCAGTCGTAAAAAATTTTGCCTAAATTACAAATAAAGACGTACAAAATATGTATCAAGTTATATGTAAAATCTCACATCACAACACTCCCACGGTCTAAAGACATGCAGGTTAGGTGCATTGGTGGCTCTAAATTGTCCCTAGTGTGTGCGTTTTGTCTTGCGGTGGGCTCTCGTCATGCCCGGGATTTGTTCCCTGCCTTGCGCCCTGTGTTGGCTGGGATTGGCTCCAGTAGACCCCCGTGACCCTGTAGTTAGGATATAGCGGGTTGGATAATGGATGGATGGGATGTCTCTTTCAAACGTACTAAACCCCAATTCCTGTCCTTATTTTTCTGTCTCCAAATACCCAATCGCCACACAATCAGCTCTGTAATAGACGTTAAGCCACCTGTAAGCTTACAATGCAGATTCTTCAAAACTTTTAAGGAACATTGAAATATCTTCGTAGTATATGTTTAATTATTCTATCCATCCAATGTTGCGCCAGTCCCAGCAAGAATATAGCGCGAGGCAGGAACAATCCGTGAATGGAGCGCCAGCTCCTTGCTAGCACTGCGACACTGTGTCCTCACATGTTTATTTATTAACAATATAGATTATTTAAATTAAGCTAAAGTTTTATTTTGCTGCATTTCATCTTAAAAATGATATCATCATTATAAAGTATGTAAATACGCGCTTTATAAAGTGGCTCAGGTTGTGCAATATTATAACTGTATCGCAAGTTTGCAGTGAGGTAATTGTATTAATAATTACAAACAGTTCTACAAGAAGCACATGGACTGATTGAGTGTGTTTATAGTTCTTGGAATGAAACTGTTCCTGAAGCGTTTGCCGTGTGAGAGGAGCACTGCATGGCTGAGGCAGTGTGTGCTTGATGCTGTATACAGATAATTCTCTTTCTGATCAGCTGCTGTACAGCTTCAATTCCCCATTCAGATACCATGATATAAATACTCTGAGTGGTAAAGTGAAAGTAATATGGAAAAAGATGATCCGCTGTGGCAATCCCTAACAGGAGCAGCTGAAAAAAGAAGAAGGTGCAGTGAGAGTAACAATGCTAAAGCAGCTATGGTATTTAGAATAGTTTGGCCATTCAGTGGACCATTATATTGTTACAGGTTAATTACAATCAGATGCACTAAACTAATAAACAATATGCGGTTAATTTTAGTGTATTTATAAAACCACGTCAGGAATGTGGATCTAAAAAAGAATGGGAAACCACACTGGAACAGTAGCACTGCTTTGACGCTGGGTGCTACCAGTCTGCAAAACCGAGCGCAGAACTTGCGTACACCAGGGTATGAGCTACCATGGAAATGTGCGTGGCTTTACGCCAGGGTTAGGCTTTATACATTGCGATTTGAGCGTGGAAACGTTCGTACATAACATTTTTGTGTGTACGCACCGTTTATACATGAGGCCCCTGGTGAGTATTGCCCACTACCTCCCGACTCTGACTCTTTGAAGTGAGGCTGCATGCGTCTTTTAAACTGGACCCAGGACTGCTTTCAGTGTCATGGTATTGGATATCTGAAGTCATTTTTTGTTGTGCGGAAACCAGGGAAGCCCTATCCCAGCAGTGCCCTCTGGCAGCACCCAAGGACTTTAACAGGGCTACTCTTTTGGACTCCAATTGCCATGCCACCCTTTGAACTCCCTGACTTGATTCAGTTCAGAGGAACACTGCCACCTGCCATGTTGGGAAATGAACTGCTTCTGGTATCCACATTCACCCAGTTTATCCATTATTCTTTTCTCCAAGCTGAAAAGGTAAGGTGATCCGGCCAGGTTAAGTCTAAACTCCCACCATCGTACCAAGCATCTTCCATCCTGGCCAGGATGCATGTTCTTCCTCCATGGCATTTACACCTTGTACTCATCTTGCTTGAAAACCAATTGAATTAGGAAAAGGTTTTCATTTTTACTCTTGCTTTCTGTTTGCTTTGGTTTTGATATAATCCTTGAATAATTTGATATTAACATCTTCAACTCTCTTTAGGAAAAGCCCTTAAACAAAAATCATGCTCGATCTCTGACATTTCCATATGTCCCATTGGAACATCACAAGACTTTGGACCATTAAATACTGTATATATGAGAGAAAATGTCATTTAACTGCAAATGTAGGTTTCTAAGCAAGATACAATTCATTAAGAGTGGAGCTACATGCTTTTAAAAACATAACTGAAAACACTAACTTATCACTACAGTTTATTTATAAACATGTCTTGAAAAACCATCCAGTCAGAATGCCATACGGTTGCACACTTATTTAAAATTTTTGCTTGTGTTGACCACACAAATGAATCATGCAATGTGACGGCAATCTCACAGAGAACATCTGTTTGATTATAATGGAAATACGGGCAGAATGGGTGAGTTTACTGGGAAAGGAAATAGCCCATCAATTTAACAGCTGGATTAGACTTTAATGTACAATTTAGAAGCATCTGTAAACACTGCTACAGTTTATGTATATCACAGCTGCAGTTATACTCAATTTTCAACTTATTCTTCATCACAGTTTGCTCTGCCACACCATGAGGACAGAGTTGGGAGCATTATTAAGTAACCAACAAATATCTAAATAATGGTCCCATAAGGAAAGGATTATTAATTTGTGAAGAGTGTGCCATAATTCATGTGTTGAAGTATCATACTCAGTCAACAAATTTCCTTTACTTGTGTTATTAATTCTGCCATTTATCCTATCCAGTATACAGGATTGTCACATTATAGAGTAGTTGTGTTGTTTATTACAAGAATATTCCTAACTAACACTGAGGACAGCTTTATTAAGAGATGTTGTTTTGATCATTGTATCCCTCTTCATTCACAACCAGTTCAGTGCTCCTACTGAGGCATCCAGTAACGTACACAGCAAGGTGAACAATTTTACTATTAGAGTAAAGACTGATGCTGTAAAAAAGAAATCATATAATACTATTGTCCCATGGAAAACTCAATCTGATCGTAAATATAGCACTGGAGGTTGACAATTGTACTTCTGGAATACAAATGACAGTAAACCTAAACCAAAACTACTGTGTTTTTTTCACTCAGCAATATTCTAATAAACCCTGCTTTGTCCACCAAGTGTGAATTTCCCCTTGGGATTAATGAAGTATCCATCTATCTATCTATCTATCTATTAGCTGGCTAAATGCAAAGTATTGATAGATAAAAAAAAAAAATTGATTATATATAATTTTGCAAGGTTCTGTTCTCAGGAATAGTATCAGATGCAAATTGTATTTTTTAATCACATCAGTCCTCTATTAAAAAAATAATCTTCCTAAAGTAAATGCAAAAATTAAACTGTACACCTATACCAGTCATCTAATCCCAAAAGACTTTTTTTCTAAAGAAACAATTGACAGTGTGCAAAACATAGCAAATGTCTCAAAAGTATCTGGCATTTTTCCAAATGACACTGTGGTTGTTAAATCTATACTTAAGAAAATAATCTTGATTTCTCAGTTTTAGACACTTTTAGACCTTTTTCTATTTTTTTTCAAACAATTAATTGATTATCTAAATTAACAATTCTATTTGAGAAGAGTACTAGGGCTAATCACACCACTCATATTGCTTAAAGTATAAAACTGACTAATGTTTACACAAATAAAATATCATTACCTGCTCTTCTAGATGTGAGCTCCGTATTTCATTAGCTATAACAGTGGGTTAAACCAAAAGTCATTGTATGTTTAGGAGGCTGACAGAAATAAGCGCAGCTCTTTGGGTTCATTTAGATGGATTAAGCCCCATAAATATTGTGTTGAGCCAAAACCACCTTCCATTCTTGCCCAGTTGGTTGGAAGTTAGTCACTGCATGTCCTAATCAGTGACATATGCCAAAATATGTTTACCATCCAAATAGACTTGTACATTTTTCATTTGAAAATTGACAAAAGATTAATATAAAGATTTTATCAAAAAATATTGTTTTTTTTTCTAAGCAAAGTAAATGTTCTTGTTGTTTACTGGAGTATGTGGGTGAGTTCTGGTGTGCAATTATCAGGGGGACTGCGCGCATGTCATTGTATGGTGTAATCTCCATTACTAAGAATTAAAAATGAAATATTTTTTAAATTTTTTTACAAATTAAACCAGTCAACAAGTTAATTATTGAACTGTCAGCTGGTGTTGACAAAACCACTGCTAGCACAAGCACAGAATATGCCGCTGCCACCAACAAACTCACTTCTGTCCCAGCTGCATGAAAACTAGCCTCATGCCAAGAATGGGCAGTAGACAGTCTGGATGAGGATAAGCTAACAGATATGAAAGAAATTCATGAGTCAACTGTACAAGGGACAAAAATGGTAATTTGCGAGAGTTTGGTAAAACGGTCGGTAATGGCTAGAATACAGTTGTAAAGGCAAACACCACATTTTATTATTAATGCTTCAAATCTGGCATATATGTAATTCAGTTTTCACTAAAACATTATATTCAGACTGGAAGTATGACATTAAAAAAGACAAACGACAAAGTAAACATGCAGGATCTAAGGAACAAATCAAAAGAATGACAAGATGGAGAGAAAGAGCAAGTAGAATGGTGATTGGGCAGAATTTTTCCACAATGGTATGCGCTAACCAGCTTGGTAGAAATCAGTATTGAGTATTATTGACATACCAGTAACGGGGCACTGCACCATAACATGCAGTGAACACACTTGACTTGAGCATTCAAAGTTTTCATACTCATTCTCTGTACATTTAGCATTCACTTGCTCAGAGGTTAATGCGCTTGCTAATTCCTGAGCAGCTCTTCTTTTCTCCATCCAGCAGCCCGCTTCTACTCATTCGTCGGCATCTTTTCAAATTAAACTGATTAAGTCAGTGTTTGTGTTGCATTTACTTAGTAGGTTTTCTTTAATTTTTCAATTGCCTCAAGAATGATTTAAGATATGAAGTGGTAGGGCAAGTGACAGCAAAGGTGATAGGGATGAGAACTTCACCCATACACATGTGCTGCATGAGAGTGGATTCTAAAATAAAGTAAAATAAAAAGAGGAATAGTCTTGGAGGTCAATCATCACCCAAAGGCAGATAGTAGACGTCATGTAGTATATGTGTACCAAATTTCAGGTCAATAGGTCAAACGGTTTGTGAGCTACAGGTGATTTAAAAACCTGGACAGACAAATGAATAGCCACAGTAGCGTATTATATATGAAGACTAGAATTTCTGGCTGTGAATCAAATTTCATTGAGAGTGTGCTGTGGTACATTTAACTCAAGAGATGAAAGCAGTGTTGGGGTCTTTTTAGTCATGTTTGAATACACTGTTAGGGAAGATCCAGAATGAGCCAACATATGACATTCAGTCCCACGTAATGCACGACATTCATAACACCCAATTCAGAATGAGTAGGAGTTGTGACTAAAATTTAAACTGATGAAATTGTTTGTGAAGTTGATGCTTCATGGTTTACATTAAAGGTTGAAGGGCACCCAAGACACTACTGGACCTGAAACATTTCCATCGTAATCTGTTTTGTTGCTGACAGCTGAGGTGAGGGAGAAGCTGTTAACCATTTCCACTGCCATCACAGGCGACTCCCACACACTTGCTAGCATTAAAAGGGAGAATACAGATGTGCACATGTTCCTCTGAGAGTGTTGTAACGTTGCAGAAAGAACTAAAGTGCTGGGTTTGTGGGAATTATTTAATACAACTATATCTTAGAAATTGAATAAAGACAGCGCCAAAAATATGATGACAGAAATGATTGCACATTGAAGAAAGTAATAAATTTGAGTAAAACGAAGAAACCCAAACCAAAAGCAGGTTTTATTTCTGAGACAGTGTGAGTAAAATGGATGTTGTGTTCGAATTGGAACCACCCCAAGCTTCGAATTGGAAGGAGTTGAATCTGTCCAAGGTATGGAAGATATGGAAAAATGAATTTTCACTGTACATGGACATCACCTTAAGAGAAGCAGAAGAGACAATGAAGACAAAAGTTGTCAGGAAGAGAATTTTGTGACACACTACGATATTTGACTATTAATGTGTTTTAACGGAGTTCAACAACCATTGCAATCTGAGGCTGAATTAAGCTGTTGAGAGTTATACATTTTTCTCCAGAAACCAGAATATTTGGGAAAATATTGACAAGTATGTCACAGTTTTGAGAGTGTTAGTAGCAATGTGCAACTTTGGAAAAATAAAAGACTCACTAATAAGAGACAGAATAATATATGGCATTCAGAACTCACAGTTAAGAGAACGAACACCTTTTAAGAAACACAGATTTGGCCCTGGAAAAATGTCTGAAAATATACAGAGATGCTGAACTGTTAAAAGAGAATACTACAATAGAAGAAGTGAATGCAGTTAACAAAGCTGATAAGACCCAGATTAAAAATTGTAAATTATATGGAAAACATGAATGGAAAAAAGAAACTTGACCAGCATATGGAAAACAATGCAGAAATGTGGCAAATTAAATCATTTTGCAGCCACATGTAAGAATAAAGGTTTTCACAAAAAAAGAAGTGATAGAAACTTAAGGGAAACCATTTTACAAGATACTCATCCTCAGTTTACAACAGGAAGGTGGCAGCATACAAAGGAAACTTTTCACAACAATTCTTATAGAAGATAGGCTAGCAAAATTTCAACAGGACTGTGGAGCCAGCTGCATCATACCAGTTTGCGTGCTTAGCCCAGATACATGGCTAAAGAAGACACAATAGGTTTTGGCTATGTACAATAAGAACACACTGAAACCCACTGGGCAAATGCAGAATTAAAATAAGAAACCCAAGAAACAGGAAGCAATATTGCCTAGAGTTTAGGGTGGCAGAGGAGAGCTCCTTAGTACCATTGCTTGGTAACAAAGCAGCGCAGGCAACGGATCTAGTGAGAATACAGCAAGTAGATATTGTCATAGATGAGATAGTCACTGAAAAATGATGAAAGACAACCATGGGACATGAAATGTATACTAAATTAATTTGCCGATGTTTTTGAAGGAGATGGTTGTCTCGAGGGGATGTCCTAGATTGAAGTGGATCCTAATATTTCACCAGTGAAGTTGCCAAAGTGACAACTTCCTGTTTCTTTAATGAATCTCTTAAAGGATGAACTGAGAAGCTTACAGAAGAGAGGAGACATTGCACAGGTTGAGAATAGCATTGAGTGGATCTGTCGCATAGTTATTGTGGAAAAAAAAATCTGGTAAATTGAGAATATGTATTTATTAGGGCACTAACAAGGCAACAATTTCCTCTTTCAACAAAAGATGATGTGCTGCCAGATCTGGCCAAAGCCAGAGCTTTCACAGTGTGTGACGTAAAGAAAGAGTTCTGGCACAGAAGAGTCAAGTTACTTGACGACTTAATGAAATACCGTTTGGCAGGTATAGTTGGCTACATATACCTATGGGTATAAGACCTGCACCAGAAGTCTTCCAGTACTGGCTGAATCAGGCACCAGAAGGACTACCAGGTGGGCGTACCATTGTAGACTATATTCTCATCATTGGCAAAGATGAGAATGATGAAGCAGCTGTGAGAGACCATGATGCAAAGTTAAACAAGCATGGTGCAGACAGCATAACATTAAGTTAAACACACAAAAATTCTAATTAAGGCAAAATAAACCTTACATCGGACACATGCTGACATTTGAAGTTTTAAAAATAGATTCTGTGCCATCCAATTTAAAAGGGCTATGGATATTTGTAGGAATGGTTAACTATCAGTTAAAAACTTGTGAGCACCAGCCAAACAAAACTGAAGTCCTGAGACAATTGACACACATGGATGTAATTTGGGAACGGACAGATGTACAAAAATAAGGTATTCATAAAGTTGAAATGTATGATGGATATAGCTCCTCTCCTAATAATACAAATGAGATGAAGACCTCATCCTACAGTGTGATTCATTGGAGATGACGTTAGGAGCAGCACTCATGCAAGCAGAATAACCTATAGCCTATGGCAGACGAGCACTCACACCCACTAGAACGAGGCTGTGTTCAGATAGAAAAAGTGTTTAGCTATTCTGTTTGGTCTGGAGGAATTTCATCAATACACTTATGGTAGAATAGTGGAAGTTCAAACTGATCCCAAGGCTATGGAAACCATCATGAGGAAGTCACTGCTCAGTGAACCGTAGAGGCTTCAGTGAATGCTTCAAAGACTACAGAAATATAATGTAGATATCACATAAGTTCCAGGTCCATTTATGCATGAAACTGACAGTCTCAGTAGAACTTACTTACCAGAGCTTGGCACAGAAGGATAGGTGGAAACTAAAACTGAGTCAATAAACATGACTCAATACTTACCTATGTCTGAGAAAAAGCTTCAGAAGATTTGAGTCGAAACAAAGAAAGAAAATGCTGCAGTCACTGAAGCAGGTGATGCTCCAGGTATGGCTGAGGGGAAAAATCGCAAGTGAAAGAGGAAATGAGACCATTTTTTTTCAAGGCAAGATGAGCTCAGTGTACAGAATGGTGTAATATTCAGGGCAAGCATGAAGTAATTCCACATGGAATTAGACAATGTGTCTACATAAAATTCCAGGGAGACCTTGGGCACAAGTCAGAACAGACCTATTTCAATGACAGTAGACTATTTCTCAAACTTCTGGTAAATTGACTGTCTTCCAGATACCAGATCAATTACAGTCAATTAGATCATTTTGCACATCGTGGCATCCCAGATGTTGTAGGGTCTGATAATGGACCACAGTATTGCTCCCAGGAATTCAAGCAGTTTAGCAAGGATTGGGATTTTGAGTATGTGACACCATTATCCACAGAGCAATGGCAAATCAGAATCTGCTATTAAAACTACAAAACAGCTGATGGTAAAAGCAAAGCAAGCAAGATCTGGGGCCTCATGTATAACGCTGTGTGTAGAATTCACACTATAACATGACATAAGCACAAAAGCCGAAATGTGCTTACGCACAGAAAAATCTAGATGCAGGAATCTGTGCGTACTCCAACTTCCACGTTCTTCTGCTACATAAATCCCAGTCAGCGTGAAAAGTAATGCTCGTGCTCGCGCCTTATGTAACGCCCCAACTCCTCCCAGAATTACACCTCTTTGAATATGCAAATCAATATAAATCGCCCTTCAGCTCAGCCTTCTGTGAAAGACAATGGTAAAAGCACGGGGAAAAATAAGAATTTCAGCGAATACCAAGTGGAGGCAAAGAAAAACATTATTTCTTTAATTAAACCGTGGTATAATCAACAAAAGGAAGTTGATCGAGTGACATAGCGTGTTGGGGAAACTTGAAAGCTCAGATATCAAAGTCGCCGTGAAAAAGCAAGTCGTAGCCCACCGTCCGAGTGTCATATGAAAGCTGATTAGGGTACAGAGCAATAAAAAGGCACACAGTGGGGAAAAAGCATGAAATGTCAACTTCAATCTCAAAATTTCCACTTTAATCATGTAGTTTATTTTGTCATTAAAGTAGAACATCATAAAGGTCATCTGAAAATTGTTTAATTAACCAGTTTCTCAAATCACATCGTAATTAAAGTAGCATGTTAAATGCTTTGTTTTGTATTTGATCTTCTACTCGTATGTGATCTATGTGTGTGAATCACTACTTGCTTCTTAAACCGGCTCTCTTCCTCCGACTGGACACAGAATCCATTATATTCATGATATTACAGCTCTCTGAATAACTAAAATACTGAGATGTATATGTGACATCATTTTCATGATAATAGGAGTTAAAGCACGTTATTAATCATGGGTTTCACGGCACAGTGATTGTGCACAACCTTCGATGAAATTATTTATTGCAACAGTACTCATAGGCGGCTCTAGGCTTGTTGCGGCCCTGGCAGAGAAAGAATCGGTGGCTCCTTCGCCCGCCAATGTCAATATGGTATCTTATGCACGGTGGATGGCCACGTCCGTTGCAGACACTGCATAGCCGCCTCGTGTTCATGACACAAGCGTTTAACTTTTGTCGAAATTTGCCGCTGCGTTTTTAGCTGTTTTGTCATTTTCTCTTTCGGTTTTATATTCAATATATATTGGCATTGCCGCCCCTGAAGTCCTTGCTTTTCTTTCTCCAAGTAACCGATCGCCACACAATCAGCTCTGTAATAGATGTTAAGCCATCTGTAAGCTTAGAGCACCGATTCTTCAAAACGTTCAAGGAACATTGAAATATCTTCGTAGTACATGTTTAATTATTCTGTCCTTCACAACACTCCCAGTGAAGAATATAGATTATTTAAATGAAGTTAAAGTTTTACCTGTATTATATAATAAACATATTTTACTGCATTTCATTTTAAAAATGATATTGTCATTATATGTAAATACGCGCTTTATAAAGTGGCTCAGGTTGTGCAATATTATAACTGTAGTGCAAGTTCACAGTGATGTAATTGTACTTATAAGTACAAACAGTTCTACAAGGAGCAATTGATTGAGTGCGTTTATAGTTCTTGGGATGAAACTGTTTCTGAACCGCAAGGTCCGTACAGGAAAGGCTTTGAAACGTTTTGCCGTGACTGAGGTAGCGTGGGCTTGATGCTGTATACAGATAATTCTCTTTCCAATCAGCTGCTGCTGTGATTCCCACTCAGATACAGTGATATAAATACTCCGAGTGGTGCAGTGAGAGTAATATGGAAAAAGATGATCCGCTGTGGCAACTCCTAACGGGAGTAGCTGAAAGAAGAAGAAGGTGCAGTGAGAGTAACAACGCTAAAGTAGTTATGGTATTTGGAATACTATTGCTATTCCCTGGACCATTATATTGTTACAAGTTAAGTACAATCAGATGCATTACACTAATAAACAATATGTGGTTATTTTCAGTGTATTTATAAAGCCACGTCAGGAAAATAAAAGAGTAACCACACAGGAACAGTAGCACTGCTTTGATGCTGGGTGCCGCCAGTCTGCAAAACCGAGCGGAGAACTTCCGTACGTCAAGGTATGAGGTACCGTGGAAAAGTGTGTGGTTTTACGCCAAGTGTAGGTTTTATACATCACGATTTGAACATGGAAAAGTTCTTACGCAACATTTCTGTGCATACGCACCGTTTATACATGAGGACCCTGATCACTATCTTACTATCATAGAACACAGAAACATTCCTTCATAAGGGTTTAATGCCAGTCCAGACTCTTTGAGTGCTACTAACTGACACATTTGAAACACAAAAGTGTTTATCAGCAGGCAATTAGTGCAGTGATAAGTGATCTATGTGTGTTCACGTGTGTTAGGAACAGTAGGGTGTTCATGGAGAGCAACATTTTTGTAGGCTTTTAGGGATACTAGTTTAATTCACCCACATATCCTCCACTTTGGCTTCCATTAGAAATTAACTGTTATGTTCTCTACTCCTTTTTCACTATACCATTTATTTCCAATAAGAATAAAGCATTGGCTACTGCTTTTGTTATCTTATGCGCTCCATGTGTGGCACCAATTTAAAAAACTTTTGGGCATATCCCTGAAGTTAGTCTAATTCTATTGATTCACAACACTGCTTTTATTAAAGGTCACCCCGTCTCTTTTCCCCATGGGGTGCACAAGGTATTCACACACTCTGTGACATCTTTGGTGATTGGAGGAATCGAGGCATTACAATCACTTAGGTTTAGAAATTTGATTCTTTCTTTTTTTTTTCTTCAGCTGCAATCAGTTTTTAGGACACGTGGAGCCCCATTAACCTCCCACCTTCCTACTCATCCCCTTTTCTTTTTTGCCTTGTCCCTCTCATCTCAATACAAACCGGCATCCCTTGTATATGTGCTAGTTATTAAAGCATCTCTCAAATGTTTCCTTGCTGCTTTTAATTGGCTTTGTGATGTCCAAAACACAATTAATGTTACAAAATTAAATGAACATGCACTAAAGCCCAATAGGAACCCCCTCAACCCCCTGCTCTACAATTTTATATACATGCAAAACTTTACGTGACTATTGGGTTTTGGGGTTTAAAACTATTATACCTGCAAATCCTAGAAATGTCCCTGGACCGACAACATCAGTTTAAACTTAGTAGGTCTCCCACAAGGTATTCCAATGTAATATACATTTGCATCTATGGACTTTGAAAGGGGACCCACCTCACCCTCCAAAATCATTTACATGCACATCTGCTTATATTGAACAGGGATGCCCCAACTCTATGCTCTCTAAAATTATTTACATATACATTTGCATCTGTGGACTTTAAAGGAGGGACCACATACAACTGACAAAAATCATGAAAGGAAATACTTAACTGAACTATTTAAACAAATGAAAATCATAAGCATCTAATACTGATAACAATACATACTCACATTTAAAAAAATTTCCTGCTGATTATTTACGTCAACTTAAAAGAATACACTTTACTGTAAAATTGTGCTTTGCAATAAACATCAATAAAACTATGACTAGGAAAAGCAGGGACTGATCTAATGCAGAAGCAGAAATGTTTTACTAATGGGCAATCGTGTATAGCATATTCAAAAGTAAGCAACTCCAGTGACCTAATAATGTTATTATTACTTATTATTTGACTGATGCCTTTATGCAAGATTTGCAAAATTTGAGATACAATCCATTAAATTTGCTTTGCTTTTCCTGTTGGAGTACAGGCACATGAAATGATTTGCTCATGGTCACAAAGTGTCAGTACCAGGATCTGGAACCAAAGTCTTAGGTCCAACACTCTAACGACTACACCAAACTGCCTATCAATAACATTAGCCTTTGGTAAAAACCTGCAAATATTGTAATAAACACTTCGTTATATTGTACTTCTTCTATACCTGCCTAACCAATGGCACTATAACCAAGACTCTTCATCTTACAAAATTTCCCAGGCAAAGCCAAGTAACACAGCTAGTATAAATATAAATATTAGAAAGTGCCCCAAAATAAACAGTGCATTAATTAAATTATTACATACTAATATACACTAGAAAATTACCCTCCCTTTGTTTCCTTGCCAAATAAAAATTACACATAATACATACAAAAAAATATGATAAACCAAACACCCACAAAATCCAAGTTGGAAATTTAACAGAGATGATGATGTCAAATGAAGAAGTTGGCCTAAATCATCAAAGTAAAGTGAAAGCAAAAACATTACTGAAATGATGGTGCTATTGCAAAGTAAATTAACCAGAGAAAAAAAATCTAAATAATTTTACCTTTCTGTAGAGCTGTGATAAGATGGCTGCTGGAATTCCATTGGAACTACTAACAGTCTGTAGCAAACTATGTTTGTAGTTGTAGCCAAGATGGCGGATAATGAAGAAGAAGATCAAAATGGTGAGAAAGAACTGAGCTCTGAAGTTCCCTATTCATAGAAATGACCTGGGAATCTTTTACCAGGAACAGGAAGTCCCGCCTGAAAGGGTCAGCAGTTGTCACTCATTTGTGTTTGCAGCTGTATTTCAATTATAATTGAACAAACTGAAGAAATGACAAAAAATCATGTAGCACTGCTACAAGGAAGACAGAATTTCTGAAGAAAATTGTCAGGAGTTCAACCTTTTCTTAAACAACATGACTTTGAGAATTTGACAAAATCTAGTCTTTAGCCAACTAGATTATAGTAATGTACTTTGCACATAAAACCTTTTTAGTTTCACTTGATTAGCTTTTAGCATTTTAGGAGTATTCATTGTCTACAAGTCTCTTAAGTAGTTCTGATCAGAGAAATTTGCCAAAACGTTTTTCGTAGTGAATTTACTGGGTTGACCTTGATCACTGAAAATTGACTGTGCGACCAGCCGAAACAAACTTTTTTCCCTGCGCCTCATAATGCTTTTTGACAACAGCATGAGATCACCTTTCTGTAGCAGCCAGTGTCAGATGAGACAGCTGAGTATATAACACTGATCAACTGTTATACTGGATGAAATTTTTCTTCCGGTATGAATTTAATTACAGTTTTTTGAGTATGTTAAAAACTTGCAAAAAAATTCTTAATACATTAAGACATGAAGCATGCATGCAGAATTAAACAGAAAATGTGTAGACGTATTTGTGTCTTAACGGTAATGCCTTTTTGTGTGGACTTGTATGCGACCTGTGTATAACACATTAGCCTACTCCTTTAATAGTATTACTCAGAGTGCTGTGCAGTTGATGCTAACAGGAAGGAGTGAAGAATCCATGTGCTTTAGTGCTGAGCTTATTTGATAGTTGCAGCAGTGCTATAAGCTGTACTGTTCTGTTTGAGAGATGTGAGTACTTGATATGGAATCTGTGGGGGTCAAGCTTCAATGAATTTGTGTTTCTTACTCCTGTTGCCATTCTCTACAAAGAATTACACTGTTCTCTTACTTAATTGTATTCATTTTATCTTAGGGAGGCATGGTGGTGCAGTGGTTAGCAGAGTTTTGTCACAGCCCAGGTCACTATTTGGGCACAATAATTGGGTCCTGCACATCTGGCTGAAGTTTTCCAAGCCCTCAAGGATACAAAAAATACCATTGCACCATTATAATCCACTCAGAATATGTACACTTCCTTCACTTCAATGCATTAAGATGAGTTTGGTGAAGTTTCTGAACATTTCCAATAATTTGCAGAACTCTGCGCTAAGTAAATTCAGCAGGCTTCCCTCATCTTTTCTCTTAATAATAGTGAAACTTCCAACTTTCAAAATAGCTCGATAAAAGTGTATGGCCTTTGACTTATTGCCTGGACCGTACTCAATTATTTGTCTATTTTGATTTTGTTGGTGTTTACTTTTACCTAAACTGATTAAAAATTTCTCACAATTGGATGCCAAAACTATTGAAAGAAACTTTGGCTCTGAAAGGCCGAGGTTAGATTTTTGCATGATTAAAACAAATTAAATAAACGTATGCCTCTTTTAATAATGATCCAATTATTGACAAATAACAGCAGTAATTCAATTTGAATCCTGCTAAACTATAAGAGAAAGAATAGTTTAACATTTCAATAAGGATAGAAATCAGGAGCAAAGAAAGAGGATAAGGAACATACAAACATTTATTGATGCATCAAGTTAACAATAAAAAAGAAAATAAGGCAACAGGAATCAAATCACATTCAACAGAACATTTTCAAAACCTATGCCATACTGTAGCTAAAAGAGAAAAACTAAAATCTGTACAAAATGATTAAACACATAAAACTTCATACTATCAACTGTTTATCCTGAACACAACACCAAAAGTGAGAAAAATGAAGCAAAGGTCAAATGGTCCGAAGCAACCCAAAATATACCAGTAAAGAAGACTCTTAGAGACGAACATGAGCACAGTAAGCTTGTAAAGAAACCTAAGCAAGGAGTATAGGATGAACAGGTATCTCTTTATTACCTTCAGATGACCGCAGCACTAATGTCTTTAGCCACAATTACAGGAAAAACTGGACTGGGAAAAGCTAAAAAAAAAAAAAATAGTTTTAAAAATGTGGCATCAGAAGCAAAGCTTTTAGGAGAACCATCATCTTTTACCATTACTTGCATTAGAGATTTGAAAAATAAAACAATTTTTTTTATGTTACCTTTTATGACTTTTTCATGTCAGCTCATCCAGATTTGCATAGCAGTCAAGGTTACTTTCAGGGCAGTTTAGCATGCTGGAATACCGAAACTTGACTTCTCCTCCTGGGAGACTGTGCTACACAGAGTGAGTGCAACAGACAGGCATTGGTTTGACATCAATGAATTACAATCATAGCCTGACAGTTTTTTAAAGTACTGCTTGTAATAATATAAGCAATTTTTATGTGTCTTTCCATTTATTTTACTTTTTTAGGTCCCATTTTTGTTATCAATGATTCATTTTGATTAATTTTCCGAAAGTTTAATTTCCCTACCATTTTAAATGTATTTGTTTACATAATGCCATTGTTGCATATCTCATGACCCCACTCTCATGTTTGCAAAGTCATGCTATGTGTCAATCTGTGATAAAAAATGTTTTGTTTTGTGAAGCATAGTTAGCTTGTTTTCCAAGTAGGCTCCAGTGGTAGGTTTGTTTTGGCTTTTTGATTTGCCCACAATTTCTGATCAATGGCTTGCTCTTTGATTCCTGGTTGCTGGTAACTTTTTGATCTCTCAGTTCTGACCCTTATATGTCTCAGACTTCACTCCATCTCCTGGTCTTTTCATTCTCTCACACTAATCCTCAGACACTTGACATATATCTTAACACTGCCTATAGCTGGCAAGGCCGGTGTTTTTAACAGCATTTTATGAGAAAATTTGCCCTAGAATATATTGAATTCCAAGGTATTGTCAGAAAGTAAAAAACAATTGATTTTCATATGAGTTTCCTAATGCCTGTTTACTCTTTAAAAACAGTTACATTTTATAATACATTGTGAGCCATTACTTTTATTTTTGTCTCCCTGCCATTGTTTGCATGAGTTGTGATAGGCATGTAAGCACTGATATTTCATACCTCTGATAGCTGAAAATGAATTTTATTAATGCAGGCATGAAGAATCAACTTTATTCTCAGCAAGTTCATTGAATTAGATTTCAATGCCGGAAACTATAACAACTGAAGAGCATTTTACTTGGGTTTTCATAGCTAGTAACACTGGAATTCTGAACTTTGTCATAGCCATTTATGGACATTTATTTAGCCTCAACAGACAAGCAAACAAGTTATGTGGAAAGCCTTTTGCTTATTTGATTCCATCCTACATGATATTATAGTCTAACAAAACAAATAATGAAGCACGAAGATTACAAGTATTTTTGACAGCAGGGATGCTGGAAGACATTGTACCCCCTGTAAACTGTTTTATGTCAAATGAAGACACTGGTCCTACAGAAAACTAAGTCATATTAACCCAAGCCTCTGGTACCACCGGAAACTCACTTGTGTCAAATGAAAATACCTTTCCTTATTAAATCTCTTCTTGAGTCAAATGAAAATGCTACAGACAAGAACTATGAGGTGCTACTTAGGCCAGTAATTACACAAAGGGTTCCAATTCTCTTTGCTTCTGTCTTAAACATTGCTCACCAACCATCAGCAGAAGCAACATGAAAACACTGCAGGTAGCAGGTTTACTTCTGCTGATGGTGATTCAGTTTCAAGGATATTACTAGTCACTGATGTCTTAGTATGGTATGAGTTTTACCACATTTCCAGAATAAAAACTGCTGTTTGCGAATGAGTGCCTATTTATGTTTTCATTTGATTTAAGCAAACAACACACCATTTATGCACTATGACAGTTATGTCCCCAAGTTTAAATCAAAACACTCTTCTCTACTCTTTATAATATCCTTTCAAACAGTAGATAAGATAAATCACGATGTCAAAGGAAAAGTACTCAACAAAATCACCAATGTTGTTTAAAGGGAAGTTTCACAGACTGTATAAATGGAAGTAGGACTAGGATAATTCTGCTTAAAGTATTTCAGGTTTTAACAAGTTAGAAAATGTATTCATAACGTAACATTCAGTTGTGTTCAAGGACCAAGTTCCGTAGGTAGGTTCTTGAACCTTCTTTACCCATTTCATGGTTTCTGGGGCCAAAGTTCAAGTTCAAAGTTTATTGTCATGTGCACAGTAAGGAAACACTTTTCCCTGTACAATGAAATTCTTTCTTTGTCCACACGAAATGACAAAACCAACGTATAAAGATAAACATAAATAATAAGTTGCAGATAGGTAATAAGTAACAGAGGCACATAAAGTATAAAAACAGAATAGAAGAGAGAGGTTAGGAGCACACACTGATACAGTGCATTGCCTCACCCACCACGCGACAAACCAACTCAGGATCCAGATTAGGACCCGAGTGCAGCCATGCAACGGGTGATAGAAGTATAAAGTGTAATTGTGCAGGTAGGTGTGTGATGGGCAAGTCAAATACAGTTGTGTGAGGTAGATAGAATGAGGTGAATCATAGTTATAAACTCCAGTCAGTTATTTAGGAGTCTAATGGCCTTGGGAAAGACAGAGTTTTTTATCCTGGAAGTCCTGCATTTCATACTTCTATATCTCGTGCCTGAGGGTAGAAGTGCAAACAGTTTGTGTTGTTGGGGTTGTGGGTTCCCTGAGGATCGAGGCATTCTCCTGCGGACTCTGCAGTTGTAGATGCTCTGCAGAGAGGACAGCGGGGTCCTGGTGATCTTCTCAGCAGTCTTTAACACTCTCTGCAGGCATTTGCGGTCCATAGCAGTAGTGTAGCCGTACCACACGGTGATGCAGCTGGTCAAGATGCTCTCAACAATGCAGCTGTAAAAGTTGCTGAGGATCTTAGTCGACATACCAAACTTCCTCAGCCTCCTCAGAAAGTACAGCCGCTGTTGAGCCCTCTTGACCAGCTGTGTGGTGTTAAGTGTCCAAGTGAGTTCCTCACTGATGTAGACACCCAGGTATTTAATGCTGCTCACCCTCTCCACTTCAAGCCCTCGGATTACCTTACCACCTTACCAGGTTTGGGCAAAAGGTTAAAAACAGGCCTGGAGAGGATTCTAGTCTATCACAAAGACATTCTCATTCACACTCATAAACACGTACACTGCTTCCATATTTACACATGAGGACCATTTGCAATTACCAATAAACTTAACCGGAATAATAAAAAAAAAAGTTTGTAATTGTAATTAAAGTAAAATTGAAACAGTAAACTAATTTGTTATTGATGTCGCTCAGAATGTTTCTTCTTTTTAAGATAGAGTTTGCAAATTTGCCTTGTAGAAGAAATTTAACAGGCATCCCCTTAGTGGGTGTCCCATATAGGCAGTAAACACAGGTAGGAGAAAGTGTCAATCATTCTTATTTGTTATCTAAGTCTCGCAAGAGGCAAAATTCACAGCATATCTTAGCAAGTGTTACAAAGGAAAAAAGCTTCCTCTATGCTATATTTATAAATTTCATTAATTAGATCATAATTCCAAGGAATTCATCACATAATCAGAAAAGTTTTAACATGTACACCCAGTTGGTAATAAGACATAACAAATGTTGATACTTTAAATAACCACAATTAGTCCCATCCATTAGGTTGATTAACAGTCCTGTTAGCTTAAGAGTATGTGACTTTTTAGAAGTGTTAAAAGTACACTCTGTGCACAGGATGCACGTTCATTTTCGTTCTGAACCATATGCTTCCTTCTTTTCCTTCGTAGTTCATCAATGGGAAACTTAGCCTGAGCATAATAATAGAATAATGGTTATGCCTTACAATATGACATTTTCTTATATGCTCTCTATATTTTGTGCTATAAAGTCACAAAAAATGCCTTTATCATAGTGAGTAATAAATAACACCTTAAGCCTTTAAGCATAAATTCAGAAGATAAAAATATGAAACTCAAACACAAACTCAGGAGATAATAAAGCTGGGCTTCTTTTAACAATTCCTTGGTTAACCTGCTAGGTGCAATTCAAACCAGGGTGCAAATTCAACTCCAATGTTTTTGAATTGGATATTTGGATATTTTGAAATTTTAAACCCGTATACAGCATGATCTGTTCAAAATCTTGCAAAAAAATTCTCACAAAAATTTCCTTGAAGAATTAGTGTGCAACAAAAAAACTAGGGACTGAGTTGTTTTATGTGGACAGACAGACAGACATGGCTATCTCAATAGGTGCTTTGTGCATTATATGCGAAGGAACCTATAAATGGCTTTCTGAGGCATTGCTTAATTTGAGATAAAGCAGTTCTGGACTTGAGAATCCCAGGATAAAGTAACAACTACTCAGCTGAACTTTTTAAAGCCTGATTAAACCAACAATATGCACATTAGGTTGACCCTTTCGATGGTTTGAAAAACCCATGTGGACCATATAAATACATCATAAATATTACGTGGAACTGGAATAAAATCTGTTCCAATGGAAAAATGTCAAAAGTTCAGAGAAATCATTTGAAGTTTGTCAAACAATTTCGGAATTATTTGATTTAACAAAGTAAAAAATAATTGAAAAATTCAAAATGGAAAATAATCAACATGGGAAACAAATCCAAACGCCGTCTCTCACCTGCCCACCCCCATCCCAAGTCCTGTGCCATACAGTTAGGAACCATGGCCATGCCAAAACATGAAAGCACCACCAAGCACAATCGGGGGGTGTTTTCCAATTTCATTTCAGTTCTATACCCAGTCTATAGGTGGAGTTTGGAGGTTCTGAGTTTTAAATTTGCACACGCAATTGAATTTAATTTGTAGGCAGGTACAACTGCTGACTCCGGGGAAAGCCAAGCTGGAGGGATTGAATAGACTACCCAATGCTAAAATGGACATAACACATAAGTCCAATGATACAATTCTAATCAGGTGATTAGCATTAAACATATCCCAGATTAGTTTGTTTCAATATGGGTCTCCTGCTATTCCAGATAAAATTGGACAGCAATAACACAAGGGTTACATCAATCGTGTGTGTCAGGCATTGACATTCTACACTTTAATGCACAAAAGAAGAAGAAAAGATATTATAAAAACTGCACACAGAATCACGTAGGCGACTGTTTCAAAACATATCACACGAAGGATGTAACAATATCTGCATCAGTACAACAGTGAACACTAGACATACCTTTCTTACTGTATTTATGTTGAGATTTTGGAATTTACAGTACGTTCCTGTACATAAAAACATTTCAATTGGTGAAAACAATTCACAGTTTTTAACTTATAACGCTAAGGATGTTAAATCTTGGCCTATCAAGAACTGAATGAGAATCTCCCAAGCTGAGATTCAATGACAGCAGGTATATAAGGAAAGATGTAAGACCAAGTTTCTTCGCTTTTCTCATCGATGAGTTCATTGGAAGCCTTTTCTGTGGTGTCACCACAGAAACATCAAGGAAGAACTTAGTGCAGACTCACTTGTGGACTATCTACGGCACCTTCTTGTCCAGCGCACATTATTTATCTGTATACTGTATTTTAAAAACCCTATGATGGAGGAATCAAACTCTTTACAGTATATCCTGTGAGCCATTTCAATCTCTGTAGAAGTTCCACTTATAGCTGGAAACCACTGTGGCCAGGCTTTGGAGAGAAAAGTAAGTGCTTCGTCCTTTACAGGTACACCCATATTTTGTAAATTTTGCCTGCAATTGTGGCTTCTTGGTCAGTCAGCTTTATTTAAAAGCTACAGTCTCTCTACACAAGAAATGCACTTCCTTGCTATGTTGCAAAAAAATTGGCGTGTAGAGGTTGCATTTCATTTTTAATGTACTGTACTCAGACTTGGTACTGTCAATTTCTGATCTCAGTTCACTAAACTGCACTTCTATATTGGTGTTTAAGGTGTTTGTTTAGGAGGAAACATTTTATTTTCTCCTAGTAAGGTGTGTCAAATTCCTCTGCAATCTGCAATAGTCCTTGAAACCTTATTTGGTGATTCAACTCTCTGGGCAGAATGAGGCATCCTGTAGTTCATGCAGGTAAGCAAAATCTTTTAAACTTAAAGCAGCTTATTTGGGAATTAGGGGAATAAAGCAAGATAGGTCAAAAGGTGTGGTGCAGTGGGGCCACAAGGACTAAGGACAAGCCACCCTGTTATTGAGAACAAACAACATAAGTCAGCAACAGAAAATAGGAAAAAGAATGCATAACCATCATTTGTAATGAATTAAACTTAAATGAAAAAGTAACAACACCAGCAGGGCACTATAACACTTGCAGGTAAGAATATTTATTGTCTGCCCATTTGTACAAATAATATTAAATTTTAAATGTCTATATTCTGATGTACAACAGCAAGGTGGGCCTTAAATACATTAATATGACAAAAATGAAATAAATGACAAAATATATAAAAAATTACTACAGGTAAGTTTTCAACTTACGACCACATTCAGTTCCAACAGACCAGCTGTAAGTTGGTCTGGATGTAAGATGGACTGGTATTCATATTCAAACCTGACCGTATGTATAGTACTTTTAAGTAAGTCTCTTTAGTCATATTGTTTGTTTTATATTCTTTTTTATCATCATTATTAGCACATTATGTAGATTTTCTATCTTTTTTTTTTGTAAATCTCTTTTTTTATGTTTATTTTTTCATTGTTATTGTTGCTTGAATGGGTGCCAAACCTTTAACAAATCGTTTCTTTGTCTGTGTTATGTTATATCATCAGTGTGAGTCTCTCCCAGTGTTCATTGTGTTAACCGTGAGATGAGAAATTGTACTGGCAGAATCCACAGAATCAATTTCTTCCATTCCAACCTCTACACCACCATGGGCAAGACCTGAGCTGTCAAAGGACATCAGAGACATGATTGTAGACCTGCACAAGACTGGAATGGGTTACAAGACCATCAGCAAGAAGCTTGGTGAGAAAATGACAACTGTTGGTGCGGTCATTGGGAAATGGAAGAAATATAAAATGACCATTAATCACCCTCGATCTGGAGCTCCATGCAAGATCTTGCCTCATGGGGTGAGGTTGATCATGAGAAAGTTGAGGGATCAGCCCAAAACTACACAGGAGGAGACTGTTAATGATCTGAAGGCAGTTGGGACTACAGTCACCTAGAACACCACTGGTAACACACTATGCCGTAATGGATTGAAATCTTGCAGGCCCGCAAGGTCCCCCTACTCAAGAAGGCACATGTACAGTTCACTGAAATATTTCAGGTAATCTACTGTAAAGGTGAACCTGCAGACTCTCATCTAGTAATCTGAAGATAAACCTGCTCAGGGATAGGTTTAATTTAAATCTTTATTTAGGCCTACATCACCTCTAATTGTTTTAGTCTAGTCTTAGACTATTTCAAATCATGACAGCCAAAAGTAATTTCTATTTGTCTTGATGAAAAGGGTGATTTAGTCCAAGATTAGGCTTAATCTGTGTTTGTGATATTGTCCTTAAGTGTACACATAGATCTAGTGTTTCCATAAATGCACTTTTAAGCTGTAGGAGATTTTTTAACACTGGTGATTTTGGTGTGTACATTTCCATTAAGATTATAGATAAAAAAAGTGTTAAAAATTCTTATTCTGGTAAATTGCAAGAGCTCTGGTCCAAATCAACTGTCTATAAGAACATGACCTCCAAAAATGCTTTCAGGCAACTTGGAAAAACTATTCAAAGTATTCAAACAAAAACATTTTCACAAATATAACTAGAACAATGAAAATAAAGAGAATAAAAGAGAATAATGATTTTCGAACAATATTGACTGTAAATGTCCAAGCTAACTATTTACTATATGTTATAATCTTAAATTCCACCAAGCCTTTCATGATGAAATATTATGCATTGCATTTATAACCACTGCAAAGATTAAAAATAAATTAAAACTAAATGAAAATAAATATTGAATTTTTTATTTACACCAAACCAATTCCCCACTGCCATCCTCTTCCAACTGTTAAGCATAAAATACAATATTCAGGAAGAAGTTCTTTCCTTAAAATTTAGAGGTAATAAAGTCAATATGTATGAGTTTAAAATGTTACATGCATAATTAATACATTCTATTCTGCGTTTGAAAGCCAATTCAGCTCTTAGGTAGAAGTACTGAATACCAGAATGTCATAATAATAAATCAGAGGTCAGCCTTTAACACTTGTTGTTTGACTTATATGTTAGGGTCACTGTAGTAGATTAGAAACTGAACTTTCATTACAAGGAGGTAAATTATACAATGGAAAAGTTGTCAATTCAAAGTTCATCACAGAATTAGGTTGAGCAGTAATTATAAAATTCAAAAGAAAGAATTGTGCAATATTTGTTGTACTACAATACTTAAGTAAGCCTCTTTTAATACAGTGCCTATAAGAAGAATTCACTGCCTTGGAGGTTTTCATATTTTATTGTTATGTGACATTGCAAAATTACTTATTAAAGTCAAAGCGGAAAACAGATCTTTGCAAATTGTTTTATATTAACTACAAATTTAAAACACAAAAAGTTGCTCACATAAGTATTCACTCCCTTTAATATGACACACCTAAAGCATCACCGGTGCAGTCAGTTGGTTTTGGGAGTCACTTAATTAGTGAAATGGAGATCACTAGGTCTCTATAACATAAATGCACCTTATCTGGAAGACCCAACATGTGGTGAGTTAGTTTAATGGCCTAATCTACACAATGAAGACAAAAAAACCACTCCAAGTAACTCCATGGAAAAATGATTGAACAGCACAAGTCAGCTGATGAAGATAAGAAAATATCTAAGTCACTGAGTAGCCCTTGGAGTCTAGGTAATTCATCTTTTAAAAATGGAGGAGTATGGGACAGCTGTAAATCTGCCTAGAGCAGGGTGTCCAAATATCTGAGTGATCATTCAAGAAGAAGATGAATGAGGATGACTAGCAAGAGACTTGTGATAACTCTGAAGGAGTTACAAGCTACAGTGACTAGGATTGAATAGACTATGCATACAACTATAGCTTGAGTACCTCATCAGTTGCACCTTTATGGGAGAGTGGCAAAGAGTTAGCTACTGTTAAAAAATGCACATGATATCTCAGCAGAAGGCACATGGGAAACCTCTGGGAGGAGGGTCTATGGTCTGATGAAACCAAAATTGAGGTTTTTGGCCATCCGACTAAACACCATGTTTGGTGTAAGACAAATACTGCACATTATCAGAATCACACCATTCCCACTGTGATATATTCAAGTGGCAGCATCATGCTATGGAGATGCTGAAGTCTTCTGAGGGTTGAGAGTAACATTAATACAGCAAAATTCATAGAAAACCTGGTAGAAAACCTGTTACAGTCTGCAAGAAACCTGCTCCTTTGGAGAAGATTTGTTTTTCAGCAAGACAACAACCCCAAGCATGAAACCAGAGCTACAAAGAAACGACTTTTAAAAAAACAATTTTAAAGTCCTGAAGTGGACAATTCAGAGAACAGTTTTCAATCAAATTGAGAATTTGTGGCTGAATTTGAAAAAAGCTGTTCACTCACGATCCCCATGCAACTTGACAGAGGTTGAACAGTTTTGCAAAGAATAATGGGGAAAAGGTGTCCCAACGTGCAAAAATGATAGAGAGAGACCTGTCCACACAAGGCTCGTGGCTGCCAAAGATGCATCTGCTAAAAATACTAACTGGCAATCAATTATTTTGTGCTTTATATCTGTAATTAATTTTAACCACTTTGCTGATATCTGTTTTTGGGTTAAGTTTAAAGACAAAGCCAAATCAAATCCACTGTAATTTAGTGTTGTAAAACAATAAAACGTAGAAACATGAAAGGAGCAAATATTTTTAATATGTATCGTATTTACTGTATTCTTATAAAACATTCTGTACACCTGAACATTATGACTCTATTAAACAAGAGTATATATGACTCTAACATACCGTACTTTTAATATTTCAATTAAGTTCTTTCATGTGTCAAATAGTAATCAGTTTAATTTTGCATGAACTTGCTTCCCATTTTTAGCCATAGCGTAATAGTTAAACTAGGAACACTACAATCCTTTCCTGCAAAAAATGAGTTGCATTCACAATTTACTTTAGTATTTAAAATTATCAACTAACAAGCACATTTGAAGCATTGTATTTTTGGAAAGTAAAAATATCAAATATGGCAGTGAGGTTCAGGAAAACAAACAAATGCATTCCTATTAAAATATAGCTCGCAGTGTTCTTTACAACAAGGTGTGACCAGTAGGAGGCGCTGTATCCTCCGCAATCTTATACGCCACCCCACAGACACAGTCCCAGGTTCAAATTAATGCTTTATTTTACAGCTAATTCCTTCATAATGGGTTACAATAAGTACAATACCTCTTCTATCTTTCTTTCCTCTCCTCCATACCTCCAGGTGAGCTTTGTCTTCCTTCCTCCCAACACCGACTCTCCAGAGGAGGCTGGATGGCTCGCTTTTATGTCAGACCCAGCAGCACTTACGGTTCTGAGTCATAGCCTGACAGAAGCAATTCTGGATCATATAGTAGCCTTCTGAAACAGGGAGTCTCTCTCCCTGCAGCACCCCTTGGCAGCACCAAGGACCCCAGAAGGATTGTCCGTCAGAACTACAACTACCATATGTCCCTGCTGCCATCCCTAGTGGGTCCATACCAGTAGAGCCGTGCCATCTATTAGACTGGGGGAGGAAATGCCCTAAATGCACTAACTCCCCTATATTATCTATTATTTAATTCTTTTATTGCTTCAGTCCCATCCCAGCCATATTATGCCTCCTTCCATGCTGTCTTTCCAAAGAGTCATGTACAGCACTCACAAAGGCTACTCAAATGGAGATCAATGAGACACATATTTTTTTTTTGGCCTATGTTTGTATTTATCCAACATCACATTTCAAGCAAAGAAAATTTTAAAACTGGCATCAAACTTTCAACAGATACTACGGTACTGCTGTAAAAGTAGAACAGTTATGAAAAAATTATATTAAAAGATGAAAAAGTCAAAGCTATTGTGGGAAGTTGTGGGAAAGGACTGACATCAGCAATCTTCTTCGCATTTCTTCTCAGAACATTACAGTCCCACAAACATAACCCAGTGAAAACAAATTTGAGTGGGTATGAATGTGTCCCCTGCAATAGTCTGGGAGCCTATACACTATGGACTTGTGCTTATCCCCAGAGTATTGGGATAAGCTCCAACTCCCCATGACCCTGAAATGGTACATATATTGCGCTTGCATTTCAAGCAACAATGTAAATCTTTTTAGTTCCTCTCCAGAAATCTCCACCTTATCGTGGTGAAGAGGTTTGGATGCCCCTGTAACCCTGGGAGGTATGTCGTCCAGAGCAGGAGCTCCTGGTATGGCCTCCCAGAGTAAATTGGTCCCATGCGAGGGATCAGACAAAGAGCAATTCATAGCCACTAATGAAGCAAATCCACAAATTTAAAAAGAGTATCCCACCCAGTATGTGGTTACTGGGGGGTTCCTCATGAATCCAGGCCTGGATGGAGTGCCGACGTGTGACTGCCTGGTGATAGGGCTTATCATTATGGGTTGCTGTCTGACTCCTGACTTGGTCAGCGGGCCTCTGCACTCTACTTCTGCTGACTTAACATGCTTGTTCATTGCTAGTGAAAACAGTACACCAGCAAAAAGTGTGTGGCCGTTTGATTATTTCAGGGTTTTGAAGTTTATATTTCTAGTTTTCAAACTTTTTTTAGAAAATAAAAATGTTTAAATATAATTATGTGTGCATTAATAATTTGACAGTTTGTTAAGAAATAGATGCTGATAGCACTGAATTTTCATTAGTTCTTATTCCACTTGTATTCATTTCAGACTCTCCAGGCATAGTGTTTTACAGCCCTGTCCTCTTCCATTGACTAACTGACTGATGATTGGCAGGTAATAGTGTTTTGAAAAAAAGAAGCTGTCACACACTTTCCAGACGAATATTGTACAACTTTAATTAAGAAATGTTCTCTCCACTCAGACAAAAAAAGGATTTTTTCTTTGAGCATTTGATCTTGCTTTGGGTTCATTTGTTCATGTTTGAAAAATGAATGGGTGAAGAAAAGGACTTTTGATCTGACCCAGAAGTGATAGAATATCACATGGACTGGGAATTGGAACACTTCTGGGTCAGGGACTATAAAAGGATTGTGGGAGCTCCCAGACGGCGAGCTGAGCTGGGTGGTAGGAGGGCAACGCGTCTGGGAGTGGTGGAGAGTATTATTGTTGTTATTATTGGATTGTTTATGAGTATTGTCAAGGAGAGGGTGCTTTGTGCACTGTACTGTGAGAATAAAGTCAATTATTGGACTTTTATCTGGTGTCTGGCGTCTTGGACAAGGGTTCAAGGGAGTGATAGCACCCCCTAACTGTCACACTATATATTTGGAGAAATATCTTGACATGTTCCATGAGATAAGCAACAGGTACAGCAACAGTAAAAAAAATGGCTGCCAATAGAAAATGAAACTCTCAAAATGGTAAGGACAAATAGAAATAACAATTAAAAGAAACCAAAATGGCACCAGGAAGATGTAGAAATGATTATCAGTTTTGGCAATGCTAGTAATTAATTAACACAATTAATTAATTAATTAATCCACCCATGAAGGGTTTAGAAAGATTTAGGAAGAAACCTAATAACAGCTTGAACTTATCCTTTACAAATTTACTACCTTTTAGCTACATTTACACCAATGCCATAATATATTACTTGGCTTGGTCCTAACCACTGAGTTACAATGAATAGTTCTTGATATTAAAGTATGTGTACTTAAGGTGTGACATAAGTGATGCTTTGTTCCTTTCTTGGTTGGCCTTGTCCAGACATATAGAAGAATCTTCATTGCACTTTCTCTTTGTGTTAAGAGCTTATCTCCTTTGATGCCTTGGTTGCACTGTGATGGTGCAGGTCGGCCCCATGCTACCATGTCCTTCCGGGAGCCTCTTGAATCCACTACTGCTGCTAATGCAACCAAAGGATGAGCCTAGCAGGTGAAGACACATACATCCAGCCAAGGGATAGATTACAATGTGAATTGTACTTTTATTAAATTCCAAAAATAAAGTGTTCAAAAATGCAGTGCATCAAATGATAAATCCATAAATAAATAATCCATATAAATATCAGTGCAAACATGGAGGTTCAGATCCAATAAAAAATATCCTTAAACAAAGTTTAAAATACAGCAGGATTCTTCTTTTTAAAATTCTCCTACCTAGTGATTCCCTTTAAAACACGTCTTTCTGGCTTATCCTATTCAGACCTTACAGCACAGAGAGATGTTAGCCAACAGGCACAGACAAATTTCTGACCTACTCATGTTCCCGGCACCCATCCCATGGCGATCCACAGGGTGCCACTGAGCATCCACTCCATTGACTTCTATTGCAATCACCGAGCTTGCAGAGAGTCCTCTGGAGTAATCGTATTGCTCCTTCTCCTGCTCTCATGTTCAACAGGAGCAACGCTCAGCCCCCTCAACTGCTGGCCACATGCTCCTTCCACAGAATTCATAGTCCCATGCGCCTGCTTCCATTCGTCTCGCAGCTTAGCTCTCTCACTCCTGCCCTTCTTTCTCCCTCCATTAACCTCCATTCCGTTTTGTTCCTTTTCCTCTTGTCTCCCTTATGTCCTGTGCAGACTCCTTTTAACACTGCTGCCTAATTGGGTACAGGTGTGAGGAGCTATTTTCTCTGTGGCCCCATTGAAGTGCCTGACTAAACCGCTCTCCTGTGCACTTGTGTGCGGCACAATCAGCCAGCACCTCATTTAACCATGGATTGAAATGCACTCACTCACACCCGCACCCAGCTGAAGTCCTGCACCTTCATGGGGAAGCAATTATTTATTTAAAAAGTCACCCAGTGCCACAGACCACTCATCGCACACCTTCCTCCACAAGGGCTCCCACATTCTCCAAACCCAGTGCAACTGGTGGCCCAACACTGCACTAAAACCAATAAATGAAAACAACCACATTCATAAACAAAACTCAAGCCTCCCTTATAAAAACAGGACATTAAAAGAATAAAAACATTGAAATGATAATGAAACCATCAGTCAATAAATAGTCCTTCCAGGAGCCTCCTGAACCCGCTACTGCTGATAAATGTACAAGTGGGATAAGCCAGACAAAAGAGTACCAGAGGTAGTGTGTGGAGTGTGTGGAGGAGATGCCCAGAGCTGTCAGTCTGCATCTCGCCCACAGTGTGTTTGAGATTTGGCGGTGGATCGTATCAGATCACGATACGCAGTAAAAACCATAACAAAACAGTTAAGATGCAGGTAAGAAGCAAGAAGAACAATGGGAAAAGCAGAAAGATCGAGTAAAAAAGATCTGAAAGAAAAGAAAAGAGCAGAGGTTGAAAGACAGGAGAGAGAAAGGAAGGAACACAAGGGAGCCAGTGCGGTGGAAAGGAAGCAAGCTGATCGAAATGGAGCCCTGGGAAAGTAGCGTGTGGCCAGCTTTCAAGAGGGGGTTGAAGGTCGCTCCCGCTGAATAGCCAGGGGGCAGGAACAACCAGAATACACTGGAGGACTCCCTGTGTAAGTCAGAGAAGGTCTGAAGGGTGTCTGCACCTGTTGGTCAACATCTACAGGCTACAAGATCCTAACAAGATAAGCCGGAGAGACGTCAGTTTTAAAGGGAAACACTGGGGATTGTGATTTTAAAGAGGAGACTCCTGCATGATTTTAGCTCCCATTTGCGCTTAACCTCCACAATTGTCACTGTTTCAAAGGAGTTTACTGCACTTTCATTTGAACACTGTTTGGTTTTGTGTTTGATTTTAATAAAAGCATTGTCACGCTTATACTCACCCCTTGCTAATTGTGTCCTCATATGTCTGACTCATCCCCTTCGTTATTGGCAGTAACAGGTTCAAGAGACTCCTGGAATGACTCGGTTGCATGGAACCGACCTAGTGGGTGGACATGTGTCAGTCTTCTTATTGGTAGCAAAGTTATGACTGTTGGGTCAGCTGGTGATCAGTCAGCTACCATTGTTAGTAGGGCAAATGTGTGGCTTTGACATATATGGTTTCTCTATGGTTGTGCACTTCCTATTCCTCAGTAAGGCTTCATTTAATGGTAATCTTGTCCAACTCCAATAGAGAAAAGTCGTCCACTTCCAGTCCAGTACAGTTGCCTTTTGGAGTAAAGGGATTGATTCAACCTCTTGTTACAGCAACACCCTATAAGCCAGGATGAGTATAGTAAGCAAGATGATAAAAGAGCAATAAGTTTGGGTGTGTTGAAAGTTTTTGAAGGAAGGCTCAGTCATCTTGCCATTGGTTTCTTGGCAACCAATGTACATCAATCTCTGTCCATCAATGTCACTTATCTTTGCTTAATCTTCCTTTGCTCAAAATTGGGTGACCAGTTAGTACCTCTAGAAGATGTCTTTGTGATGTTACTTGGTCTGGAATCGATCATCTTATCAGAGAGAGTCTGTATTTTGAACATGCGCCGAAAACGTTTTTCTGGCATTTAGAGTGCCTGGCCTTGGTTTTTATGTTAATACTTCTGTTCTATATTGTCAGTTTATCCTACAAAGGTGTCAACAATATATTGTTATAACTTTATACTGTAATAATCAGAAATAAGTAAACAAAACAAACAAAATTAATTAAGAATAAATTCAAATGTATAAAAAACTAGATTTATTACATTTCCACTTTGTTTTATTTTGTATGTATGCATACATTATCAAAATTACTTTTACACTTGCAAATGTTTTTAAGCCATTCAATCCAATAGAGTTACTGTTGATCTTTAGAATAAAAATTTAGTATTTCAAACTAATTCTATTTAACATTTTTGTATTATAAGTAGGTTAGAATGTACATTCAGTACTTTATCCCACTTTAATTATGAAATATATTTGTAATGCTTGATGGAAAATTATCTTTTGGAGAACTAAACCACATTATTTACATTTTCTTTGAATGTATTCATCTCTATTCCTACCTCTCCTTCTGATTTAGTATTCCTTTGTTGATGTGCAGCTACTCTTTGTACTGCTACAGAATGGAAACTGGCTGGCAGGGCTAACCAAAAAGAACTGGGAGATTAATTGCAAGTTAGAAAAGCAAAGTGGGACTCTATACCATGAAGACAAAATGATTAGGTGTCAAAGCCAAAAATGAAAAATTAAACTCAAAATCAAAATTACTAACCTAGTAAAAAAGTCAGAGAATTGCAAATAAAACACTAGCAAAGGGTTTATTATTATATGGGATACTCATAAGCTTTGTAAAAGACGCTATATAGCGCCTGACCCGGCACAGACTACGCAGAGGCACGTGTACAAAACACACAGGCTTTTTATTTTTTCTTCACCCGTGAGTGCACGCCTTCCCCGTGACCCACAGGCAATACACAGTCCCAAAGCACTTTAGTCCCACACAACAACTCTTCCTGGCACCACCACTCCTCCCAGGCAACCTCGTCCTCTTCCTCCCGATTCTGGCTCCTCAGTGGTGGAGGCTGGCTCGTTTTATACCCCACCTGGGAGTGTTCCAGGTGCTTGACCACCTGGTCCTAATTGCACCTCCAGGTGGGGCTGAAGATTTGTCCAGCCAGGCTCTTGAGTCTTGGCAGCGCCCCCTAGCGGCCACCCCATCTCCCAACCAGGCTTTAGAGGACTCCCATGTCCCATGCAGCCACATGGGAGAGTGGGAAATGAACATTGGCCAGGGAGGCTGCCACCTAGTGTCCCGGGGGAGGTATTGAGCTGTCCATGGTGGCTCCCCCGGAACATATGCAGCAGGGGCGTCCTGACCGGGCATGGGACCCGGCTGTCTGTCACAATGCCCCTCCCTCAGATGAGGCTTGTTGGGCTCATCGGCCTGCCCCACCAGGGCCGGTCTTCTCCAGGACAGGGAGTCGGCATCCCTGGTTCTGTGGCTGTGCCCTGTGAAAACATAACGAACAGGTCTCGGGGTGCTGCCCCGACGTCCCTGCCACTCGGACGTCCTCTCTGGACAACACCGCCAGACATGGCCACCGCGGCCACAGTTAAAGCATATCCGACCCCCTCCAGTTCGACCCTTGCGAGAGCGGAAGCAGGCAGGAAACCCCTGCTCCTTCGCCCCCTCAAAAGAGGGCCAGTGACGTTTCTGCCCCTTCGCAGTGCAGCCCTCCTGTGGTCTCAAGTCGTCAGGGTTACACTGCGTCCTGTCAGGAGGTTCCAGTTTCCTCTTCCGAACCCTCCTCTTTCTCTGGGACGCACTGGCGGTTTGAGTCCCCCTATGAGAAAAGGAGGGACCCCTCACCATCTGCATCCCTTTGGACTGCCGCAAGACCAACGCTGGTGGTCGGAGTGGGGTTGTTTGGCAGTCGGCTTGTTGCCTCCCCGCACGCTCGCCCGCCCAGCTGCCGGTCATCGCAGCAGCCTCTCGTGTGGTGGGTGGGACTGCCTGGCAGGCAGTACTGATCGTCACTGCTGCCAATGCGTCCCGCCCCTTTACTCTACAGCACATTTCTCACTCACCTGCACCGCTCTGTCCTGCCGGTAGGAGGCTGGCGTTTCGCAGCCACGAAGCCATTCAGCCAGGACTCCGCACGGGCTGCCGAGCCTCTTCTCAAGCCCCTACTTTGACTCCTGCAGGACCTGAAACACTTTAAATAAGGACTGTAGAGCCAGGACAACAGATTGCACCTCCCCTACAGCCCAGGAAATGTTAATAGTTTCGGTCGGCGGTGGACTTGGGCTCTCCTTGTCGCCTCCCGCCAACCACGAGCCATTAAGGCCCTGTGGATCCCCCACAGGCCCCTTCGGGTATTCCGGAGGTGAGGGAAGAAGGTCCGTCATCCCCGCCTGCCGATCCTCCTCGGCGGGTGATTGACACACGCCCTCACCCCCTTTACCTGCTTCACGGAGCGGTTCCTGCTCTTTCAGGGACAACACGCTGGGAAGCTCGTCCGGGCTCTCCTCACCCAGCCGCTGGATCTGGCCAAACGGAAGACACAGCTCCGCCTCGCTCTCTCCCAAGCTGGCTCCGCCGTCACGCCATGGACACACATCCCCCTGCCCACATCGGGTGCTTCGCCCCTCAGCGTCTAGGAGGTAGGATGACCCACATGTGGAAAGACATACCTGCGGCCCATCAACCTTGGGCCCATCACCTACCTCCGGCTGCAACCCGTGCAGCAGACTAGCGTGGCGGCGTCTGCCAGTTGGCCTCTGTGTCCGCCCGGCTTTTTTCTTCCCCTTTTACTCGGTGCCTACAGCAGTTCCTTGGCGGCCTCGGTTGCGCTCTCTCGCGCTGAGCAGCGTGTGCCGGCTTGCGGCCCCTGCCGCGTGTGTGCGCTTTGCCTTCCTCATGCTGTGCCGCACATGCTGGCTAGCGGCCCCTGCCACGTGTGTGCGCTTCAGTGCGCTGTGCTGTGCTGTCTGTGCTGTGCTTGCCTGCAGCTGCGGCAGGAGTGTGCTCTCTGCGCAGCTGAATGGAGCACGTGCCTCGCGCTGTTGCACTTCGCTATGCCAGGTTTAACTGCAGGTTCCAGCCCAAATGGACGAACCAGGATCCTGCCAACTACGCCAGATGTAAAAGGCGCTATATAGTGCCTGACCCAGCACAGACTACGCAGAGGCACGTGTACAAAACACACAGGCTTTTTATTTTTTCTTCACCCGTGGGCGCACGCCTTCCCCGTGACCCACAGGCAATACACAGTCCCAAAGCACTTTAGTCCCACACAACTCTTCCTGGCACCACCACTCCTCCCAGGCAACCTCGTCCTCTTCCTCCCGATTCTGGCTCCTCAGTGGTGGAGGCTGGCTCGTTTTATACCCCACCTGGAAGTGTTCCAGGTGCTTGACCACCTGGTCCTAATTGCACCTCCAGGTGGGGCTGAAGATTCGTCCAGCCAGGCTCTTGAGTCTTGGCAGCGCATCCCTAGCGGCCACCCCATCTCCCAACCAGGCTGTAGAGGACTCCATGTCCCATGGAGCCACGTGGGAGAGTGGGAAATGAACATTAGCCAGGGAGGCTGCCACCTAGCGTTCCAGGGGAGGTATTGAGCTGTCCATGGTGGCTCCCCCGGAACATATGCAGCAGGGGCGTCCCGACCGGGCATGGGACCCGGCTGTCCGTCACAGCTTGCTCAACGAAAGATGTGCTTGTTTAAAGAAGCATGTGTTACTACATAAGCCCACATTTCACCTTTGGCTCAATCTTCTATTTATATTATATATTTATTGTATTCTTTTAGATGTATTCTGCTGTAATTCATATTATTAACTATGTTTTGTTTCCTTTCTCTTTTTTATGTTAATACCCTGTATTAAGAATTGCCTTTTTCACTCATATAATGAGATAAGTACCTACTGAGATCGGTAAGTCTGTCTGTCCACATGAAACAACTTGGCCACCAGTGGGCTGATTTTGTTAAAGAAATCCTTAATAGAGCATGCAGTACAAAGTTTTGAAATTTCATAATCTCCCATTGAAAAGCATTGGTGAATCTATCTTAAAAGAAATAGAAGATTCTGTGTGACTTTGATTAAAGATTTGTTGAAGGTAAAGATAATTTACCTTGATAGAGATTATTTTGTGTATTATCGTGATATTCCCCACTACTTACCCTTTCCCTAGGGTTAAGTGTACTCATTAGGTTTGTTACCGGGTTGGTCTACTGTCAGACTTTAAGATTAACACACACAGGCATAGATACACGCATATGCACAGAAACTCAACAGTGCCCTATGAATGACACACGCATAGCTGGTTAATCTAAACCACTTTAAACCACACAAGTGCCTAATGAATAACACAACTTGTCACTCTCCTAGCACTTCAAGAGACTAACTTATTGTCGGCACGAAAAAACATACAATGTTTTAAATATATCTCAGACATGAATATTACTCTAGTCTCTAGAAATATATTCAAACTTACAAAGGCTCACCATCCTTGGCTATAGGCCATTTATCAACCAAGAATGCCTTACTTTACGTACTGTTTGCTACTATTGGGTGGAGCTCACACCCTCAGCCTTAATAAACCTCGCAGCTCAGATCATATGGCAAACCTCTGGCTGCACCAGCTGCAATCTACCTTATTACTTCAATCATTCTAGACATGAAGACAAAGCATAGAAAGTTAAAAGCAGCGTGGTATTTATACATAAATAATAACACCAAACAGAATAAAGAATAATAGAAAATAAGATGGTTAGTAAAGTATGAATATTGCCTTTAGGAAAAGGTTACAATAAAGTAAAGATGGAAACGGCCGCATGTTGTTGGCACCCTCTTCTGACATCGCTCTCACCTTCCTCTGACATTGTTCTGTTCTCTTCTGATGTCGCTCTTCAGATGAAGCATATTTATTATAAAATTGTACTGGGGGTTTCACAAGATGTGATTGCTACATTCACCTGATTGGCTGGCTCTCAATATGATGAATGAATTTCCAAGAAATAAAGTTTCTAATGTTTTAACAATCTCCTCTCTCAAGCAGAGAAAAGTCAAGCAAAATGGCACCTTTTATTGGCTAACTAAAAAGATTACAATACGCAAGCTTTCGAGGCAACTCAGACCCCTTCTTCAGACATACCTCACATGTTATAATACCATTCAAATTTTGTGGTGCAAGAAATAGTTGGTTGGGACATACTCAAATCATCATCATTATACGTTATAATCACTTTCATTCTGGCAAACAGCACATAGCTTCTCCATGTAGATGGAGTGATCAAGTAATGTACAAGATTTGTTATTATTTCTGTCAAATCAATATCTTTTTACGAGTTTTTTGTTGTCCAGTGTTTCTAACACATTCTCCCTTAAATCCTGGATGAGTGTGCTGATCTTTGCCTGAACACCATCCTCTGGCAGCTCGTGATACAACAGGACAACTCACAACCTCTTCTAAATCTGGATGAAGTCAGAAGTAGTTTCCTAATTTAGGAAAATTTATAAAATACTTTTACTCCTATTCCTCAAATTAGGAACAAATTTGCATCACTCTGAGATTTATCAGCCTGTTAGGACTGTTTTCCAAATCTGAGACGCTTGATAAATTTTGGAAAAGAACTGGAAAATAAGCCAATAATCACTGATCACAGATTGTTTCTGAACACATTTTTAATTTATGTATCATAATGCAACAATGCACAAATACAGAAATGGTTGATATAATGTTATAACTGCCATTATAGATTAATTATTCATAATTTTGCTATACTTTGGATTAATTCTGTTATTGTTGACCTTCAATTTACTTTATTCTCTTACCAATACACTTGATTATTGTGGATTTTTTTTTAAATATTGCAATGTATATACTCCACACATATACATTTCTATGTAACTCAATTTATATTAAGCCAATATCATACATAATTACAATTTATTTTGAAATGGCCCTGAAGAATAACACAGAAAAATAAATTCAAACACATCAAAACCGAAAGGAAACTTAAAAAGATAAAGTAGATGAGTCAGTCTTTTCCTATATCACAATTTCTAATATTCCTGATATGGAGTGACAAAATCAGTATGTTGAATAGAAAAATAAATTATATGAATTTGAGATGGTTTGAGGATGCATGACCTGTGACTACTGAGCATCTACGAAATACAGAAGAACTAATAAAACTTAGTCTCAAGGGTTAGATAACAATTGGGATTAGGTTAACTGCTTGACAGAGCAAGATGAAAGCGATAAAAGAGATCAGAGTTTAGAGAAGGTCTGTTGGGAACCATATTATTTTCTGAGTTACTCATGCTTTTGAGTAATGTGCAGGTTAGAGTGTTTATCATTTTCAGACACAACCAAGCAAATAATGATGAATGAAAATAAATTTGTAATGTACTAAAGTACATTTTCAAATATGTTATTTTGTATCTTTTAAAAAAATCTGAAAGAATTAATACTCAAAAACTGAAAAGATGCTAAAGCTAAAGTTACAAAAAATGCAAAACAGAGGTATTTTTTAGAATTGGATTGGGCAGCTGGGCAGTGTATTATGAGGTAAAATATATAAAATAAAAAATATAAAATAAAATTTATAAAATATATAAATACAAAGTGCTTCTAGTCAATGAGTGAGTCTAGGGGTCTGTGGAATCTTTTTCTTATACCACAGTCTAATGTTAGATGGTTTCACATACTGTCTTGAAATGTTGTCAGTTACATGACTCAAGTTCAGGGATACCAGGTCCCTAAACAATTCACAGCCCAAAGACAACTTAAACATAATGAATTTGCCCAAAAATATAGCCCAGTGCCTGAAGTACACAAAATAATACATCAGAAAGCAGAAGGCAGTGCCAGAGTGAGAGCATTAGGTACATACCATTTCCTCAGAAATATTTTAGAATGATAGATTGTGTATATAACATCACACAACAGGGAGCAGAGGTATCGCCATTCAGAGATTTTACAACAGTAGAGAACATATACGTGTGAGTAGCAGGGGAAGGGGTGCCAGATGGATGAAAAACATGGTAAAAAATGTGGTGGAGAGTGGTGTAAAATAACCCAAAACACTGTATTGTTTTTAAAAAATTAGCCCAAAATACTGTAACCCATGAAAGCCCATTTTTTCCCCACAGATGGCAATCTAAAATAGCCCAATTGGGCAAGAAACGTGTGGACCTGGCAACACTGCTCAAACTGTTGGACTGGAAAGTGAGTTCTGTATATGTATAGTATGTGATTGAAATGTGTTTTTAAACAAATGTGAGTCAAGTTTATGTTTTTGTGTAGTATTCATATGTAATAATAGATCAATAATGCTGGAAAATATTTTCACTTATTATTATGCCATCTATATATACTTTTGTAACTCAGAAACATTTGTATTTTGATATTTTAGTAACAAGGTACAGTATATATGGATAGTTCATATTAATATATAATGCATTAAGTTTACACACATATTAAGATATTTATTCAAATGCAAACATTTAAGCAAAAATGTATTCAAATTATTTTTGTGCTATTGCAGTTACAAGTATTTGAAGCTTAGCTGTTTTTTCAGGAGACATATTTTCAAATCTGTTTGCATTACACAGGGAATCAAAGAAGTATAATAGAGATAATTTTGCAGATTGAAGTTAAATATACTAAATTTCTGTTCTTGTTATAACATGTTAACATGGCAATACCTTATAAAACCTTTCTGAATTCCTGTATTTCCACATCAATCTTCAATCTTCCACTATTTAAGGAAATAATTTTGGAATGTTGGTGTAGTTGTGTTTATCCAAAATTACTAAAGTTCTGCTTCATAGGATGATTCAAGCAATAGTGTGATGCGTGTTCAAATAATTCTATAGAACAAATTTCTTCATTTTTAAAGGTTTTAAAATTCAAAGCAAAATAGTTAAAAAGTACAGAAAAACTTGATAATAAAGAAAAGTAAAGTTCTTGTTTAAGAACATTCTGTCTAATGGCTTATATATCTTGTTTCGTTTCTCTAGGTTTTGTCATACAATCAGACTTTGGGCACATTAAGCACGCTAAACACGGTCAGAAAACTGTATGTCAACTACTATTTGGACTAACAGTTCATGTTAGCAGTAAGACTATTTCCTCACTGGCTTAATTAACACACTGATTTTACAGATAAAGCAAAGAAAGTTCTTTTTCATGTTAACTCCAGATATTGGATAGAGAAGACAAGTTGTTTTTGAGAGAGGTGATGGAAGCTTTGCATGTGCAAGTCAACAACCCCTAACTCAACAGAGGCGGAGGCTTTAAGCATAACCTGTCTTCAATTTATCATGCTGCCCTTTCATCCATTCCCAGGAAAATCTGGCCCAATTCACACCTCCACCACGTGGACCACTCTTAACCCACTCTATAGGGGTAGGAGGGGCTGTTAAAAGGTATGACGGTTACATCTACCCAGACATCCCCCTTCCATTTGTTTTACTCAACAAGCCTATTCAGGGCAAATGTGAAGTGAAACTAACCTGAAGGATAAAATTGTGGTCTCTAACTACATTCCTCTGACTGAAGAAGCTGCTTGGATGAGCAGTCAAACATATTTACCTAACAAGAAAGAGCTCCTGGATGACTGAGAATCTTCACAGACATATTTCATGTTAACTTACAGAGGTAGAAGACTATACCAAATTCTTTTTTTTTTTTTTTTATTATTTTTATTAATTTTATTTCACTCCATACAAAGCAATCAAGTTTTTACAAAAAGAAAAATAGAGTTAAGAACAGATCGACTATACCAAATTCTAGGTAGCTATAAGAAACTGATATTCTGTTACTGGAATTAAGCATACACCTAAAAAAGTTTAACTTTAACATTGCATTCTAAGATTAGCTCTTATATTTACGGCTCCTAATTGTTTATTCAGAAACAGACAATTACTATATTTCACTTCAAAAAGACCCACAAATTGCTCTTATTTTCTAACTATTGTTTTCAAATAACTAGCAAATAACTGTAAACAAACACTTAAAAAATGTGTTATTTATTTATTAGGTCTTTTTGTAGCTGGCACAGTTTATTCACGGTTCTGTCTGTTTTGCTAGTTTTGATCTGCACACAAACTCTTCTGACTTCACCTTTGGCATCTGGCATTGTCTTAATGACTCGACCCATTACCCAAGAATTACATGGTGCAGCACCATCTACTATTAAAACAATGTCCCCTGCTTCAAAATGTCTTCTTGTTGTAAGCCAATTTTGATGTTCTTGAAGTATTCATAAATACTTCTTTAGATCATCTTTTCCAGAACAAATCAGTCATGTATTGAACTTGCTTCCAGCGACTTTCAGCATACTGGTCATATTAAGAATAGAGTTCAGGAGGCTTGTTGGGTTGTGTCTTCAGTAACAGCAAGTGATTGAGTGCCTCCAAATCATTTAGGTCATGAGATGTCTTTTTGAGGGGTCTGTTATTGATGATTGATTCAACTTCATGCATCACTGTTTGGATACTTTCATTTTTGAGTGTATGTTGGTTGATTAATGAGTTTAGATTTTTTCTTATGTTTCTAATTTGTCTTTCCCACACTCCGCCTTGATGAGAGGTTGATGTTGGGTTGAAAATCCATTTGATTTCTTTTTTCATCATGGCATTGTACCTTTTTTCTTGGTCAAGATTTTTAACTGCTTCGCATATCTCTCTTTCTGCTCCAATAACATTTTTCCATTATCTGAGTGCATGATCTTAACTTGTCCACTTCTGTAAATGAATTGATGTATAGCATTGACACAAGAATCAGTGTCCAGGCTGTGTTCAATCTCTTTGAGCACATATCTGATTGGCAGACAAGTTAAAATGACTCCATACCACTTGAGTAAACTTTATCATCTTTTAACCTGAATGGATTAAAAATAATCAACTCCGACATTGGAGACAGGTGGTTGGTCAGATAACAATATATCTTCCGGCAAAGGTGTTTATTCACCTGCTTTTACATTGTATCTTCTGCATGTTGTGCACTTTGAAATTATTTTTTTGATAGTTGAGTTTGCTTGAGGTACCCAATATTCTGGTGTAACTGTACAAGTATATAATTGTGCTTAGAATGTCCGATTACTTTGTGAATGTGCTGCAATATAAGAGAAGCAATATGTGAACATTTGTGGAGAATTGCAAGATGTTTGGCTTCTGCCGTTGCAGGCTTACTGAGTCTGCCTCTGACTCTCAGTATTCCATCTTGTATGATTTGGTTTTGTGTAAAGATTTGACTGTTCCTTTTTGCATGGGCGTTTTTCTTTAAGGCCATTATTTCTTCTGAATATTCCTGTAGTTGACTGGGATGGATAAGCTTTGTTTTGGCTTTAGCCAAGTCTTCTGAAGAAATCAGGCTTGGTTTCAATGTTAACTTGTACTTTTTCATGTGTTCTGCGATGAGCGTTTTTTGTTTTTCTTGGTTATTTTCAGATTGACTGACTTCGAGTTAGAATGTCTTTTTCTTTTTTTTGAGTGCAGCAGTATGTTTTAAAGGAACCAAGCCACAGCTTTCTTTAAGTGTAGCCATTTTGAGAAGCAGGTGATGAGTTGATTTACAGGTTCTGTAATCTCTTCTACTCTTGTCATGTTAACTGCACAGATTTTAATTTCTGGATCTTCTTCAGAAAGTGAATCATTCAGTTGATCTGATCTTTCTGGCCACTCGTGTTCTGGCTGTAACCATGTTGTGCTTTTAAGAAAACTTTATGCTTAGCCCTCTTGATCTGCTGGATTTATGCTGGCAGATGTGATGTACTTCAACTGCAAAGGCTGTGATTGATCTGTGATCACTGAGATTCTTTTGGCAGCAAAGCTCTTGAATCAAGTAATTTCATTTGAAATGTATTTTAGCACTGTGGTGCTGTCAGTCCAAAATGTAAATTCTTGTAAAGGTATTTGAAGTTCACTTTTTAGTATCTTGTCCATTTTGACTGCCACAATGGCTGCTGTTAGCTTTAGTCTTAGAATAATGACATGCTTCAATGGTGCCATTCTTTATTACCCCATGAGGAGTGAACAGTGTTTTTCACCTCTTTTGTTGGACAAGATAAGTTATGTGACACTGTCATAGCCATTTTCATTGGCATCTACAAAATGGTGCATTTGTGCTGACATTATGTTTCCAAACCATGCAGGTTTGATGTATCTGTTCACATTGTAGTTTGCTAGTAACTTTAAGTCATCCATCCGGTTTTTCCATTTGTGAATGTGTTTGAGTTCCACTTCTTTATCCCACCCACATTTCTCTTTGCACAAGTCTCTTAAGATAAGATTTGCTGGCAATACAGTCATCCAAGGGGTCATAAACTTAACTGACAACAGATAGAATACAAATGCCTTGTAGCAGGCTTTATCTGAAATTTGAAACTGTCTGTTTCAGTACACCACTGGATGCCCAGGGCATGTTCTTTTGGGAGCAAACTATGGCTCAAGTCTAAATCCTTTTGTTCAAGAGCTCTTTCTTCCTCAGTAATAGACAATAAAACTGCTCTGCTGTTACTCACCCACTTCGTCAGGGGAAATCCCACTCCGAAGCATAGACCCTATAGATCTTTTGCTAACTTTATTGCTTGTTCTTCTGTTACAACTAACTTTAATCAGTCATCTATATAGAAATTATTGAACACAGGGTTAATCACTTCCTCAGGAAATGTTTCTTTGGCTGTTCTACACAAATCATAAGAAGCACAACTGGGTGAAGAAGTAGCGCCAAAGAGATACACCGTCATTTTAAATTGTTTCAAGTCTTTACTTAGATTACCTTCAGGTCACCAAAAAAAGGGTAAAAAGATCAGTATCTTTATCTGGAAATTTAACTAGGTAGAACATTGATTTGATGTCTGACATTAATACCACTGGCTCCTCTGTGAATCTTGTAAGGACGCCAATGAGTGTGTTATTTAAGTCGGGACCTTTTGGAGTTGTTCATTAAGTGAAGTTCCCTGGTAAGTGGCGGCTGTACAATCAAAGATCACTCGATTCATATTTTACTTTGGATGATACACACCGTGATGTGGAATGTACCACACTCTGCATTCATTACAATTCAGGCTTTCTTTGGATACCGTGACAGCATTACTCTTCTCTATAATGTCTCTCATGACAGCTTTATAGTCTTCATGGAAACCTGAATTTTTGCTTAGCTTTCTTTTGAGCCCAATGACATGCTATTCTTCAGTACAGCGATTTTTTGGAATTTGAATTGTTTCATCTTTTAAAGGCAGTTTTAAACAACGGTGGCCACCTACCAGTCTTACTTTGACAATATGAAAATTAACTTGATGTCCTCCTGCGGCATTTCTTCTTTCTCTTCATAGCTGCTGTCACACACGTGCACATGAGAGGCAGCTAGAAGGACCAAAAGAAGGTAATTCCACGCCAGGTCAAGGGGTGACGGGGTGCAATCACCCTTTCCCTTTTATCCCTGGAGACCAAACACGGGAAATTCTGCCTGTGACCGCTGACATCACTGTCTGTCCCAGGTCCGATGATGTAACTTCTGGTTCCAGGCCCGCTAACATCACTTCCCATTCTGGCCCTGCTGTCATCACTTCTGTACCTACTGTACACTACTGTATCTCCAATGTTCACTTTTTGCAGCCTTGATTCAAGTATACAGGTGGCTGCCCCAAACCTTTTTTTACATATAAAAGTTTATTATATGTTTCTACATATCTTTCACTCTTCTTAGTTTAACCTTAACAGGGACCACATACAATGGATATTCTTCTCTGGCCCCAGTAAGAGCACAGATTCCTTTCTCGGTTTCCCCTTAGTGGATGTTGCCTCCCTGGATATAGCTTTACTGAATGTAACTCCATCCTCTTTTTTGATATACAGGATGTCTTGGTGCTGTAAAGAGCATATCTGAAATTTAATTTTTTTCTTTACAATTCTTACCAAGGCACCACTGTTTGAGACAACGTAAGCATAAATCTTTAGATTTTAAAAAGTCAGTTCTGTCTTTATGTGGCAATTATTTGATTTTACTACATTCTGCTAGAGTTTGCTTGTTACTGCAAAAAATACAAGACTTTTTAAATGCGCAGGCAGCTGTTGCAGACCTTTTGATGTAGGTATCTTGAGTTCCCTCTTCAGGAGCATTGGAGATACCTGTAGCAAAGGTGGTTCTTCCTCTCTGGCCACTCTTCAAGGGAAACTTTCACTTGTCTGTCTTTTCCTTTATCTCTGTGAATACATGGCTTTGAGATATACTCCTATGCACAGGACGCAGCAATATTTTAGTCAGCCAATGTAAAAAGTATTTAGGTTGGCTATGCCTGCCCTTTTGTCTTTGTTGAAGTTTGTAGGCAAACTTTCCCCATTCATTTCGCAAAAGAAAAGGGAGCTTTGATAGTACAGTAAGAACATTTGAATTACTGTTGAATTCTTCACCATTCTCTATGTTACACATGACATTCATACAATTAGTAAGAAAGGTCACCTAGTCTCTCAGAGACACACCATCATTCTGCTTCATTTGAGGCAATTTCAATGCTTTGTTCTGGTCACCATAATAACTGTCAAGTAGCTTTCTGTTTTTGGCGTAGCCTAACTTTACAGGCTTTTGAGCATAGCTTTTAAGAATACAGTGGAACCTCGGTTCATGACCATAATTCATTCCAAAACTCTGGTCGTAAACTGATTTGGTCGTGAACTGAAGTAATTTCCTACATAGGATTGTATGTAAATACAATTGATCCATTTCAATCCGTACTAACTGTATGGAATTTTTTTTTTTTTAAAGATTTTTAAGCACAAATATAGTTAATAATACCGTAGAATGCACAGCGTAATAGTAAACTAAATGTAAAAACACTGAATAACACTGAGAAAACCTTTAACAACAGAGAAAACTAACACTGCAAGAGTTCGCACTGTAGCGCTACGAACTGCTCGCTAAAAACACTTTTTTTAATGAGTTTTAAGCACAGGGAAAAAAATGAACATTTGAAAAATCTGCCATTTAACAAACTACCAAGAAAAGTAACATTGCAACAATGCATGCTACAAACTGATCGCTGTAAACAGAAGTGAAGTGTAGGTTAAAATCCAATAGAAAAAAGTCTTTATTAAATGCAACGAGGTTAAAACAATGCTCGGATCTGTCTCTTTAAAAACAAGCCTTATGCATCCAGTTGTCTCTCTCTCTCTTTCTCTCTCTCTCTCTCTCGCTCACGCATGTGTGTGTGTCTCTCTCTCGCATGTGTGTGTGTGTCTCTCTCTCGCATGTGTGTGTGTCTCTCTCGTTCACATGCAAGTGTGTGTGTCTCTCTCGTGCGCATGTTTGTGTGTGTCTCTCCCTTTCTCACTGCACAGGGAGAGACTGAACACGTGCGGAAATCATCAGTGCGCAAAAACCGATAGGGAAACTGGTTTGTTCATATACCGAGTCTGTGGTCAAGAACAGATGCAAAAGTTTGAATTTTTTGGTCGTAAACCGATTTGTACGTGTTCCGAGACGTTTGTGAACCGAGGTTCCACTGTATCTTGAAGAGAGCCTCTGGTATACTGGATTAAATAATCTATTTTATCTTGAGGGCTCACTAACATATTGCCTACAGTGTGATCAAAAACCCTGATGAAGTCTCAGTAGGCCAATGGTTCAACTGAAAATAAAAGGACCTGCCTGTGTGGTACTTCACTATGTGACACAAGTGATTCATTTTGCTAACCACTTTGTTGGGCTAACATTCTAGCAACTTCAGTGACTGCCTTTTGACCTTCAGCAACTTCTCTCTGAACTTCAGCAACTGCATTCTGACTTTTGGTTTGTGTCTTCACGAACTGATGTATATCCCACAAAATCTGCTTACACTTTGGATGTTAGCACTTACATTAGCTGTTTTGTTGCTCTTGCCTTTCTTCTTTGGATTCAAGTTCTACAAGCCTTTAGAAAAGTCTATCGAATTCCAAATGTTCTAATGTGACAGATGATGAAAATGCTGTTGCTGCAGTTGGCTGAGATGATGAGTTGTGTAATTTATCTTTCATTGTGCTCTTTAACTGCATGATGGGGGCACTAGATAGATAGATAGATAATTTATTAATCCCTAGGGGAAATTCACATAATCCAGCAGCAGTATACTGATACAAAAAACAATATTAAATTAAATAGTAATAAAAATGCATGTAAAAGCAGACAATAACTTTGAGTAATGTTAGCATTTACTCCCCCTGGGTGGAATTGAAGAGTCGCATAGTGTGGGGGAGGAACGATCTCCTCAGTCTGTCAGTGGAGCAGAACAGTGACAAAAGTCTGCCACTGAAGCTACTCCTCTGCCTGGAAATGACACTGTTCAGTGGATGCAGTGGATTCTTCATGATTGACAGGAGTTTGCTTAATGCCTGTCGCTCTGCCACAGATGTTAAACTGTCCAACTTTACTCCTACAATAGAGCCTGCCTTCTTAACAAGTTTGTCCAGGCGTGAGGCGTCTTTCATCTTTATGCTGCCTCCCCAGCACACCACCGCGTAGAAGAGGGCACTTGCAACAACCATCTGGTAGAACATCTGCAGCATCTTATTGCAGATGTTGAAGGACGCCAACCTTCTAGCTCCCTCATGAAATTTATCTTGCAATTGTAACTCACTAAATTGATTCATGAGCTGTTTACTAGCTTGGTCCAATGCAGTTTTATTGTTTCCTGAAGCCATGTACTTATTCTTAGACTAAATTCATTCCAATTCTTACTATTGGTCATGAATGTCAATCTTTTCTTTTTCTTTGCTTCCTTTGACATTAAGAGTTGTAACAGATTGGGTCCGCTATCGCTCCCTTGAACCTTTGTCCAAGACGTCAGACACGATATAAAAGTCCAATAGATGACTTTATTTTAACTGCACAGTGCACAAAGCGCCCTATTTTCCACAATACTCATATAATTACACAATACTCAATACGATAGCAATCCTCCACTCCCAGACGCGTTGCCACCCTTCCATCCAGCTCAGCTTGTCGTCTGGGAGTTCCCAGAGTCCTTTTATATTCCCTGACCCGGAAGTGTTCCAATCCCCAGTCCATGTGATCTCCTATCACTTCCGGGTCAGATCAAAAGTTCTTTTCTTCACCCCGGAAGCACGTCATTACCCTTGTCCATGTGACTCGGACGTACTTCATGGGCATAAGGCAAATAGTCGTCGTTCCTCCCTGCAGAGTCTTCTAGTGGCCCCCATGGTATCCAGCAGGGCTGTGAATAAAGACTCCAATGTCCATGATGCCCTGCTGGCCTTCGGGGCACTTCCCTGCTGTAGGGAGGGCTCCACCTGGCGACGTTGGGGTATTGGCCGGGATGAACGGCCGGCCATATATCACAGGGTATAAACCTATCATTCAGCACTTCAGGTTTGGCCCATATTTTATTAAACTCTGTTTCAAACAGCTCCGCTATCCTTGGAAAATTTACAGGATCCTCATTGAGGCTTTCGATTTCAACCATAATTTTAGAAACCTGCCATTGCCTTTCCTTTATATGATCTTTACATATATTTATCTGATCCAAATTTGATTTTGTATTCAGATCACTTCCCATGGCTCCACTAAGACTTCATACAGACATCTTTAAAACTGCACAAATAGCTGACAGCATTTCTAGGCTTCTCAATAGCAGCTACGTCACAATCACAATGTTCCTTAGTCTTTCTCCAGCAAAGGCAAGTCAAACTTTTTTTATCCTAGGCCAATGACAGAAACAATCGTCCATGATGCTTTTATATTCTATTATACTTTCACAGTCTCTTTAATTTCAGGCACAGCTTTCAGTTCCAATCACTCATAAACAGAAGAGAAGAGCACAGTACCTCGTTAGTTCAGTTCTTTCTCTTTTGTTGACGAGTTCGGGACTACAAGTCTTCAGATGGAAGTTTCCAGTTTAAAGTCCTTCAATGACAGTTTTCTCACAAAATATGTAGCTTCCTTTATCCAAAATTACCAAAGTTCTGCAGCTTTTAGTTTGCTTCATAGGATGATTCAGGCAATGGTGTGACACCTGTTCAAATAATTCCACAGAACAAATTTCTTCATTTTAAAAATTTCAGTAAAATTCAAAGCAAAATAGTTCACACAAAAAATGTATAATAAAGAAAAGTAAAGCTCTTCTTTAAGAAAAGTTCTGTTTAATGCTTATACATCTTGTTTCTTTTCTCTAAGTTTGGTCATACATTCGAACTTTAGGTATGTTAAGCATGCTAAACACGGTCAGAAAACTGTATGCCATCTACTATTTGCAAGCATATCTAACAGTTCATGTTAGCAGTAAGACTGTTTCTAACTGGCTTAATTAACACTCAGTTTTTACAGATAAAGCAAAGAAAGTTCTATTTCATGTTAACTTACAGGGGGTTGAAGACTATACCATATTCTAAGTAGCTATAAGAAACTGATATAATATTATTTAAATTAAGCAAATACAGTAGTTAAATAAGTTTAACTTTAACATTACTTTCTAAGATTGGTTCTTATAGTTGGCTTTGGGTCCAGTTTTCTAACTGAAATGTTTTAGCGTTTAGTGCTTGATATCAATTTAGAGCATCCCTGATTCCTAAACCAAGAAATTAAGTACACATCTTGAGCATTCTATTACATCCTTTCTATTAATACCTTTGTCATCTAAAGTAATAGTTTACATTAGGGTATCCCAGGAGATTGTGAGTATGCGCTAACACAAGACGAACTACCTTTATTGGGGATCGAGTGCAGCGGCTGACACCTCAACACCACAGGACAGCCAGTAATAGTAGACTAGTCTTGGAAAATGTGTGAAGTTATTAAGGTCTGTATTTTTTCATACTACCTTTTGAAGGTCTTATTCTTTATTACAAAATATTGCAACAAAATTACCTGGCTCACTAATCCAAACATCATCCAAGCTATAGCCTTGTGGTCTTTTATTGCTGGCTGTCTTGTATTCCTCCTGTTATTCTTCTGTAGCTGTTATCCAAAATCCATGCTGGTATCTCAAAAATCAAACAATGTAAATTCTTAAAAGAATTAATGTTACTTACAGACCACCCGGGCCATATTCATTATTCATGACTGAATTCAGTAGCCACTGACTAAGCTATAAATTATGATCATGTAGTGTTTTTGGGTGGTTTTAATACCCATATGAATGTGGAAACTGACTCTTTTTGCAAATATTTTGTTCACCTGCTAAAGTCAATTGCTAAGGGTCCAACTCATTGTCATAATCATACATTGTATCTATAAATTACTTATGGAGTAGAGATTCAAAACTTAAGTATTACTCCAAGAAATTAAATGTTCTGTGATCACTACTTAACCTTTTCAGTTTAATTTGTAATTAAACCAGATTAAATCAAGAACAATGTGACATTATTGACATCCTGTGTTGCTGTACACAGGGTGTGGACTGAATGGAAGTTTGGTTGATGTCACCAGGAAGCACACTGGTTGCATATAAGACCCCAGATTTCAACATTATCTTGCAGACCAAATATGTCAAAACCCTATCTGTCTTTGTGCATATCACTTTAGTTATTTAGCTTGATATCTGTGATGCCCCGGAGCTTTGGCATCTACCAGAACATCTATAGTCCTCACTGGGATGGACCAGGATTAGTGAGGCAGTCAAGCCAGACTTCCTTTTCAAAAGCAATAGCATAGAGTTTATTAAACAAGTCAGAATAAAAGTGCAAAAATGTGCAAAAAAAGTGCAGTTTTAAATAAATAATTCAATAAAGCATTTTTAAAATTGTATTGATTTTATTAAAATCACACAACATTCCATACAAATAGATCAATTTTACAAAAATAGGATTGAAAACAAATCAACCCCCAACCCTGAGAAACAGAGCATGGGCAGCAGAATAAAACTTAAAGCTAGTAAAAATAAGTAAATAGATGAATTAATAAGTGAATAAAGATAAATGGAGAAGAAAAAGAAATGGGGAGAGGGAGAGAATCTGCTTCATCTGTGCTTTAAAAGCTTATTCTAAAATGTTATTGATTAGAACCTGCCAGGTTCTGAAAAATTTCTGCACAGATCCTCTAAGTGAGAATTTGATTTTTTCCAATTTCAAATAATATATAACATCAGTTAACCACTAACTAAAAAGAGGAGAGTTAAGAGTCTTCCAGTTTCACAAGATAAGTCTACGTGCCAATAGTGTAGTAAAGACAATTACAGTTTGTTTGTACTTTTCTACTTTAAGCCCATCTGGGAGTACCCCAAACACAGCTGTTAATGGATCACGATGGATTATGACACCAAGGCTGTCTGAAAGGCATTTAAAAATTTTGGTCCAGAATGATGTTAATTTGGTGCAGGCCCAAAACATGTGACCCAGTGAGGCTGGATCTTGATTGCAGCGTTCGCAGGTTGGATCTTGCCCTGGAAACATTTTGGACAATTTAAAACGAGATAGATGTGCTCAATATATAATTTTGAGTTGAATAATTGTATGCTTTGCGCATATGGAGCTTGAGTGAATTCTCTGCATTGCTACCTTCCACTCCTTTTCTGAGATGTTGAGTGAGAGATCCCTTTTCCACTGTCCTCTTGGATTTTTGAAATGGAGGGACTGTAAAATGGTTTTATATATTGCAGAAATGTTGTCTAAGTCCTCGAAACCGAGCAATATTTTTTCCACCATTGAGGGAGGTGGGAGGTAGGAAAAATTGGACAGGTTCTGTTTAACAAAGTTTCTAATTTTGAAGTAAGTGAAAGAACTGTGTTGCTGGAAAGTTAAATTTGGAGTGTAATTGTTCGTAGGATGCAAAGACATCTACGTACAGATCTCTAAGTTATTTAATCCCAAATGTTTTCCAGACATTAAAAACTGCATATGTTTGCGAGGGTTGAAAAAGGTGGTTCTTGTGCAGAGGTGCCATCGATAAAAGATTCTCTATCTTAAAATGCTTCCTACATTGGTTCCATATTCTAAGTGAGTGAAGCACAATTGGGTTGTTAGTATATTGACAATAACTTGCATTTATTGGGGCACAAAGCAAGGAATGTAAAGAAGTACTGCATGATTTTATTTCTATTGCAGACCAAGCCTGTATATGTTCATCTATTTGTGTCCATGTCCAGGTTTTATAGTTTGTATGTTTGCTGCCCAGTAGTAAAATTTGAAAGTTAGGTAGAGCCATGCCACCTTCTGCCTTTGGCCTTTGTAAGGTCACTCTTTGGATACATGGATGTTTTGAATTCCAAATAAATGTGGTTATGGCTGAATCTAATTTCTTAAAAAACAATTTATTGATGTATATTGGAATGTTTTGAAAAAAGAAGAGAAGCTAGGGAGGATATTCATCTTAACAATGTTAATTCTTCCAGCTGAAGTGAGATGAAGTGTTGACCATCTATGCAAGTCTTGCTTAATTTTTTCCATACAAACAGCAACATTTTACTGACAAAGAGATTTAAATTTAGTTTAATTGTGATGTTTACCCCCAGATATTTAAACTGATCTGCAATAATAAAAGGGAAGGTGTCCAATCTAATATTTTGTGCTTGAGAATTCACTGGAAAGAGCACACTTTTATTCAAATTAATTCTGAGACCAGAAATCTTTTGAAATTCTGTTAGTGCTGTTAGGACTTCAGGCACAGTATTTTGTGGGTCTGATATATACAGTACCATATCATCTGCATATAAAGAAATTTTCTGTTCAAGTCCTTCTCTGATAATCCCCTTTATCTCATAAGCACTTCGACAGTGAACTGCCAGTGGCTCAATGGTGATTGCAAAAAGTAGTGGTAACAAGGGGCATCCTTTTCTGGTACCACGTTCTAGTTTAAAGTACAGTAGTTTGAATTTATGTTGTTAATACAAACTGAAGCTGGATTGATATACAGTAGTTTGATCCATGCACAAATGTTTGGGCCAAACCCAAATTTCTCCAATGTAGTGAAAAGGTAGTTCCATTCATCATATCAAATGCTTTTTCTGCATCTAAGGATAATAATATCTCTGGGATGTTTGACTTTGCGGGTGAATATACTTCATTAAACAGGCGTCGAAGATTGGACAATAAGTTTCGGCCGTTAATAAATCCGGTTTGATCTTTTGATATTACCGAAGGCAGCACTTTCTCCATCCTTCTAGCTAGGACTATGGAGAGTATCTTAACATCGTTATTCAGAATTGAAATTGATCTGTATGATGCACATTGTAATACGTCCTTATTTTATTTTGAAAATGAATTAATGCTTGGCTAAAAGTTTGAGGTAGAATTTTATTGTCAGTAGCTTCTGTGAATGTTGCTAATAAAAGGGGAGCTAGCTGAGTGGAGAACTTCTTATAAAATTCGGCAGGGTAGCCATCAGGGCCTGCCCACTCTGGAGTGACTTTATAGCATCTAGTAATTCTGATAGTGCCAACAGTTTACCCAATTCCTCTGCACTAAGAGTATCTATTTGTGGTATCTGTAATGCATCCAGAAATACATTAGATTGTGTCTTGTCTTCTTTAAACTCAGTAGAATATAAGGATTTATAGTAGTCTCTGAATGTGTGCATTATATTTTTGTGGTCAATGATTTTGTCTCGGTTTGTGTTGGTGATTGCTGGGATTGCATTGCGAAACTTCTTGCTTTATGGATTTGTTGAGCTAAGAAATTAGCTTTCTCTTCATGTTCATAGTAATGATTTCTTAATTTAAAAATGAGTTGTTCAGTTTCTTTAGTTATCAAGTAGTTGAATTCTGAAAGCAGAGCCTGCCTTTTCCTATGAAGAGCCTCACTTGGACACCTGGCATGTTCTTGATCTATTCTAGTGATTTCGCTGGTTAGCCTTGATACCTTCTTGGTTTCCAATTTATTTCTGTAGGAAAGATATGAGATAATCTGTCTTCTTAAGAAGGCCTTCAGGGTTTCCCAGAGTATTCCTGCAGAGACCTCTGAGGATGTATTTGTCTATAAAATAAAACTGATTTGTTTTGATATAAATTCTGTACAGTTCTCGTCTGCTAATAAAAGTGGGTTAAGACGCCATCTACGAGATGAGTGTGGGGCACATAATGATTTTAGCTCCAAGATCAGAGGGGCATGGTCGGAAATAACAATAGTGTCGTACTTGCAGGATTTAATCGTAGGCAAGAAATTGTTATCTACAAAGAAATGACCAATTCTCGAGTAGCAATGATGCACTAGTGAGTAGAAGGAATATGCTCTTGAATTTGGGTTTATAAATCTCCAGGGGTCTAAAAAGTTGTAGTCAGTTACAAACTGTGTAATTGTCTTTGCAGTGTTAGATGTGATAACCCCTGTCTCAGTAGACCTATCTAGGTCTGGATTTAAAACACAATTAAAGTCCCCAGTCATTATAATTTTATGAGTGTTCACATTGGGAATGGATGCAAATACATTTTGTTCCCTATCATCCACATTGGGTGCATAAACATTTATCAAAATAACATTACAATTACATGATTGTCATGGGTAATTTATTTATCTCCCAGGATCAGATACAACATCTGATACTACAAATGAGACTGTTCCATGGATAAGAATTCCCACAACTCTAGTTTTTTTTTGTAAAGCTCGAATGGAACATTTGGTCAGTCCAGTCTTTTTGCAGCCTGAAATGATCCTTGCTTAATGAGTGGGTCTCCTGTAAAAATACTATTTTAGTGTTTATACCTGTTAGGTGAGAGAATACTTTCTTTTTAATTCGTGATTTAGGCCTTTAACATTCCAGCTCACAAAGTTAAGTGTCCCGTCTTGGAAACATTGATTCTGAATTTTTTATGTCATTTTAGTCTTAACTGAAAGTGACAGTTTTGACCTTAATTTCCAATTTTCCTAGGGGTTTTTGCCATGCAGTCTATTGTTACATTGGTAATTATAATTATAAGGATTAAAAGGATAGATTAGACATACCTTACTCTCTTTATCGCCTCCCTAATCATTTTTATTTAAAACCAAACAATAAATCCAAATAAATATATTAAAATCATCAGATCATGGAGCGGTAATCCTTTTAGCATTCATTCTGTTTCAGTCATTCAGTCTTTATCAGGACCTTGGGACGCAAGATTGCAGCCCACCACAACCCAATCCACCAGGCGTACCACAAACTGCCACCTTTGTCAGTCAATGCAGTTCTAACGTTGCTACCATTGTCGTTAACTGCAGCTCTCCCAAGGCACACTGCCTTCTTTCAAGATACCATCGTATCTTTACCCTCCCATTTTCACCTTCTTCCAGTTGTGCCTTTCTCTATTCTTGTTTGCTCTCATGGGGTAAATCAACAGGCTCAAACTTCACCATAGCCACTCTTAGGAATCTCCTCACTGCCCCGGGTCTTACTCCTCTATGAATAATCAGCCCGAACAATGCTATCCTTTCCCTTCACAATGTTTCAGCCTGCATTTTCTCCCTGGCTGTTGATCACAGGTGTGGTTCTTGTCTGTTGCCTTTAATTTTGTATCATTTATTTAAATAAATGTTTCTTTTGTTAAAAATCTACATTTTTCAATGTGTGTGCTGGGAAAGGGTCGTGGCCTAGGTTACGACCCTTATGTTTTGTAGGTGGCTGCCAAGGTCCAGAGCCACCTGTCAATCACAGCAAGGAATGGCCATCCATCCTATTTATGGGAGGGGCTCCCAAAGTTCCTGATAATTTATTGAATGCACTTGGGAGTGTTTCTATGCTTTTGTTATTGCTTTGTGATTTTCTGGATTTTGAACCTTTGCTCTGTTTTTGACCTCTCCTCTGGATGTCGTATTTGGACTGTGTTTATTGTTATATTGAACCTCTGCTCTGTTTTATGACCACAATTTTTGGATTCTGTTTTGGGACTTTGTTTACTGTGTTTTCCATTGTCTTTCATGCAATGCTTGTGCTCTTTGGAGCTTTGTGCCTGCATAGGCTTCTGTGAAAATAAACCTTTTTATTTTATAAGGAATTCTCTTGGCCCTTTGGGTTTCTGGTTGGGGGTTTTGACGGTGTTTGCCCTCACTATTAGGCAGATTTGGAATGTGGTTTGGGTGCCTGTGCTTTCAGGACTCCCCTACGATACATGGTCCTTTACCTCACTCTTTTTTATATATTATTCATCCTGAAGCTGGTGCTTTTTGATTGCAGCATCTCTCGTTGGATCTGTGTTTAGTTTCATGTGTACACTGTACAGTGGCTAAACCAGATTATTTTCAACTCCATACATTAAATAATTAAAACACCACAATCTTTATCTCAATAATACAAAAACATCAAAACAGAAATTAATAACTTTAATTTTGAAGATGAAATACGCAACCTCTCCATTGGATTCATTCCTAACAAAACTGACGAAAATCTAAGTCTTTGTACTGACAGCCCTCATTGTTTACATTATAATATATTGTTAGGGACTGGCATTATTCCAACTAAAGTTCTTGCTATTTCATGATTGTTGAAAAAGTCACAGCATGACCCAAGAATGCTTCATAATTATTGACCTATTTTTTTCTGTCCTAGTTAAATCATTATTTTTTATTTTTATTCTTACTATTCGTTCAGGGATTTCTAAAAATATCCAGTAGTTTAGAGGAACAGCATTATTTGGGTTTATCTCGTAGTTAGGGAAATGTGTTTATTAGAAGAGCTGTGGTGCTGCAGTTGTTTGGGATCTAGAATTGGAAGTTTGTGTGTGGTGAGAAGGTTTCTACTACAGCCATGGATGATGAACACTGAAATGAAGGAAATGATTTTCACAATCTGTAGGTGAGTTTTCCTGAAGAAGTATATACAATGATGTGCACATGTGATAGTGTAGTGATGGGTCTTATGTACCCCTCATGTGATATACCCAGGTCAGACATGATGCATGGGTGCATATCTAGAGGGGTGTCAGCTAGCTAACAGGAACTCTGGAAGTAAGTCTGTCATTGAGAGAATCATGAAGTTTCATGTTGGGAGGTTTGTTGAGTTGAATAGAACTGGTGACAGATCTGTGAGTACACAGGGTTAGCTGAGAGAATTATAGAGCTTGGAATACAATTCTCTTTTTCTCTCTCTAAAAAGTCATGGGAGAAAAAGAGAGTAGCAATTAAGTTTAAAGAACATGGGCTGGTTTAAGGTGGGCCGGGATTACAAGTTTTTTCATAGGCTTCAGGGATTCTAGTGTTAAAAGAGATGTAGGAGTCATATCAAAGTTCTCTTATATTGTTTTTTCTTATAAAAAACTGGTTTTAATTGCCAATTACATGTTATATCCATATCTGAAGTATTTTGCACATTTATTTTGTTACTTTATGGTCTCATTGTTTTAAAAAAGTAGATCAAGTGGATCAAGTATTGTTTTAAAAATAGGAAAAGTGCTGCAGTGGAATTAATAACATCAGTAAAGCTACTGACAAATCAATGGAGATTAAAGGGTTACATTATAAAAAGCATCAAAACCGAAAACGTGAAGAGAAACAATTAACAAGTCAATACAGAATGTAGTGTGATCATTAAAGGATAGTAATCCATGAAGGGGAAAAGGAAAGAGCTACCTCGGTTTGCTATTCATGTATTTGAGGATTTCACTAAGATGAAAACTTGGCTTTATATTTATGGGACTACTTGAATGGTATTGTCAAATCTGCTAGTTTCTGCTGTGCACCAACTTAATTGTAGATTTCAGCTAGGGTTTTGTTCGCTATGTGTATTTCATTTCTGTTTTAAATAATTATGGTGGCACAGTGGTAGTGCTGCTGCCTTACAGTAAGGAAATCAGGGTTCCTGTCCCACATCCCTTCTGTGTCGGGTTTGTATGTCTCCCCGTGTTTCTTTGGGATTCCTTACACAGTCCAAATAAATGCAGTTTAGGTAGATTGCCCATGGTGTGTGTGTGTATGTGTGTGTTCACGCTGTAATGGACTGGTACCCAGGCCAGGGATTGTTCCTGGCTTGTGCCTTATACTTGCTGGATTTTTGCAAAACATTGTCATCCATATGTGTTAATCCAATAGTCATCAGTTCAATGAAGGAAGCATTGTAAATCGATGAAAGCGACCTGAACCTAGTTCATTATGGCCCACACTTCTCAAGTCCAACACCAGTCTGCTGGCTGTCAGTGAAGGCTAGTAGGGAAAAGCAGATGTTGTAATGTATGAAAGGTGTACTACCAGTGCATCTTGTTAGTTGATTATGTCATGTCATTCTCTAACCCACTTAATCCAGGACAGGGTTGCAGGTGGAGCTGGAGCCTATCCCAGCTAATACAGAACGCAGGGCACAAGACATTAAATTAAAGAAAGTGGAGTAATAAAATAAGACAATGGAATTGGAGGAGTCATCCTGCACAATTAGACAAATGGCAAGAAAAGCTACTTTAATGAATTCAGACCTTTTTATTTTGTCCATTAATTAAAACAGTGAGCAGGCTTGTATCTAGTATAGCAGCTCACATTTTCATTTAGAAAAAGAAAAGATAAAAGATGATTTGAAATTGCTGCTTAGTAAACAACAGGCCTGTTAGCTTAAAAGCGAAGTTTGTCTATTTAACTTGTAAACTTTTGAAGCATATCAGCCTTGTCTCTTCTTGATAAACATCTTGTAAGCATTTGGTAGACTTTTAAGGGTTTGTTCTGTGTTTATTATTTGGTTGTGTGTGACATATAGTATACGTTTTAGTAGTTTAAGTACCTATTTTATTAGTTAAACATACACATATTTTAATATAGTTTTATTTCAGTATTTTTATGGCCACCGAACAATAACCCTACCTAATAGCATTTTGTCAATAAAAAATGAAAAATAACATCTTTGGTCTGTAGTTTTTATTATAAAAATACCAACATTAACACTTTAATATAGAATATAAAGCTTCTGTATGTCTGGTTATGTGGGATCTTTATCTAAAAAATGTTCTTAAGTTAAAAGAAAGAAAAAAAATCGCAATCAGTATTGGAACCAGATAATCTAGTAAACTGAAATCAGTGATTAGTATTGGCCCTAAAAATCAGATTGGCATATATTAATGTATATGCATACTGTACACTCGCTGCGTATGGTCTTTGGGACAAAAAACAACCCAAAGACTTCCTAGCAGTTTTTCTATATTGGCATCAGCTAACTCTTAAAAATTACCCATGGCAGAGGACATGGACACCCCAAGCCCCCATCCCCCCAAGGGTTGTTGCCCCAATAACCTTCCTAAGAAGAAATTGGTGATACCATACCTACGCCTTGTCCCTGGTAGATCAGTCCTATTAATCTTTGTCTTGAGAAAATAGCTCCAGATAGACAATAGTGAAAACTTTATCAGAACCTTCCAACAGCTGGCCTTGTTGTGAGCTGTGTACAACTTTTACTCTTAAATTGCATGCACATCTGACTCTGGAGAAGGCAACATACAACTGCCCATGACCAAAAACTGGTTCAGGTAGATATATCCCAAATTTCTCTAAACCCGTGACTTATTAATACTCATGGCAAAAGCTGCTTTCACAAGACACATGAACACCTGCCAGGAACTCAGCTTCAATTAGATTTGGTCAAATTCTTAAGAACAAACCTTATTTGATTACAAAGCCCATGCTTTGTGTTCAGATTTCTCAACAACATTATGATTGTGCCAACCTTAAGCATGAGTGTATGAGGAGGCATTCCAGAAGGACTCACGCTATTTAAAAACTCCAAAGCAAAATTATAATTTTCCTGGCTATTTTCAGAATTAATCAAGTCATCACACAAATATATCTGAAATTCCCCATCTAGTAGTTAAGTAATCTCATAATTTAATTTGTCAACATCTGTATTTTTGGTTGCGGTGGGCTGGCACCCTGCCCAGGGTTTGTTTCCTGCCTTGCACCCTGTGTTGGCTGGGTTTGGCTCCAGCAGACCCCTGTGACCCAGTAGTTAGGATATAGCGGGTTGGATGATGGATGGATCTCCAGCTCTCAGCATATTTTAATCCAAACTGTATAATGGCAGGAAAGTTTTGCATATTGTCTAAAATCTTCCACTAATACTATCACTTTTCCTCCAAATTCAGGGCATGCTTTGAAGCCATTGTACATTCATCAATTAAAAGAAGCTTAGCTTTTCTAAGATGTGATGCAGATTGCATCCTGAATGTAATACTTGATTGAGGTTCATCATTTATTTCAAATGGTACTCCAAATAATGAGTGATATGTTTGACCTTCATCTAGTAAATTTGCTGCAATTCCAGTTGAAGCTGAAGGCAAAATGTTGTCTCGATTTCCCCTGAGTGCCTTCCATAGGAATGTTTTTCCATTTCCACAAGGACCATGTATAAAAAAATATTTTGCCCTTGCCGAAATAACCATATCAAATGTCAACCTTTGTTCTGTGCTGAAGCTTGCTATGAGAGCCTCAGACATTTCTTTCTTTCTATTAGTATTATAGACAATATCAGGTAAAATCCATGGTGGATCTGGATTCATACATTTTGAGCACATCATTCCATTCTGAATAAGAACTTAATGAACTTCCTGAAGCACTCACATCTCACATTCTTCACATTCACCATCACATTGGTGGAATCTGATAAAATCATCAGTGAGTTGATTTTTGTTGTCATTCCACAATTTTAAGGGATCAGAGAGATTCCCATAAAAACAAATATATACAAACAGTTGTCGTAGTTGCTTAGGCATTTGGAACACAATTCAATCCATAAGTATGTCCTCCTACACATTATGATCCAGGACGAGACCAAATTTCTTTGCAACCTCTCTGTAAGTTTCACAAACTGTGCTATCACAGTTTTAAAATGCTCAAAGATTGTTTCACCTTTAACATGTAAGAGCAAGAGGTAAAGGAAATACCTTTCCGCATCCTTTACACTCAACGTATACATTCTCCTAATGGTTTTAAAGAAGTTGATTCCTAAGGTTGCCCTCATCTCCAAAACGATAGTGGAATGGTCTTTTCCTGTAGTAATACTGGAGGGTATGTTCATCATGCTCATTTAACTTAAACAATACCGTTAATGTGGTGTTGCAGTGGTCCACCCTTTCTGTAGCATCCTATTTGTGTTCCAGATTAAAAACATTTCATTCATTGGGTATTTGTATTACGTGAGACTTATTGCTGAATTCAAATCCAAATTATCTCCAGATTCCTTCTGGAGAACAGACATGCCTGGAATCCACAAAATGTTTTACATGTACTTCATTATGTTTCACAACCTGATTTTCTGTAATTTTTATATTAGCACAAGCGTGGCCCCTGTACACATACTTGTAAAATATGTGACAGTTTTTATAGAATAACACACTCCTACATTAATATGACAATTGTATCTTAAAAGCAAGTATGGGTTATAGAGAACAGTCCATCCATTATCAGTTATGTTGTGTCGAAGTTCAATAGTCACACCTTCTCAGTGTCTATACATAGGGTACCCTATGTCATTTACCTCAGTTTTTTCTCTTAGGTGTTTGGGAAATTCTTTGTACAGTGTTCCCCTTTCATGTAAGGCACATTCGAATTGAAATGCCCGCAGGACTTGTGATTCAGATTTCACAATTTCATTTATCTTAGGGTGAGTTTTTCTGTCTGGAATGTAATTTCTTATAAATTTATCAGTATCATCATCAATTTTAATTTTATTGCCTGTATCCAAAATGAGTAAAATATGTGCAGCTACTTTCCCAAATAACTCGTACTTGATAATGTTGTCAAGTAGTGCACTAAGCTTTAACTTAAACACTCACAACACCAAGTCTGGTTTATCCTCACATCATTCACCATATCAGAGGTTGTCAGTAATTTCATTCCATTATGGATTGCGAATCATTGTAAAACCATCAGGTTTACAATCTTGGTAACAATTGCCATGGCATCATGGTATTTTTGCGGCATATTTCTGGGACTTCCTTCAAATGACAATGGAAGTATTACAGCCTTACCAATTTATGCTTCTTGTTTCTCTGCCCTATTATTCAAATGATCTCTAAGAACACTGTATTTTTCATTTCATAACTTTGATTGATTATATCTAATATAATTAATTTGATTTGCTTCCATTTTAAAATAGGTTGTGACAAGTGAGTCAGTCTTGTACCCCAAAACAGGAGACTGAGTCTGAGTACTTTAACAAAACCAGCTGTATTTCACTTGAAACAGGAATAGCAGGGTTGTTTTTTACAACAAGATCCACTACTCTCCTATACACAGATGCAGGAAATGGGCATAGTCAGGGCCAGGTCAGAGGCCAAGTTATACTGTTCCTTGCCTTTATAATGTCCCTTGCATCACCCATCAACGACAAGTGCACATAGTGCAATCTCAACTGGCTCGTAGTTATTTCCACGGCACTCTTCTGCTGTGCTGCGAACCTGTGGTTGCCTCGGCATCAGACAAGCAGTCCTCCACAGTTGGGGGGTGTCCTAAAAGAGTTCAGAAACCTCACAAGGTGTTGACAATGTACTGTTGAGTTGATTTCCCAGCATGTAGAATAGGACTAAATTCTTCCTGTATGTATAGATGGTAGCTGTAAAAGTCCATCTGTGTAAGTTTATTACATATACACTGCCTACCCAACACGTGCTGTTTTAAAATCTGAGTGCCCCATCCTAAATCTCCATTTGAAAATAGAATGGGTTATGGGTCCAAGATTCAATCGAGTATGCTTAGTCTTTGAGTTTTATGTGGGTGATTAGCATTTACTCAACAGTGTATCAAAATGTTTCTGTTGAATGGCGGTTCACCATCGTTGTTTTGAAATACGATGGCAACTTCATTTGTGGTTGGGTTTCTTGTTGTGACATTGGTCGCTATTAGGATGTTTAAAGGCCATGACTAATTGTGAACCATTTGCTAAAACTTGTTCAATAGCAGCAGCTTCTTCAACCTCATGTAACATTTGATAAGCCTCCGTAAATGGATTTACATCATTTATTAATCTGTCCATATTTTATTATGTGCTCATTACATCCTTCGTTTTCTGGTAGGGCAAGTGGCTATTGGGTTGCTTCAGCAGAATCAAGTATGTACAGTTATGCAAACTTCTTGCTATCACTCTCCTCCGGATAAAGTGTCCTTGTTCAATGGTAAATATGACCATGGATTCGCAAACAGTATCGCCCATTTTCTGCCAGATATACCAATGTTGCTCCTATTGAAACAAATGCAAAAGAGCTATTAACAGATCGTATATATTGTCTCTAAAGTTTTTGCTGTCTTGGATAGTCATTAGGTATTTTAAGTTTTGGTGGGTAGGGCTTAAGTGCCATGTCCTCGTTTGAGACCCTACTTTTCTTGTAGCACCTTGAAAAACTAACTGGTCCTTCAATATTTCTGTCATTGCCTGTTCTCTCATCTTTAAAATTCAATTATCTGCAACTTCAGCACACATCTGTCATAGGTCCACAAGAATGTTCATCTACAGTGTTATTATTTTCCTTGGCAAGTTGTGTGTTTCGTTAAACAGGATTAAATCTTTGTGCTTTCTGGTGCACTCTGTTCATTTCATGTTCTCTTCGTATTTTGGATTCTTCTTTGGTTTCATTAGCACAACACCGTTGTTGAGCCTTAGAGTTTGTTGCGTTTCGAAATTGTGTTTTTTCATCTGGTTCATGACATTGTTGCTGAGCAGTGGCATTTGTTTCTTTTCGGCATTCTGTCTCTTCTACAGTTTCTTTAGCACAACGTCATTGTTGTGCAGTGTCGTTTACTTCCTTTTCGAAGTTGAGCCTCTTTATCTGTTTCTTTGTCACAATGTTGTTGCTGAGAAGCAGTGTTTGCTTCTTTTCAATGTTGTGTCTCTTCTATATAAATAGTAACAAAAGGCGCTATATTGCGCCAAACCTGACACAGACTGGACACAGAGACACGTATAAAAACCAAGACAGTTTTATTTTTCTTCAGCTGGAGGGCACGTGTTCCCCATAATCCCCCCAGCCACAACACAGTCCCAAGCACTAAACACTAAAGTCCAAACAGTCTTGCTTCTACCACCACCACTCCTCCAGGCAACCTTGTCCTCCTCCACCCGACTCTGGCTGCTGAGTGGTGGTTGTTGGCTCATTTTATAGGGCACATGTTTGATTGCCGACCTCCGGCTGCATTTCCGGGTGTGACGAATATGCTGACCAGATGGGCTCAGGAGTCCCAGCTGCAACACCCCCTGGTGGCGCCTGCGAAACCCAACAGGACATGAAGCCCTGGGGAAGTCTGAGGCACTGCTGTTACCCAGGAAGGCTGCCATCTAGTGTCCAGGGGGAGATACTGGGTTTCCCAATGTTGCTCCCCCAGAAGATATGCTGCAGGGCTGTCCTGGCCGCCTGCCACAATATATATATATATATCTCCTCCTTGAACCATCACCTTATCGTGGTGGAGGGGTTTGCGTGTCCCAATGATCCTAGGAGCTATGTTGTCCGGGGCTTTATGCCCCTGGTAGGGCCACCCAAGGCAAACTGGTCCTAGGTGAGGGATGAGACAAAGAGCGGTTCAATAAACCTCCAATGAAAATAAAACTGTGGACGACGCTTTCCCTTGCCCGACGCTGGTCACCGGGCCCCCTCTGGAGCCAGGCCTGGAGGTGGGGCTCGATGGCGCCTGGTGGCCGGGCCTGCACCCATGGGCTCGGCCGGGCACAGCCCAAGAGGTAACGTGGGTCCTCCTCCCCATGGGCTCACCACCTATGGGAGGGGCCAAGGAGGTTGAGTGCAGTGTGAGTTGGGTGGTGGCGAGGCGGGACCTTGGCGGTCTGATCCTCGGCTACAGAAACTGGCTCTTGGGACGTGGAATGTCACCCTCTGAAGGGGAAGGAGCCTGAGCTAGTGCGCGAGGTCGAGAGGTTCCGGCTAGATATAGTCGGACTCACCTCGACGCACAGCTTGGACTCTGGAACCAATCTCCTTGAGAGGGGCTGGACTCTCTACCACTCTGGAGTTGCCCCTGGTGAGAGGCGCGAGCAGGTGTGGGCATACTTATTGCCCCCCACTTGGAGCCTGTGCATTGGGGTTTACCCCGGTGGACGAGAGGGTGGCCTACCTCCGCCGGGTGGGGAAGGGTCCTGACTGTTGTTTGTGCGTATGCGCGAACAGCAGTTTGGAGTATCCACCCTTTTGGAGTCTCTGAGGGGTTGCTAGAGGGCATACCTTCTGGGATTCCCTCGTTTTGCTGGGAGACTTCAATGCTCACGGGCAATGACAGTGAGACCTGGAAGGGCGTGATTGGGAGGAATGGCCCCGATCTGAACCCGAGCGTGTTTTGTTATTGGACTTCTGTGCTCGCCACGGATTGTCCATAACAACACCATGTTCAAGCATAAGGGTGTTCATATGTGCACTTGGCACCAGGACACCCTAGGCCTCAGGTCGATGATCGACTTTGTGGTGTGTCGCCGGACTTGCGCCATATGTCTTGGACACTCGGGTGAAGAGAGGGGCGGAGCTGTCAACTGATCACCACCTGGTGGTGAGTTGGCTTCGATGGTGGGGGAAGATGCCGGTCAGACCTGGTAGGCCCAAACGTGTTGTGAGGGTCTGCTGGGAACGGCTGGCAGAGTCCCCTGTCAGAAGTAGCTTCAACTCCCACCTCCGCAGAACTTCAACCACGTCCCGAGGGAGGTGGGGACATTGAGTCCAATGGGCCATGTTCCGTGCCTCTATTGTTGAGGCGGCTGACCGGAGCTGTGGCCGCAAGGTGGTCGGTGCCTGTCGTGGCGGCAATCCCCAACCCGCTGGTGGACACCGGCGGTGAGGGATGCCGCAAGCTGAAGAAGGAGTCCTATAGGACTTTTTGTCCTGTGGGTCTCTGGAGGCAGCTGATAGGTACCGCAGGCCAAGCGGAACGCTGCTTCGTTGTTGCTGAGGCAAAACTCGGGCATGGGAGGAGTTTGGAGAGGCCATGGAGAACGACTTTCGGACGGCTTCGAGGAGATTCTGGTCCACCGTCCGCGTCTCAGGAGGGGAAGCAGTGCAGTGTCAACACCGTATATAGTGGGGATGGTGCGCTGCTGACCTCACTCGGACGTGGGTCGGTGGGAGGAGTACTTCAAGACCTCCTCAATCCCACTAACATGCCTTCCACGAGGAAGCAGAGCCTGGGGACTCTGAGGTGGGCTCTCCCATCTCTGGGACTGAAGTCACCGAGGTGGTCAAAAACTCCTTGGTGGCAGGGCCCCGGGTGGATGAGATACCGAGTTCCTTAAGGCTCTGGATGTTGTAGGACTGTCTTGGTTGACACGCCTCTGCAACATCGCATGGACATCGGGACAGTGCCTCTGGATTGGCAGACGGGTGGTGGTCCCCTCTTTAAAAGGGGACCGGAGGGTGTGTTCCAACTATAGAGGGATCACACTCTCAGCCTCCCTGGAAAAGTCTATTGGGGTTCTGGAGAGGAGGGTCCGCCGGATAGTCAACCTCGGATTCAGGAGGAACAGTGTGGTTTTCGCCCTGGTCGCGGAACAGTGGACCAGCTCTTCACCCTTAGCAGAGTCCTGGAGGGTGCATGGGAGTTTGCCCGACCGGTCTACATGTGTTTTGTGGACTTGGAAAAGGCATTCGACCGTGTCCCTCGGGAATCCTGTGGGGGTGCTCGGGAGTATGGGGTACCGGACCCCTGATAAGAGCTGTTCGGTCCTGTACAACCGTGTCAGAGCTTGGTCCGCATTGCCGCAGTAAGTCGAGCCCGCTTCCAGTGAGAGTTGGACTCGCCAGGGCTGCCCTTTGTCACCGATTCTGTTCATAACTTTATGGACAGAATTTCTAGGCGCAGCCAGGGTGTTGAAGGGGTCCGTTTGGTGGACTCAGGATTGGGTCACTGCTTTTGCAGATGATGTTGTCCTGTTTGCTTCATCAGGCCGTGATCTTCAGCTCTCTGGATCGGTTCGCAGCTGAGTGTGAAGTGGCTGGGATGAGAATCAGCACCTCCAAATCCGAGAGCATGGTCCTCAGCCGAAAAGGGTGGAGTGCCCTCTCAGGGTTGGGGAGAGATCCTGCCCCAAGTGGAGGAGTTCAAGTATCTCGGGTCTTGTTCACGAAAGTGAGGGAAGAATGGAGCGTGAGATCGACAGGCGGATCGGTGCGGCATCCGCAGTGATGCGGCTCTGCATCGGTCTGTCGTGGTGAAAAGGAGCTGAGCCGTAAGGCAAAGCTCTCAATTTACCAGTCGATCTACCTCCTACCCTCACCTATGGTCATGAGCTATGGGTAGTGACCAAAGAACGAGATCACGAATACAAGCGGCTGAAATGAGTTTCCTCCGCAGGGTGTCTGGGCTTTCCCTTAAAGATAGGGTGAGAAGCTCAGTCATCCGGGAGGGGCTCAGAGTAGAGCCGCTGCTCCTCCGCATCGAGAGGAGTCAGATGAGGTGGCTCGGCATCTGATCAGGATGCCTCCTGGACGCCTCCCTGGTGAGGTGTTCCGGCACGCCCAACCGGGAGGAGGCCCCGGGAAGACCCAGGACACGCTGGAGGGACTATGTCTCCGGCTGGCCTGGGAATGCCTTGGGATTCTCCCGAAGAGCTGGAAGAAGTGGCCGGGAGAGGGAAGTCTGGGCCTCTGCTTGCTGCTGCCCCCGCGACCACCTCGGATAAGCGGAAGAGGATGGATGGATGGATGGATGGATATATATATATATATATATATATATATATATATATATATATATATATATATATTGTGGAGACTGGCCCCCAGCCACAGACAGGCAGACACGTTGGTTTCACCACACACACGTTTATTATACATTATTTACAATTATTAAAGTGCACACAACCCAAAAGTCCCCACAAAGTCCTGGCCACACAATGCCTTTCTTCAGACCGCCTCCTTCTCTCCTCTCCAGCTCAGTCCACTCCACTCCCGACTCTTGCCACTGCCTGAAAGGAGGCTGCCCCTTTTATAGTACCCGGATGTACTCCAGGTGGGTTCCGGCAATCTTCCACGGACATACCCCTGTGTGGCAGAAGTGCTGGCTGCATCCCCAGAAGCACTCCGGGTGTCCCCTCTCTTCTTCCCCCCAGCACTTCCAGGTGTGGCAGAAGTGCTGAGGTCCAGGGCTCCAAAGGCATGGGGGCGCCCCCTGGCGGTGACCACGGGCCCCTACAGGGTGGAGCTTCAAAGCTCTTTACCTGTGGCCCCCAAAGTAACCAAGGCGGTCACCCCCACATGGTCTGGGGAAGGCATAAGCCCTCCTCCAGTCTTCTTAGGCGTCCTGGCCAGGTCGCCACCCTAGCCATCTCTGACTATATATATATAGTCACACACGTGCGCATGGGAGGCAGCTAAAGGGCTTGAGTGAAGGCAGTTCTGAGGCCATTCCCGGGAGATTCCACCTGGCACTCTTAACGTCACTTCCGGGACCAAGCCAATGGAACTAGACCTTACCAGCTCTGGCCCCTCTGGCGTTACATCCAGGCTCGATCCAATTAATGAAGAACACGTGCCCAATCCTTATGACCTCACTTCCTGTCTTCCCCTTTAAAAGCCTGCCCCTTTTCCCTTTTCCCTCAGTCTTGTTCTGGACTCAGTTGTATGCACTTCAGTGCTGTTTATCTGATAAAAACGACTTTTGCAGCCGGGATACCATATTATACGGTTGGCTGCCCCAAACCTTTATCTGTTCATGTCTCGTTTTTGTGACAATATATATATATATATATATATATTGTCACACATGTGCGATTAGGAGGCAGTCAAAGAGCCTAAAGGTGAGTGAAACATCGCAAGATAGAGGGTTGTCACGTGGTACTTACCTGAATCTCTTTTGCTCAACAGAAAACTTGAAGAAAAATAATTCCTCCACTTCCAGGATTCCAAAATGGCCGCGATGACGTCACTTCCGGCCCACCATGATGACATCACTTCCGGTTCCATCAATCCACCTCACTTCCGTCCCATCATGATGACGCGTTGTTTCCGGTTCCTGTTTTCAACGTCACTTCTTGCCAACCATTTCCTGTCCCATAATCCTTCTCTGTATAAAGTCGCCATTTTGACTCAAGAAATCTGTTCATTGTTTTGCTCTGAGACTTTGAATCATTATTTTCTTTAATTGTCTGGACGACAATATATGGGGACGGTCCCCAAAACTTTGTTTTGTGTTGTGTAAGATTCTTTTAAAGAAGAATAACCATCACAATTGGCGTAGTCGACAGGATTGTTCTTTGTTTATTTAAAGATGTCGGAAGAACAGGACCTAAACACCGCTTCTGAGCACCATCATGGGCGATCTGCAAACCCTGAAGATACAGATGGGTGAGACAAGGACCCAGGTAGCAGAAGCCAACGCTCGTGCTGCTGCTGCTGCTGCAGGTGTACGGACGGAGGTCGCCGCCACCACCTATTGCTATTGCTACACTAACAGAATCGGACGACATCGAGACATATACTTGATTTTCGAGCGCACGCTAAGCGAACGCATGGCCAAGGTCGGAATGGCGTACATACTGGCTCCCTACCTGAAGGAACGGCGAGAGAGCCTATTATGATCTAACTGAGGAGCAGGCAGCTGATTATGACGCTCTAAAAAGGAGGTCTTCAAGCCACGGCGATCTCGAACAGCAGGCAGAGAATGGAGGGAGTGGCAGTTCGATCCAGAGAGACCGATAAGAACCCAGGGCTTTGAAGCCTGGGGAAAGTATGTCGCTGGCTACGCCCGACATTAATAATTCACATAAAAATGCCGAGCTTCTAACATGTGAAACTTTTGTGCATGCCCTCCCTGACCATATCGCCCAGCAAGTACGGAAGCATAATTTTGAGGACATGGACTCCTTAATCCAGATCACTGAGCGTCACTGGGCGGCTTGCAAATCAGGGAAATCAGAACGGTTCTCCCCCGAACCCAACAGGCACGTGGGGCAACTCCTGAGCCCACCCGACAAATCCCGAACCTGCCGTCCGTAGACGGGACAGAGGTGCCAGTCTTCCCCGCTGTTTCAAGTGTGGGGAGATTGGACATCTGTCCCCTAACTGTACCATCGAGCCCATGGATTGCTCATTAATTAAGGGAGAAAGGTATTGTGCCACTGTGACTAATCCTTTATCTCTTCCATATACAGGTGCAGTTATTATAAATGGCAGGAAGGTAAGAGCAATGTTTGATTCCGGAGTAACATTTCCATTGTTGCCACCCGCTTCGCTTTACCGCAACAGTGGACTAGGATAAAACTAGTCTAAAATGTATTCATGGGGATATCCGTATTATAAAACGCCAGATGTGTGTATCAGTAAATCATCACCTAACGAGCATGGCCATGGCTGTATTACCGATCCCCTTTTCCAGTTATATTGGGTAGAGACTGGAATAAAATTACCAGCGGTAATAACGTAACTGTACCTAAGAAACATTTAGGCTTAGTAATGGAGAATACTGCTCCGACTGCCTCCACGCCATGTCCCACAGTAACACGGACCCATACGGGTACCCAATGTGAAGAATTGATGTCCCATCGACCTCTGCGGGAACTAGTGCAGTTAACGAGATGACGTGGAGACAGAAACCACCCCTTAAGGTCGCACAAGACCCTATACAAGATTTAACTGCCCAATTTCTATTAACACCATCGTCTTTTAAAAGGGAACAATGGAACGATGATTCCTTAAAAAATATTAGGAATGCAGTAGTATCTACCGAGGGTTATACAACCTTGGATCCCATGCCACCGATGCCGTTCTTTGTACTTAAAACAATTATTATATAGAGTGGCAGAACACGAGGGAGAAGTGCGAACGTTGTTGTTAATTCCACGCACTTTTCGCTAAAGGTGTGTGAATTAGCACACGCTCACCTTCTAGGAGCCCACTTAGGCTCAAAAACATTAGAGAGAATAAAGCCTGATTCTATTGGCCGGAATTAACGAGGAGGTCCGGCGATTTTGCTCTTCCTGTCCTGAGTGTCAACTTCGCCAGATTCCTAGAAGGACGCGAGCTCCTCTCGCTCCCCTTCCCCTTATTGATATCCCTTTGAACGAGTCGGTATCGATCTCGTAGGACCATTGGAACCCTCGTTAAAAGGTTTTAAATATATTTTGGTGCTAGTAGATTATGCCACTCGCTTTCCGAAGCTGTTCCATTGCGCCAGCTAATACAAAAACATCGCACGGGAATTAGTAGGGATATTCGCCGTGTTGGGATTCCCAAAGAGGTTTTAACGGACCAAGGGACTCCTTTCACATCGGAGACGTTCAGGAAGTAGCCAAATTACTCAATAAAACATCTGAAAACGCCTGTCTATCATCCCCAAACTGACGGATTGGTAGAGCGTTTCAATCAAACTTTGAAACAGATGTTACGAAGGTAGTTAACGAGGATGGAAGAAACTGGGATCAGTTGCTTCCTCTCGCTTTGTTTGCTTATCGGAAGTCCTCAGACCTCTACTGGTTTCTCTCCTTTGAATTATTATATGGAAGACAACCCAGAGGGCTTTTGGATATGTTAAAAGAAGGATGGGAAGAGGAGGTCCTCCCAACTTCAAATATTCTTGAATATATCGCAATTACGCGATAGATTAGAGAAAATCAGACCTATTCTAAAAGAAAATTTGGAAAAGGCACAAGCAGCGCAGTCCGTTATTATAACCAAACACCACCATTCGAATTTGTCCCGGTGATCGTGTAATGGTACTCGTCCCAACTTCTCATTCAAAGTTGTTAGCACATTGGCAAGGCCCTTATGAAATTAAAGAAAGAAAAGGTCTCGTTGATTATTTGGTTAAACAACCTAATCGGCACCTACTGAACGAGTATATCATATTAATTTGCTGAAACCATGGAAGGACAGGGAACTTGATCCCTCGTCCAATCAGCCTCGTTCTCTTTTATGTCATGTGCCCATCTTAATTTTGGCCCGATTTGACATCAAACAACGACAAGATCTCGAGGCGGCTATCTTGTCTGTCCCTAAAGTTGTGGACGAGATACCGGACGTCATGCTGATTGTTCACGATATTATTACTAACCCTGGAGTGATTGTCAGAGAGAGACCTTATAGGCTCCGGAGGCAAAGAAAGCGGAAGTAGAGTTGGAAATTAGACGAATGCTAGAATTAGGGGTTATTGAGGAGAGTCATAGCCCTTGGTCTAGTCCAATTGTCTTAGTTTCTAAACCTGATGGGTCGTGGAGGTTTTGTAATGACTTTCGCACTTAATCAGGTCTCTAAATTTGATGCGTATCCCATGCCGCTGGTGGATGATTTACTTGATCGGTTGGGGAACGCTCAATTCCTAACTACTCTTGACATGACGAAAGGGTATTGGCAAATTCCTTAGCGGACTCCGCCAAAGAAAAACGCTTTTAGTACCCAGTGGACATTGGCAATACAGGGTCCTTCCTTTTGGCTTGCACGGGCACCAGCTACCTTCCAACGCCTGGTAGACACACTGCTAAGGCCCCACAATTCATATAGTGCTGCCTACCTAGATGATGTGGTCATTTATTCCAGCACGTGGAAGGATCATGTATGGCAGGTTAAAACAATACTCTCCAAGCTAGCATCTGCTGGTCTTCAATTAATCCAAGAAATGTTTTTTTGGATTAAGAGAAGCCAAATATTTGGGCTACCTAGTAGGAGGGGGTGTTGTTAAACCACAATGTTCCAAAATTGATGCCATTCTTAATTGGCCCCGTCCGATGAATAAGCGGCAGGTACAAGCATTTTGGGATTGGCAGGTTACTATCGCCGCTTTGTACGCATTTCTCAGAAGTTGCTGCGCCCTTATCTAATTTAACAAGGAAACGAGCACCTTTAAAAGTGGTATGGGATATTTCGGTTGAGAAAGCATTCAGTGACTTGAAATTGGCCCTTACTTCAGCACCTGTTTTAAGATCTCCTGATTTTTCTGTTCCTTTCATCCTCCAGACCGACGCATCGGCCACAGGTTTGGGTGCCGTGCTGAGCCAATGCGTTGATGGTGCTGAACACCCTGTTATGTACCTAAGCCGGAAACTGCTAGACCGGGAGACCAAGTATGCTGCAGTGGAGCGAGAAGCCTTGGCGATTAAGTGGGCTGTCACGTCTTTGAGGTACTACCTACTGGGGCGGGAGTTTACTCTGGTGACGGATCATGCTGCCTTACAGTGGATGTCCCTTCATCGAGTCTAACCTCGCATCACTAGGTGGTTTTTGAATCTTCAGCCTTATCGTTTCAGTGTCATTTATCGTAAAGGTTCCTTGCAGGCCAATGCAGATGCTCTCTCTCGTGTCCACGACCTCTCGGTGCAGGTCGCCCGACCCGAGGGGTCTGGGCTGAGGGGGGGGTCATGTCACACATGTGCGATTAGGAGGCAGTCAAAGAGCCTAAAGGTGAGTGAAACATCGCAAGATAGAGGGTTGTCACGTGGTACTTACCTGAATCTCTTTTGCTCAACAGAAAACTTGAAGAAAAATAATTCCTCCACTTCCAGGATTCCAAAATGGCCGCGATGACGTCACTTCCGGCCCACCATGATGACACTTTGAATCGTTATTTTCTTTAATTGTCTGGACGACAATATATGGGGACGGTCCCCAAAACTTTGTTTTGTGTTGTGTAAGATTCTTTTAAAGAAGAATAACCATCACATATATATATATATATATATATATATATATCTGTAAGGTAATCTAAAGTCTTGATGGATCAGAAGAGCACTGAAACAAATGGCCAGCAGGAGTTAGCACTTCTATGTACTCAGTAGCCACTTGTCTTTAAAGATGACCCTCGGATTTGGGATTAGTGCAAACTGGATATTTAAACTGGCATTTGAATGCAGACAAAACAAGGCAAACTGAAGTCAAGAAATAACAGAGTGATAAATTTGAAAAGGTAGAGGTCTGAGCACTTCAAAATGATAGGTTATTGTTTATTTGCACAGTAATTTGTAATTGTACAATTAAACATACCCTAGATGAATTTTCTGTTTTGTGTTTGTGTGTGTGTGTTTTTTTAATATACTTTGTTATGTGAATAAAGTGCTTATTTGCATTTTCCTACTTTAATCATTCACCTTCATTTTACATTAGGTCTAAAAAATGATGTTTCTGTTCACTGTTGATTACATCTTGCCTGAAGAAGGGGCCTGAGTTGCCTTAAAAGCTTGTATATTGTAATATTTTTAGTTAGCTTGATTCATTTTCATTTTGCTTGATTTCTCACTACATCCATAATGGATAACACGGTACAACACCCTAGTACTAGCACAAACCTCAATTCTATCTTACCAGTCACTTTTACAGTCAGAAACAGCCCTTTGAAAATATAAGACTAGCAAGTCAGAGCATGTTAATAATGTCTTATTGATTTGTAAGTGGCCTTTAAAGGTCTCCAAGGGACCATCTCTCTCAATTATGTCACAGGATGCCACCTTCTCTAACTGGTAGCTGTCTGCTGCCAACTGCAGGCATGGAGGTGGCAGCAGCTTTAGCATGTACTAGGCGCTCAGTATTTTGCTGTCATCATTATGCCAGTAATCCATGGCTGTACATGCTCCATCTTATGGCAACTGGGTGAGTCTTCTTGTCTTTATCTCTACAGAACCACCCACACAGAGGTGCCACTGGGTTATCTTGTGCTGAAGTCTTTATCCATGCAATGTGACTTTGTGGTTGCTCCTGGTCATTTCATTTATTTGGTGTGAACCCTGGTGCTAGGCGACTCTGAAAGCGAATAAATAAGGATAATGCCCATTTTCACTTCAGGAAAGATGCAACAGCTGAATTAAAACATTTGATAATAGATCTCATACAAATTAGAAAACATTTTTTTTTCATAAATAAGGTTGTAGACATAACAAATTACATATCATTTCAGATGCATGTAGCACCTTGTGAACCATTTAACCATGGCTAAATCATTATTTTACAAACACTAAATGAGCAGGAACTGATGAACAATCTTGGCTGAATTGTCTTTTTCAGTAAAAGCCTTGTTTTCTAAAGCTATCTACACATATTTATTGAATAAGTAGCTAATGATGACAACAGCAAAATGAACTCATTTGTTCTTCATTGGAGGCTGAGAGGATGTACTGACATCAACTTTGCAGGCGAGAGATGCTGCTGAGAGTTTCTGGTGTTTTCTGTGGTGTGAGAGTTAATTAAAAAAATACATTGAACTTGTGGTAATAATCAAGCCTTGACACAATAAAGAGGTTTGGGACAGTCTCCTATATAAATGAGAATTGGCTGCTGATGCAAGAAAAAAGTTTGATGAGAGGGTCTTTAGAGACAAGAGTCCACAACAAAACTGAACAGGTTAGGAAACACGGTGGATATATAGTTGAAAAACAGGAAGAGGAGGGATCTTGGGACCAGAACTGGAAATGAGGCCATTGGGCTGTGACTTGGGATGTGGAAATTACATCATTAGGAGGTGGGCTCTTCTGCTGCTCTGGAAGTAACGTCTTATGGGGCAGACCCGGAAGTAACGTCTTCTGGGGCAGAACCAGAACTGATGTCTTCTGGGGCATTGTCCATGTTGGAGCAAATGTCATACATAAGGGTAGTCTGTCAGTTCTGCAATCCATATTCAAAGAGTTAGGTGCCAGGCTAAGGAGGAGAACTGACTAGGTAGTCTTCTGTGAAGTTCTGCCAGTGCCACGCGCCAGTCCAGGTAAGACTGAGGAGATTAGAATACTTAAATCTTGGTGCAGGGTAGAAGGGGCACCATTATGAGGCACTGGATTTCTTTTGGAACAGACAGGACCTGTTGTGCTGCAATGGGTTACATCTGAACTGGAGGGACGCCAATGTATTGGGGAGGCGTATGAGTATGCTAGTCGAGGATTATTTAAACTAGAGAATGGGGGAGGGTGGGGGGTGGTTCAGAGATTATAAGACAGGCCAGGTTTTAGAACTAAACATGGAGTAACAAACAAACATGGTGTAGAAATACGAATGCCTAGTAATGTAAATTCTAACCCAACATTTACATGTGGGAATAGCACATTAAAGATAGCTTGCCTTAATGCAAGAAGTTTCAAAAATAAGGCTAGTGAGATGGAGCTGTATGTAGCAGAGCATAATGATGATTCAACAGCAATAACGCGGAACTTTAGTTATCTGAATATTAACTGGGATAACCTTACAAATGGCGGTGCACAAGAGAAGGAGTTTCTAGAAGTAATCAGTGACTGTTTTTTTAACACAGTATGTTAAAGCACCAACGTGGGGTGAAGCTTGTCTGGATTTGGTATTTTGCAATAATAAAGACTAGGGGGCTTTGCCCCCTGCTCGCTTCGCTCGAGCAGAACAGAATGCATGGGTTCAGAAGAGGTAGGTCATGTTTTACTAACATGCTGGAATTCTATGAGAAAACAACAAAAGTATATGATCAAAATGGAGCATATGATATTATTTATCTGGACTTTCAGAAGGCATTTTATAGGTGCCACATGAGAGGTTGGGCATCAAACTAAAAAGTGGGAGTTCAGGGTGATGCTTGTAGATGGGTGCAGAATTGCCTCTGACACAGGAAGCAGAGGATGATGGTGCGAGGAACCTTATCAGAATTGGCTGATGTTAAGAGTGCTGTTCCACAGGGGTCAGTACTAGGGTCTCAGCTATTTTTAATATATATAAATGATTTAGATAGGAATATAAGTAACAAGGGGTGGCACGGTGGCACAGTGGTAGCGCTGCAGCCTTGCAGTAAGGAAACCTGGGTTCATTTCCCGAGTCCTCCCTGCGTGGAGTTTGCATGTTCTCCCTGTGTCTGCGTGGGTTTCCTCCAGGTGCTCCGGTTTCCTCCCACAGTCCGAAGACATACAGGTTAGGTGCATTGGCGATCCTAAAATTGTCCCTTGTGTGTGCTTGGTGTGTGGGTGTGCCCTGAAGTGGGCTGGTGCCCTGCCTGGGGTTTGTTCCTGCTTTGTGCCCTGTGTTGGCTGGGATTAGCTCCAGCAGACCCCCGTGACCCTGTGTTAGGATGTAGTGGGTTGGAAAATGAATGATTGACATGACTGACTGATTATAAGTAACAACCTGGTTAAGTTTGCAGATGATACCAAGACAGGTGGATTGGCAGGTAACTTTGGAATATGTTAAATCATCACAGAAGGTCTTGGACGGAATGCAGATTTGTGGCAGATGACATTTAATGTCAGTAAATGTAAATTATTACACATAGGAAGTAAAAATGTTAGTTTTGAATACACAGTGGGAGGTCTGATAATCAAGAGTACACCTTATGAAAAGGATTTAGGAGTCATAGTGGACTCTACACTATTAAATTCCCAAGAGTGTTCAGAAGCAATTATGAAGGCAAACATAATGTTAGGTTATATAGCATATTGTGTGGAGTACATGTCCATGGAGGCTATGCTTAAGATTTAAAATGCAATGGTGAGACATCATCTGGAGTACCGTGTGTAGTTTTGGTCTCCAGTCTACAAAAATGACATAGAAGTGCTAGAAAAGATCTAGAGAAGAGCAACTAAGCTGATTCCAGGGCTACAGGAGATGAATAATGAAGAAAGATTATAAGAGCTGAGCCTTTTCAGTTTAAGCAACAGAAGACTAAGAGGTGACATGATTGAAGTGTTTATAATTATCAAGGGAATTGGTTCAAGACTGTTATTTTAAAATAAGTTCATCAAGAACAGGGGGGGCTACAGTTGGAAACTTGTTAAGGGTAAATTTTGCACAAACATTAGGAAGTTTTTATTTACAAAGAGAACCATAGATACTTGGAATAAACTACTAAGCAGTGTGGTAAACAGTAAGACTTTAGTGACTTTCAAAACTAAACTTGATTTTTTTTAGAAGATTTAAGTGGATAGGACTGTTGAGCTTTGTTGGGCTGAATGGCATGTTCTTGTCTACATTGTTCTAATGTTCTAACTTGCAAAAAGCAGTGACACAATTTTAAAGCCACCGAACCGGATCCCATCCCCTCCCAGGATGTGCCTTGATATCCTCTCCATGAAAATCACAAACAGGACAAGAGTCAAAGTACGGCCCTGAAGAAGTCCCTCATCCACTTTGAACAATGTTGAGTATGTGGACACAGCTCTCACAGTGATTATGCAGAGACCAAAGAATTCTTATTAGCGGCCCCAGAACCCCATACTCTCCCAGCACCTCTCACAGAAACCCTTGAGGAACATGGTCATATGCCTTTTCTAAGTCTACAAAACACATGTAGACTGACTGGGCATACTCCCACACCCTCTTCAGAATCCTCATGAGGGTAAAGAGCTGGTCCAACATTCCACAGCCTGGGCGGAATCCACAATACTCCTGGATCTGAGGTTCCATGACTGGACAGAGTCTCTTTCCTAGTATCCTGGCAAAAGCTTTTCCAGGGAGGCTGAGGAGTGTGATCCCCCGATAGCTGCGGCACACCCTACCGTCCCCCTTTTTAATTATGGGGATCACCACCCCAGTTCTGCCATTCCAGAGGCACAGCTCCCAATGAGCAATCAACATTAAAAAGGTGTGTTAGCCATGACCCAGCAATGTCCGGAGCCTTCAGCATTTCTGGGTGGATTTAATCCACCTCTATGGCTTTGCTTCTGCAGAGCTGCTTAACTACCTCAGTGACCTACCTCAGGGAAATGGGCATTGATCCCCGATCAGCTTCTGGCTCTGCCTCCTCCACAGAGGGTATGTCCATAGGGTTCAGGAATTCCTCAAAGTGTTCCTTCCACTACCAGGCAACATCCTCAGTCTGGGTTAGCACTTCTCCACCCTTGCTGAGAACAGCCTGGGTGAATCCCTGCCATCCATTTCTGAGGCACCTGATGATTTGTCAGAACCTCTTTGAGGCCAATCGATTGTTACTTTCCATGGTCTCTCAGAACTCTTCCCACACCTGGGTTTTTGCTTCCCTGACCCCCAAGGCATCAGCCCTTTTGGCCTGTTGGTACCTCTTTGCTGCTTCAGGAGTCTCCTTTGCTAACAATACATGGAAGGCTCCTTTTTCAGCCTGATGGCATCATTCACCTCAGGTGTTCGTCACTGGGACCTTGGGTTGCCATCTCAAGAGGCTCCTATGGCCTTCAGGCTGTTATTGTTTGCAGCTGCTTCCACAACTGAGGCTTTGATCAAAGCCTGTTGAGACTCTATGTGGATTAGGAGCTAGAAAAAGATGTGTCACTTGCAAGAAGACTACTCCAGACACACTGTATTATATTTTACAGAAAGGCAATAGCCTAAAACGTTTGCATGTTCTCCCCGTGTCTATGTGGGTTTCCTCCGGGTACTCCGGTTTCCTCTCACAGTCCAAAGACATGCAGGTAGGTGCATTAGTGATCCTAAATTGTCCCTAGTGTGTGCTTGGTGTGTGGGTGTGTGTGTGAGTGCGTCCTGTGGTGGGATGGCGCCCTGCCCAGGGTTTGTTTCCTGCCTTGCACCCTTTGTTGGCTGGGATTTTCTCCAGCAGACCTCCATGACCCTGTAGTTAGGATATAGCGGGTTGGATAATGGATGGATTGAATAGCATAAAAAAAAATTGGGAAATGTTAACAGCAACATTTATCTATACTGTATATATATGTAACATTTTCATACAAAGAATGTAGCTCAAAGTGCTTTACAAGACAGAAAAAATAAAGCTAAATGAAATGAAAAACAAATAAGATTAGGCAATAATATTAAAGGGTAACAAACAAAGAAAAAGGTAAGGTCAGATTGCAAAGAGGACATAAAAAACTAAATAAAAACTCCAGTTAGGCTAGAGAAAAAAAAATCAGCAAGGGTTCCAAGGCCAAAAAGACTGCACAGCCCCCACTGAGCATTCTACCTAACATAAATGTGTTTAAATCAGGCCTATTGGTTTTCAGGCTTCACATGATAGTATTTGATGACATTGGTCTTGCAGACAGCTGGGACGCCCACCTTCAATCTATCAATGCAAGAAGTTTTATGGGGCATTGATCAGGTGATGTTGGCGTAGATTGATACCACAGAAAAAACAGAAGAGACAGCAGCGAATATTAGACATTAATTTGGATTGAGGAACCCTGAAGAATATGATAATTATATGGCAATGTAGACTATCAGGAATACAACTAAAAACTAGCTACAAAAAAGCTATATTAAAATAATGGGTTTTTAGCAGTTTTTTAAAATGATACACTGTACTAGCCTGGCGAATTTCTATCGGTTAAGTATTCCAGATTTTAGGTGCGTGATAGGAAAAGGCTGTTACCACTTCTTTTAAGTTTAGGTCTTGGAATTATAAGCAGACCACCATTCAAAGATCTAAGGTTACGACTTGGATTGTAAGGGGATTGGCATTTCATAATAGGATGGAGCAAAATTGTTAAAAGCTTTATAAACCATTAGTAGCTTAAAGTCAATTCGGATTGACATGGGTAACCAGTGTAACAACACTAATATTGGTGAGAATTTCCCAAATTTCTTGTCCTAGTTAAGTTTCTGGCTATTACATTTTGCACTAATTGCAATTGATTGATGTCTTTTTTAGGTAGTCCGGTTGGGAATGCATTACACACAGTAATCTAGTTGACTAAAAACCAAACCATGAAGTAATTTTTCAGCATCATGTAAATTTATGAGAGGTCTAACATTTGCTACATTCCTATTATTCTGATTAATATGCAATTTAAAGTTTAGGTCAGAGTCAATAATTACCCCTAAATTCTTTACTTCCATCTTGACTTTTAAGCCTAAGCGATCAAGTTTATTTCTAATACCATTGCTGTATCCATGTTTTACAATTATTAAGTTTTCTCCTTATTTAGTTGAGAAAGTTATTACTTGTCCAAAAAGAATACAAGATATTGGATCAGAAAGCCAAGAGTGTCAGGCTCATCAGGCGCTTTAGATAAAAAAAGCAATGTATCATCTGCAGTGTATTATCTGCCTACTGTAGCTGTGGTAACTCACCTTGTGCTTTAAGGTAATCTGACCTAATGGAAGCATATAGATTGAAAAAAGGAGTGGACCCAGTATAGATCCTTGTGGTACACTATATACAATATCGTGGGTCTCCGAAGTACAATCACCATAACTAACAAAGAATTTTCTACCTATTAAGCAAGACTGTAACCAATTTAAGTTGTTGCTGGAGAGGCCCACCAATTGTCTAAGGCAGGCATGTCAAACTCACTACCATTGGTGGGCCGCTTCGACTTCCATACGTGCGTCAGCAGGCCACACTGTAACAAATACTATTATACTGTTATACAAAGTTACTGTGCATTCTTTCCAATACTGAAAACTTTAAAAAATGTAACACTTAAAGTTTAAAGTTTAAAGAAAAGCAATTTATTTCCATACACTCTCCGTACAACAGCGTACAATTAGAGTCTTAGCCTCTTAACTAGGTCCTTATATTATTATATTATATTCATTATATTATATGCATTGCTTATATAGGAGTCTTGCAGTGTGAGATCTATGTGTTTTGTCCCGACACTTGGCATCTCTTGTTAGTAACCAGTTTGTCAATATCAGGCTTGAAATCTTGTGCAGCTGCAACTTTTATGAGGGATGAAAGGTTCTCGACAGTAAATCTTGAGCGATGTGGGGTTTTGGTAGCTTTCATTAACGAAAACAATTTCTCACAAAGGTAAGTGCTTCCAAACATAGACAGTACTCTCAAAGCCAACTTACGGATCTGCACATACGAGGGTGGCAGGTAAGCATACAAGCCTGGCACACCAACTTCGTTGTATTTTGCCTTCAGAATAGAATCTGACTGCAGTTCAATCAATTCCATTTGAATATTCTCAGGCGCATTCTCAACTTTGTAAGAGAACAGCGTAAAGTCCTGTTCGTGTGACCTGAAATTACCAAAACGCTCACTGAATTCATTGCTCAGTAATTCAAGTTGTTAAACAAATCCTCCAAAATTAAAATTTTACTTTACAAAGTTTACTTCAAAGTTTATATTGTAAAATAAGCCTTTATGCAAAAAGCCACCTGACCCACACTAATTTTACAAACTCAAAATCGCAAAAATATGTTAATAAACAACTCACCAAATTCTCGTGTTCACTTCAGATCTTCAGCTGTAGTCTGCACTAACTGTTCATTACAATACTAGCACAAAATTACATAAAACTAGAGCAAAAAAACATGAAAATATGCAAGCTATTACTACTCGTGATGGTTAGTTCTGCGCAGTGGCCAGTCTCGCCAGCCCAGCCAGTAGTGTAACCTAGCAGGGATGGCTCTAGGCTCGTGACGGCCCTGGGCAGAGAAAGAATCGGTGGCCCCTTCGCCCACCAATGTCAATATGGTATCTTATGCACGGCGGATGGCCACGTCTGTTGCAGACACTACATAGCCGCCTCGTGCTCATGACACGCTTCTATATGCGTGTGTCTGTAACTTAAAAACCAAGTGGCAGCCCATGATATTCTCATTACGGCATAACGTTATAATACTACATATAGCTTACTGCTCCGTCTCTAGTGACATTAGTAAATACAGCATACTAATTAACAAGTAACGCAATGTTTATCGGCCACATTGCCGTCAGCTGTGTCGTTATTTTCTCTTTCTGTTTTATATTCAATATATATTGACGTGGCGGCAATGTCAAAGGCCGCCCCTGCTGCCCACTGCTGCAGCCTAGCACTTCAGTTGTGATGTTACGGCTCATTAACTTTGGTCAAGGCTCGTGGCTATACTAGCAGTTGACGTTTCCAGTACTGTAATGCCATGGGAAAACGCGCTTTTGTCAGAAGGCAGAAGTAAGAATAGTCAAAAAGTAACGCCGAAGATGCAGAATGATTCAATCACAAACGATAGCAATCATTTTGTACAAGTTCAGTGCTAACTAGGATCTGTCATGCGGGCCGCACAGATTTCTGTTGTTCTGTTTAGTGTTTGACATGCCTGGTCTAAGGTGATTTATAAGAATTTAAAAGAATAAATATGCAATCTAATAATGTATTTGTCCAAATAGTTTGCAAAATTATGCTCACCTAAAATGGCAAAATGAAAAACAATAATGCACAGAATTAAAATGGTACAATGAAAGAATTCTTAGAAAACAAATATATCTTGAGAAATTAGATGCATTTGCTTAATAGTACTTCCATTTAAAATTATATTTAGGATGAATTTTATAAAATTTAGATGATTCAGAGTGCTTCTAGGTTACTAGATACCTGGTGTTTCTTCTGCTGCGCACATGGCATTAATACGAAAAAAAATTTAGAGTGGTCTGCTGACCTTTCAGGGTTTGGGAAGAAGCAAGATAGGAAATAATAGATCCATCCATTTTTCACACCTGTTTATTATAAAGTATCACCTTGCATTGCTGTAGAATGAGATGTAAGTAATGTCACAGGCTTGATTGCACACTGGAACATTGCAGTGTCACACTCATTCACACAACCACACTCAATGATAAAGCTTTCAATCAACCTAGCCTGTAAGGGGGAATTTTTGTGTTACCCCTAAACTCTAAAAGGACATACGGATCCAAAACTGTACAAAAAAGGGTAGTTTTATTATACAAAACACAAAAGCAATGGGTAAAATTATACAGTGGGCAATTGTATAAAGTTTATTTTCTCTCACTAAAGGATAACCAAAGCATACAGTATACTCATCTTATATTCATGCATAAATTCAACAACTTCCAACCTTACTCACTACTTTTTGAATCTCTTCCTCCCAGTTATTTTGCCAAAATTGTTTCTTCCAGCTTAAAGTTCAAGCTCTTTAGAATTCCTACCACTCCATCTGGCAGACCCAGGTGGAACTAAAGTGCTGAACCCTAGTCCATCATTAAAGAGTGAGTTAGTATAATACAGTACATAGGATAGGACCTGTGTGAAGCAATATTCACAGCTAATGGCCGGGGGAACTCCTACTCTAATACATGGTGTCTCCCACTATCCTTCAATTCTATTTATGTCCCCAGAGTATGAAAATCTCGAGATCCTTCCATTATTAATGAATGCAACAACCCTAAACAATGGCACGTCCATTATACTGGCATGGTCATTAGAATTACTACTGCAAGTAAAATTTCCATTGGAGAATCTAATAGTCTGTTTCCTGTGATCTGCGGGGGCTGGTGCCCTGCCCGGGGTTTGTTTCCTGCCTTGTGCCCTGTGTTGGCTGGGATTGGCTCCAGCAGATGCCCGTGACACTGTAGTTAGGATGTAGCGGGTTGAATAATGGATGGATGGATGTTTCCTGTGATAGATGGCCTGAGATGCAGTAAGCTGGTGTTCTGACCCCAACCAGCCTTCTTTACATGGAAACACAGGGCACAGGCCCCAAGCTGACAATTGTCTGAGCAAATCTGAACAAAGGTTGCTGCAGGTCTGATGTACTTTAATAGCATTGTTTATTAACTCTGTACCAATAACCTCACCTTTGAAGAATTAAACAAAAACCTTTTCTGGCTCTGACACAGTCTGAATGAAAAATTGACTAGATTGAGGAAAGAAGACTAAAGGCAGGATCAATATAATAAAATGTCTAATTAAATCAATTATTTTATTTCAATGTTGGTCCACACTGAACATATGAAGAGTGAGCCATGGAATAATACATAAAATGGTACAAAATGATTTCCAAAATAACAAGCAAGTTGAAATGCTTCCATAGAACAACATGCTCAGTTTTAAATTTTCCATGACATGAGAAAAGATGAATGTGCCACACATGTAAATCTGGTGCTTGTGTATTTCAGAGACAGATATGAAATGACTATTTGAAATTTGGACCACAAGTGGTGCATTTATTCATAGATGTCCCATGAAAATGCACAATATTGTACTGATATGAGCATTTGAATTCTGGTGGAATAGCTAAAAGTGCTTGTCTGACTCTTGTTAGAACACTATGATTCTAGGCCCTGCTTTGCCTTTTACTGAAGCCTCACTTAAGTCCCAATATGTACAACTCCCCAAAAGAAGATCAGATTGACATTTCTTACAAAGGACACTCTAGAGGAATGGTAATAATAAAGGATTATAAAAAGAACTGTCTATAATGGAGATAGACTGACATTTTATACAAATTACTGTTGAATGTTGCAACTACAACATGCCTAGTACATATTGATCCCTTAATGAAACTCAAATTCTTGAATCATCAATGTCTTTGAAGATTGTGACCATTAAACTGTTATATTTAGTGTGTAATATTGGTAGCCCAGTGTTGAAATGGCATGTGAGGCTACCTCACTTTTTCACAAGATTGGGTTAAACTAAATTTAATTCAACTCATTTTTGTAAACCACTCTTTGCTGAGAACGTATGATGTATTTGCTCAATAATATATAATAAGTTAACATACAGTAAAACAGAGCAATTTCTCATTGATTAACATAAAATTCTGACAATATAAGACTATTAATATTATAGTTGATATATGAATAGTTAACAACAAAGGAGAGAAAAACTAAAGCTCAACCACATAGCATTCCCTGAGAAAATAAACCCTTAGGTGTCCAGGTTGGGTTATAAGAAAAGGTGATGGAGAAAGTTAGATACAGTCAAACTTCTGGAGACCTAGAGCAGGTAAAAGAGACCTCCAAATGGCATTCTATAGTATTATATACTATATATTAGATTCATAGGTCTAACTCGCAATCTGATTATTTGGATGGTTTCCTACCAGGTAACACTTGTGGTTGGTCGGCCAGTCATCAAATATCCGCCACGCCCTCTCAGCTGTGAGAAGCAGATCCTAGATATGTGATACAGTACCCACCAAATAATACAAAGAGTACACAACACTTGTTTTGTCCTAATTTGGACACATCAGGTGTACGCACCTCTGCTTCCCCTTACAGGAACATTCTACAGTTGCTTGATCAGATTAAGATCTGGAGAATGTGGAGGTCAAGTCAACTCTTTGTCATGTTCCTCAAACCATTCCCGAATAATTTTTGTAGTGTGGCAGGGTGCATTGTCCTGCTGAAAGACGCCATTGCCACCAGGGAGTATCATTGCCATGAATGGGGTGTATGTGGTTTGCAACATTCTTCTGCTGAGACCCAAAGTTTCCCAGCAGAAGATTGTCCAGAGCATCAAACTGCCTTTGCCAGCCAGCCTTCTTCCCATAGTGCATCCTGATGCCATCTCTTCCCCAGGTAAATGATGCACATACACCTGGCTGTCCATACGATCTAAAAGAAAATGTGATTCATCAGACCAGGATACTGTCTTCCATTGCACAATTATCCAGTTCGACTAAACAACTCTTTTGTGAAATAAGACCAGATGGGCTAGTCTTTTATCCCTATGCATATTAATGAGCTTTGGGAACTCATGACCCTGTCTCCGGTTCACTGGTTGTACTTTCTTGAAACATTTTGATAGGCACTAACCACTGCATACTGGGAAAACCCCACAAGACTTGTTTTTTTGTAAATGCTCTGACCCCGTCATCTAGCTATCAGTATTTGTCAAAGTCACTCAGATCCTTACGCTTGCCCGAACGGACTGTTCACTTGCTGCCTAATATATCCCACCCCTTGACCATTGCCAGTGTAACAAGATAATCAATGTTATTCATGTCACCTGTCAGCAGTTTTAATGTTGTGGCCGATTGGTATAAGTTTGCAATGAATCCTTTCATCTTTGGATGCCAAGGCTCCCAGTATATGTCTTGACTTTCTATGGGCAGGAATAATAGCTTGGTAACATGGTAGGGGTACCAACTGCCTCAGCAGGATAACAAGAAGAGAAACAGAATAGAGACAAATCATTATCAGTTCATAATTAACATCTTGCTTACCTTTTTGTTCAAATAAATGACAAACAAAGATGTCTAATAGACATCAGGACAGCTAATTAGCAGCTTTAATCAGGGCTTATTTTGCAGAGTATGCTAAAGTAACAGCTAAATTTGAAATGAGCTTATAGTTTGTAAGTATACTGTATGTGGGTCTAGCTTTATTTTTTTCTATAATTGCGTGATCACCAACAAATTACTGCAGTAAGAGCTGTTTCAGTTAATATCACTCTATTGGAATTGATTCTAAGAGATAGGTTGTAGGTTCTAGTCTAGAAATGTTTTCTGTTCTATTATAAAGTTAAAATTGCTAAGGCAGTGTGCTCAAATGAACATGGGGTTTGACATTGCAGAATTAAGTTTGCAAGATGACTTTAAAATCTATGACTTTATGATAAAAACTACATCTTGTAACGAAGATGTATACCTTTTAACACTGTCTGTCCATGTTGTTTGGAAAACCATAAATCCATCTGTGCTCTAGTTTTTGACATTCTAATTTAAGATTATAAGTGCTCTTCTTAAACGAAAGTGAGTTTCACTGTCATGGAATAAAAATGACAGGATCAACAGAGTGAATCAAACACAGTTTATTCTGACCATGTATAGAACATGTAGAGAAGTATAAAATACAGGGTGGTACAGGGAAACAGGAAAGTTTCAATTGACGTTCAATACACAAATAAACACATTACAAAATATATTTAATGATTAAATGTATTGTACAGGATATGTAATTAAACATCCATCCATCCATCCATTTTCTAACCCGCTGAATCCGAACACAGGGTCACGGGGGTCTGCTGGAGCCAATCCCAGCCAACACAGGGCACAAGGCAGGAACCAATCCTGGGCAGGGTGCCAACCCACCGCAGGACACACACAAACACACCCACACACCATGCACACACTAGGGCCAATTTAGAATCGCCAATCCACCTAACCTGCATGTCTTTGGATTGTGGGAGGAAACCGGAGCGCCGGAGGAAACCCACACAGACACGGGGAGAACATGCAAACTCCACGCAGGGAGGACACGGGAAGCGAACCCGGGTCTCCTAACTGCGAGGCAGCAGCGCTACCACTGCGCCACCGTGCCGCCCGTAATTAAACATGGTAATCAATATTTGTTCAATATTCATTTTATGTTTTGAAGAAAACATCATGAAGGTCAATTTCTCTGCACTGACAGCCTGTTGTGGAAATTCTGTATTACTCTACGTAACATTTCAAGAGCAATTCCAGCAATTTCCTCTTTAATCCTCCTTTTTAGTTCAGCAATGATTGCATGACATGTATGGCACACTTGGCTTTTAAGATGGGAATCTCAGAGGCCATGGAATGTCACTGTTGCATGAAATGACGTGCCTTCCAAACAATCGTCAATTAGCTGCCATCAATTGTTTGGCAGTATGCAAAGTTTCTCCCCCTGGGGACTTGTTTTTTAAGGCTGAACCCATTTCTTTGAAATTATGCACCAATGTTGTAATCGCATGAGCAGACGGGACACGGTCATGGTGTCCTAAATGGTAATGATGCAGAAATTCCCTTTGCGCAGCAGTCACACTATCACCATTCTTATAAAAGGCTTTTACAGCGAATGCTCGTTGCGCACCACTCCACTGCTCCATTATAACTAATGGCAAGGGATTCTAAAAGAGGTTGCATTAGTGCCAAAAAATGCCGATGCCCCAGGGTCGCCAACACCTAGTTCCAAAATTTCCCATTTCCCTGTGCCACCCTGTATTAGCAATGAAAAGGATATAGGCAGTCCCTTGCAGAACTTATATACCTACAGCAAGTATAGTTTAAGGGCATTTATCTTGTCTTGTTTATAATACATGTTGAAACCAAGAGTATTTAACTTGGTGGTTAGCCTTTAAAACTGAATAAGCCCAAGCTGTCAACTGATAACAGAGAATGAAATTTACAGATAGATTTTAACAATGGTGTATGAACCATACCCTTCTGTGCAGCCAAATATGTCAGCTACACTGATATACATATATTTATTCAAAACTAACCTGTTATTTTAAGTGTATTATTGCATCTAAGGCCTCTTTAAGAAGAGATCAGAGATGATTTCATTAATTCTCAAATTTTAAATCCATGAGTAATAATTAGATCCAATCAATGAAAGAATGTTTCAGTTAGTCCCTGAACAATTTTGTGCAACCATACCAAGTTTAGCAGATGACTAAAACATTTGCTAAATTTATATGTTTCCATATCTACTAAAATCACCCATCAACCCTGCATGATCATAATATAGACACAGGCTGCCAAATTAAATAATAAACTATAAACTAGTATTAAAAATGTGGTAATGTCTAACATATCTAACATTTCAAAGTGTAAAATTACCTATATTTTTAAATCAATATTGATTTTGTCACACAAATTTATTTATGGGTTAACTCCTTGACCTATGTTTCTTTATTTTTTTATGAAACCATTCGGAGCTGCCTCAATCAAAGGAATAGTGTCAGATTTACTAAGCCAGGTTTCAGTAAGGAAACTGAAATCTGATTTTCCATTTAGTAAAATTTCATTAGCCAAATCAGCTTTGTTTTCAATTATTAACAAATCAATATTTCAATCTGTAATAATCTTATGGAGCTGGTTTTATACATTTTGCTTCATTACCAGTTGATTTAGATTTAATACAAAATCTCACCTTGTAATTTGTTTGGAATTTGATTACTCTTCATGTGTCTGTGTGTTTTTTAATACTCCAGTTTTCATCTAACATCCCAACAGGATGTGATAAATGTATTTAGGCAGATCTAAACTGGAAGAATGTGGGTGAGAATCAATGAGTGAATGCGTGCCTCCAGCATTGGACAGACACTCAATGCATTCCTTGTACCCAAAAGGCTCCAGCTCCCTGACATTCAGACCTGCAATAAAGGAGTTCAGATAATAAAATCACACAGTCAAAGAAATGAAAAAAAAAACCCAGTTTTGGTAATTACAGAGTGAAAGGTATTACAAATATTCATAATGTCACCAAGTTACATGACTCTTATAACTATTATTATTATAAGCAAAGTGTAATATGTTTATATTAAGAAGTTAGTCAGACACACCTCCCATCAGCAACATATGGTGTTCTAAAATATTTATTTCAAGGAAGTGCACATTAACATTTAATACCATTCTGAACTGATGAGCATTAAAGATATTTTCTCAGTCACTAAATGTTCTCTTTTACTATACTCGTTGCTATTATCTAAAATTATTATTATTATTTTCTTAATTTTCTTATTTTATTGTAATCATTCCATACAAATAGATCAATTTTTACAAAAAAATAGGATTGAAAACAAATCAACCCACACCCCTGAGAAAGAGAGCATGGCCAACGGAGTAAAACTTAAAAATAGTAAAAATGAATAAATTGATGAGTTTATTAGGCAGATACAGATAAATGGAGAAGAAAAAGAAATGGAAGAGAATCTGCTTCCTCAGTGCTTTAAGAGCTTATACTAAAATAGTATTGATTAGATCCTGCCAGGTTTTGAAAAAGTTCTGCACAGATCCTCTAAGCGAGAATTTGATTTTTTCCGGTTTCAAATAATATAAAACATCAGTTACCCGATGATTAAATGAGAAGAGTTAGGATTCTTCCAGTTTAGCAAAATAAGTCTGCGTACCAATAGTGTAGTGAAGGCAATCTCAATTTGTTTGTCGTTCTCTTCTTTAACATAAGAATTTCCAGAGCCTACGAGTTTTTTAAATCGCCTTACACTTCTCCATCAGTGTCTTTTGTCCTGTAAATGTGTCGATAAACAGCAAGCAGCCACTATCACATCCCCCACTGCCGCAAAGTTTTCTCAGTTTAAGTCTGTTTACCTGCATGTCAGTTACTTAGAGTTGTATAGAGTGAGAAGTCAAGCAAAATTACACCTTTTATAAATACTACTGTATATCATTATTTGGAACACATGCATTTCATGTGTGTTCCGTGTCTACAATGATCTAGGTAAACACATCGTTAAAACAGAAACGTTTTTCATGTTTTAGTAATAATTGACAAAATGTAGACATGAATTGTATAATATGTGAAGCCTGAAGTCCAGATATCAAATAAACACTTTCACAAAAGGTACAAATAGAACAAGTGCACTTCTATTCAAGAATATAACTGCAGAAAAAGAACCCGCATTAGGGTGCGACATTGACACTTATTTTCCATGACCGCTTTGGTGGCACAACGGTATCAACCTTTTCAATGTTAATCCAAACTTCACGGGTTCGACCCCGGACGAGTCCATTTTGAGAAGTGAGCTGCTCTTATTCTTACTATTTTAGAATAAAAACATACATTTGAATCCAGTCTGTAACTGCCGGTGTGGATTTATGATACTTGTAAAGGTTAGCTTTGTTTTTTTTTATTAAGTTTTATTCTCTCAGTCGCATTCATGATCCCACATTCCCCCGCCCTTTTGACACTGCTGTTTTCATAAAGTACATAAAGTATAAAGCATAAAGTGCAAGTAGAGTGCAGAGCTTCCCATGTACATATGCAAAGTACAGTGATGGCAAAAGTACGATGTGCATTCTTGCTCCGATGTAGAACCGTCGTCATGATCTGAGTTCACCTCTGTTATAGCACGTCTATGTGAAAACAGCAGTGTCAGATGGGGGGGAGGGGGGGAGTGTGGTGTTATGGGTCCACAGCTCGCTCAGCAAAGGCCAGTTGTTTTAAATAAATAATCACCGAGCTTGCGGCTTAGTGAGGGGGCGTGGTGGCTGTAGCATGATCTCAGGGCAATCTGCACAGGTGAGGGACTGCCCACATCGGTGATTGTTCCTGGGATTGCTAATGTGCTGTAGCTGCTATGCCCCTCCCCCCAATATAAAAAAGCGTGAGTCGGTTAGAAAGGAGATCAGAGAGAACAAACAAGGAAGAGAGAGAAAGACGGAGGTGGCTGGAGAAAGCGCAAGTGCAAGTGCAAGTAGAGTGCAGAGCTTCCCATGTACATATGCAAAGTACAGTGATGGCAAAAGTACGATGTGCATTCTTGCTCCGATGTAGAACCGTCGTCATGATCTGAGTTCACCTCTGTTATAGCACGTCTATGTGAAAACAGCAGTGTCAGATGGGGGGGAGGGGGGGAGTGTGGTGTTATGGGTCCACAGCTCGCTCAGCAAAGGCCAGTTGTTTTAAATAAATAATCACCGAGCTTGCGGCTTAGTGAGGGGGCGTGGTGGCTGTAGCATGATCTCAGGGCAATCTGCACAGGTGAGATGCAGGTGAAAGCCGGTGCGAGAGAGAGAAAGCCGGTGAGAGAGAGAGAGCCGGTGAGAGAGAGAGAGAGAGCCAATGCGAGAGCGAGCAAGGGAGAGAATGCTCACAGGCAGTTGTGAGGAAGCTTGGGTGTTTGGCCGACACCCGGGTGGGCGTTGTAGTAGTGTTCACTCCCGCTGAGTGAACGAGTAGCGGGAGTGACCAGTGAAGGGTGACTGGCCGCGGAAGGCCGGAATGGCAGCGGCAGTCGGGAGATATGGTGGTGGATTCCCCAGCGTAATTTACGAGTTTTTTCGTAGGCTCTGGTAATTCTGGTGTTATGTCCTTCTGGAAGAACACCAAACATAGCTGTTAGTGGATTAGGAGGGATTGTGATACCAAGGCTGTCTGAAAGGCACTTAAAATTTTTTGTCTAGAATGATGTTAATTTGGTGCAGGCCCAAAACATGTGACCCAGTGAGGCTGGAGCTTGATTGCAGCATTCACATGTAGGATCTTGCCCTGGAAACATTTTGGATAATTTCAAGCGAGACAGATGTGCTCGATATATAATTTTTAGTTGAATAATTGCATGCTTTGCGCATATGGAACTCGAATGAATTCTCTGCATTGCTACCTTCCACTCCTTTTCTGATATGTTGAGTGAGAGATCCTTTTCCCATTGTCCTCTTGGATCTTTGAAAGGGAGGGACTGTAAAATATTTTTATATATTGCAGAAATGCTCTCTGAGTCCTCAAGACTGAGCAATATTTTTTCCAGTATAGGGGAAAGAGGGAAATGGGGAAAATCGGGAAGGTTCTGTTTGACAAAGTTTCAAATTTGAAGATAGTGAAATGGGCTCACCACCTATGGGAGGGGCCAAGGAGGTCGAGTGCAGTGTGAGTTGGGTGGTGGCCGGAAGCGGGGACCTTGGCGGTCTGATCCTCGGCTACAGAAACTGGCTCTTGGGACGTGGAATGTCACCTCTCTGAAGGGGAAGGAGCCTGAGCTAGTGTGCGAGGTTGAGAGGTTCCGGCTAGATATAGTCGGACTCACCTCGACGCACAGCTTGGACTCTGGAACCAATCTCCTTGAGAGGGGCTGGACTCTCTACCACTCTGGAGTTGCCCTCGGTGAGAGGCGCCGAGCAGGTGTGGGCATACTTATTGCCCCCCGACTTGGAGCCTGTGCGTTGGGGTTTACCCCGTGGGCGAGAGGGTGGCCTCCCTCCGCCGCCGGGTGGGGAAGGGTCCTGACTGTTGTTTGTGCGTATGCCCGAACAGCAGTTTGGAGTATCCACCCTTTTTGGAGTCTCTGGAGGGGGTGCTAGAGGGCATACCTTCTGGGGATTTCCTCGTTTTGCTGGGAGACTTCAATGCTCACGTGGGCAATGACAGTGAGACCTGGAAGGGCGTGATTGGGAGGAATGGCCCCCCCGATCTGAACCCGAGCGGTGTTTTGTTATTGGACTTCTGTGCTCGCCACGGATTGTCCATAACGAACACCATGTTCAAGCATTAGGGTGTTCATATGTGCACTTGGCACCAGGACACCCTAGGCCTCAGGTCGATGATCGACTTTGTGGTTGTGTCGTCGGACTTGCGGCCATATGTCTTGGACACTCGGGTGAAGAGAGGGCGGAGCTGTCAACTGATCACCACCTGGTGGTGAGTTGGCTTCGATGGTGGGGGAAGATGCCGGTCAGACCTGGTAGGCCCAAACGTGTTGTGAGGGTCTGCTGGGAACGGCTGGCAGAGTCCCCTGTCAGAAGTAGCTTCAACTCCCACCTCGGCAGAACTTCAACCACGCCCCGAGGGAGGTGGGGACATTGAGTCCGAATGGGCCATGTTCCGTGCCTCTATTGTTGAGGCGGCTGACCGGAGCTGTGGCGCAAGGTGGTCGGTGCCTGTCGGCGGCAATCCCCAAACCCGTTGGTGGACACCGCGTGAGGGATGCTGTCAAGCTGAAGAAGGAGTCCTATAGGACTTTTTTGTCCTGTGGGTCTCTGGAGGCAGCTGATAGGTACCGGCAGGCCAAGCGGAACGGCTTCAGTTGTTGCTGAGGCAAAACTCGGGCATGGGAGGAGTTTGGAGAGGCCATGGAGAACGACTTCGGACGGCTTCGAGGAGATTCTGGTCCACCGTCCGGCGCCTCAGGAGGGGAAGCAGTGCAGTGTCAACACTGTATATGGTGGGGATGGTGTGCTGCTGACCTCGACTCGGGCGTTGTGGGTCGGTAGGGGGAGTACTTCGAAGACCTCCTCAATCCCACTAACATGCCTTCCAATGAGGAAGCAGAGCCTGGGGACTCTGAGGTGGGCTCTCCCATCTCTGGGACTGAAGTCACCGAGGTGGTCAAAAACTCCTTGGTGGCAGGGCCCCGGGGTGGATGAGATCGCCCGAGTTCCTTAAGGCTCTGGATGTTGTAGGACTGTCTTGGTTGACACGCCTCTGCAACATCGCATGGACATCGGGACAGTGCCTCTGGATTGGCAGACGGGGTGGTGGTCCCCTCTTTAAAAGGGGACCGGAGGGTGTGTTCCAACTATAGAGGGATCACACTCCTCAGCCTCCCTGGAAAAGTCTATTCGGGGTTCTGGAGAGGAGGGTCCGCCGGATAGTGAACCTCGGATTCAGGAGGAACAGTGTGGTTTTCGTCCTGGTCGCGGAACAGTGGACCAGCTCTACACCCTTAGCAGGATCCTGGAGGGTGCATGGGAGTTTGCCCAACCAGTCTACATGTGTTTTGTGGACTTGGAAAAGGCGTTCGACCGTGTCCCTCGGGGAATCCTGTGGGGGTGCTCCGGGAGTATGGGGTACCGGACCCCTGATAAGAGCTGTTTGGTCCCTGTACAACCAGTGTCAGAGCTTGGTCCACATTGCCGGCAGTAAGTCAAGCTTGTTTCCAGTGAGAGTTGGACCAGGGCTGCCCTTTGTCACCGATTCTGTTCATAACTTTTATGGACAGAATTTCTAGGCACAGCCATGGTGTTGAAGGGGTCGGTTTGGTGGACTCAGGATTGGGTCACTGCTTTTTGCAGATGATGTTGTCCTGTTTGCTTCATCAGGCCGTGATCTTCAGCTCTCTCTGGATCGGTTCGCAGCTGAGTGTGAAGCGGCTGGGATGAGAATCAGCACCTCCAAATCCGAGACCATGGTCCTCAGCCGGAAAGGGTGGAGTGCCCTCTCAGGGTTGGGGGGAGATCCTGCCCCAAGTGGAGGAGTTCAAGTATCTCGGGTCTTGTTCACGAGTGAGGGAAGAATGGATCGTGAGATTGACAGGTGGATCGGTGCGGCATCCGCAGTGATGCGGGCTCTGCATCGGTCTGTCGTGGTGAAAAAAGAGCTGAGCCGTAAGGCAAAGCTCTCAATTTACCAGTCGATCTACGCTCCTACCCTCACCTATGGTCATGAGCTATGGGTAGTGACTGAAAGAACGAGATCGCGAATACAAGCGGCTGAAATGAGTTTCCTTTGCAGGGTGTCTGGGCTTTCCCTTAAGGATAGGGTGAGGAGCTCAGTCATCCGGGAGGGGCTCAGAGTAGAGCCGCTGCTCCTCCGCATCGAGAGGAGTCAGATGAGGTGGCTCGGGCATCTGATCAGGATGCCTCCTGGACGCCTCCCTGGTGAGGTGTTCCGGACACGTCCAACCGGGAGGAGGCCTCGGGGAAGACCCAGGACACGCTGGAGGGACTATGTCTCCGGCTGGCCTGGGAACGCCTTTGGGATTCTCCCGGAAGAGCTGGAAGAAGTGGCCGGGGAGAGGGAAGTCTGGGCTTCTCTGCTTAAGCTGCTACCCCCGCGACCCGACCTTGGATAAGCGGTTGAGGATGGATGGATGGATAGATAGTGAAAAATGTGTTGCTGGAAAGTTAAATTTGGAATGTAATTGTTCATAGGATGTAAAGATGTTGTCTATATAAAGATCTCTAAGCAATTTAATCCCAAATGTTTTCTAGATATTAAACTGCATATGTTTGCAAGGGTTGAAAAAGGTGGTTCTCATGCAGAAGTGCCACAGATTAAAGATTCTCCATCTTAAAGTGCTTTCTACATTGGTTCCATATGCTCAGTGAGTGAAGCACAATTGGGTTATTAATATATTGGCGATGACTTGCATTTATTGGGGCACAAAGCAGGAAATACAGAGAAGTACTGCAGGATTTTATTTCTATTGTGGACCAAGCCTGTGTATGTTCATCTATTTGTGTCCAGGTTTTTATACTTTGTATGTTTGCTGCCCAGTAATAAAACTGAAACTTAAGTAGAGCCATGCCACTTTCTGTCTCCTGTCTTTGTAGAGTTGCTCTTTGGATATGTGGATGTTTTAGGTTCCAAATAAATGTGGTTATGATTTAATCTAAGTGCTTAAAGAATGATTTATTGATGTATATTGGAATGTTTTGAAATAAAAAAAAGCTTAGAAAGGATATTCATCTTAACAACGTTAATTCTTCCAGCTAGAGTGAGATGGAGAGTTGACCATCTATGCAAGTTTTGCTTAATTTTTTCCATACTGACGGCAAAATTTTGTTGACAAAGAGCTTAATGTTAACTTGTGATATTTACCCCTAGGTATTTAAACTGATCTGCAATAATAAAAGGAAAGGTGTCCAATCTAATATTGTATGCTTGAGAGTTCACTGGAAAGAGCACACTTTTATTCAAATTAATTCTGAGACCAGAGATCTTTTGAATTTCTGTAAGTGCTGTTAAGACTGCAGGCACAGTATTTTGTGGGCCTGATATATACACAACCATATCATCTGCATATAGAGAAATTTTCTGTTCCAGTCATTCTCTGATAATCCCCTTTATCTGATAAGCATTTCAACAATGGACTGCCAGTGGTTCAATGGCAATTGCAAATAGCAGTGGTGACAAAGGTCATCCTTGTCTGGTACCACGTTCTAGTTTAAAGTAGTCTGAGCAAATGTTGTTAATACAAACTGAAGCTTCTGGATTGGTATACAGTAGTTTGATCCATGCACAAATATTCAGGTCAAACCTAAATTTCTCTAATGAGGTGAAAAGGTAGTTCCATTCAATCACATTAAATGCTTTTTCTGCATCCAACGATAATAATAACTCTGGGGTGTTTAACTTTGCAGGTGAATATATTACATTAAACAGGCGTCAAAGATTGGAAGCTAAGTGTCGGCCTTTAATAAATCCAGTTTGATCTTGTGATATTACCGAAGGCAGCACTTTCTCCATCCTTCTAGCTAGGGCTTTGGAGAGTATGTTAACATCATTATTCAGAAGTGAAATTAGTCTGTATGATGCACAATGTAATAAGTCCTTGTTTTCTTTAGGAAAGACGGTGATTAATGCTTGGCAAAAAGTTTGAGGTAGAATTTTAGTGTCTCTAGCTTCTGTAAATGTTGCTAGTAACAGGGGAGCTAGCTGAGTGGAGAATTTCTTATAAAATTGCTGCTTTCCCGCTCTGAAGTGACTTTATAGCATCTGGTAATTCTGAGTTTTCCAATTCCTCTTCAATAAAAGTATCTGTTTCTGGTATATGTGATGCATCCAAAAATGCATTAGATTTTGTTTTGTCCTCTTCAAACTCAGTAGAATATAAGGATGTATAGTAGTCTCTAAATCTGTGCATCATATTTTTATGGTCAATGATTTTATCTCCGTTCATGTTGGTGATTGCTGGGATTGTATTGCAAACTTCTTGATTGTGGATTTGTTGAGCTAAGAGCTTATTAGCTTGCTCTCCGTGTTCATAGTAATGATATCTTGATTTTAAAAATTAGTTATTCAGTTTTTTTGGTTGTTAAGAGGTTGACGTCTGAATGCAGAGCCTGTCTTTTCCTATGAAGAGCTTTACTTGGACACCTGGCATGTTCTTGATCTATTCTAGTAATTTCGCTGGTTAGCTCTGATACCTTCTTGGTTTCTAATCTATTTCTGTGGGAAAGATATGAAATAATCTGTCCTCTTAAGAAGGCTTTTAGAGTTTCCCAGAGTATTCCTGCAGAGACCTCTGAGGATGTATTTGTCTCTAGGAAGAAACTGATTTGCTTTGATATAAATTCTGTACAGTTCTCATCTGCTAATAGAAGTGGGTTAAGACGCCATCTGCGAGATGAGCATGTGGGGCATAATGATTTCAGCTCTAAGATCAGAGGGGCATGGTCAGAAATAACAATAGTGTCGTACTTGCAAGATTTAATCGCAGGCAAGAAATTATTATCTATAAAGAAATAGTCAGTTCTTGAGTAGCAATGATGCATTGGTGAGTAGAAGGAATATACTCGCCACACTTGCGACTTAGAGAGGAGGAGTGGTAGTGTGGTTGGAGAGAACAGTGAGCCTTCGTGGGGTTTTTGGCCAGCACCCGGGGAGCAGATGGTAGTGGGCGCTGTGCACTGAGCATTTTGAAGAGCGGGAGTGACCGTAAGGAGGATGGCTCGCCGCATAAGGCCAGTGAAGGTAGCGGGAGTCAGGACTTGGGAAATGAACCCCCAAAGCGTGAGCGCCCTGGTTGTTGAGGGAGCCCATGTCACGGTCTGGTGAAGTCCACCAGAGTCAGGGATTGGCGATGTGATCAGACCAGCAGGAGAAGGCAGAGAGAAGGTCAGCTGCAGGTAGAGTGGCTCCCCTGGTGCATAGCCTGGACGGGAGAAGCAGGGGAGTCACCAGTAGAAAGGGACCATGCTTTGTGTTTTGAAGAGACTGCTTCCAGGCATTATGTTAACCTCGGGTTTTAAAGGATTTATTTTGTATTGGATTTTAACCTCCACCTTTTCACTTGTTTTAATGGATTTTTTATTTAATGAAGACTTTTGATACACTGCAGTTTATTTAATTTGGACACTTTGTTGTTGCTGTTTTAAATAAAAGCACTTTGCACTTTTTGCACCATCCCCTTGCTTCATTGTTGTGCCTCACTGCCTAGCTCATCGGTGACATTACTGATGGTGTCGGGTTCAAGGGCTCACAGAAGCAAGAAGGGAGCATGGAGCGAATGCGCATCACCCAACTTTTGCTTAACTTAATTTTCTTCTTCACTAGTTTTTTTTCTTTTTTGCCACGCTTTTGCCACTTTCATTCACAGGACATTTGAATAGAAACCTGTCCAAGGAGCTTTTTCTTCCTCACCTTTAGAATGTTTCTGAAATAAGTTAGGCAATTGTCATTAAATAGTACCGCTGCATGACCAGTTTCAACTTTTTCAGGGTGTTTCTTTTCAATATTGTCTGAAACTTTTTCCCGCAATGCCAACACTCCCTTTAACTTACTTGAAGAGATAAGCTCCTCTGCGATACCAATCTACTGCAGAACCTCCATATGTTGCTGTGTCTGTAGTTCCGTCAACTCCTCTGTTGTCAGTTCCTTGAAATGTGAGGTGACAAGCTCTTTCATGCCTCGTATCTCTAATTTTGGCTCGTAACTCAAGACAACAAATTGACCTATTTATGGCTCGAATCTCAAAAAACTCGTATGTTGGGGCACTCGTATCTCAAGGTACCACTGTATAAGGATTAAAAGGATAGATTAGATATAGCTTGCTTTCTTTCTCTCCACCCTTATCCCCCCACCCCCCCATTTTGCCTCCCCACGTGAGGCTGAACTCCACTTCACAAAATCCCAGTCCTCTGACATACCTAGAGACAGAGCATGTCCAAAACAAAACAAGCCCCCCAGCAGCGGCATTTCTGGATTAAAAAGTAGAGATATCTATTGCCAATAAAGTCTAAATACTATAAGCATAAAATATAATCATCAAAAGATTTTAAACATAAAATATAATCATCAACAGTCTTGAAATATTAAGACAGTATACCCAGGGAATGGTGTTAAAAAGCGGCCCTGAATAAGCATAGTAAACCATAATGCAGTAATAACAATAACAATAAACCAAGGGTATGATATTAAACAGTCTCCTTTAGAATAGTTAAAAACCAAAATAAAAAAAAAGAACTACTTCAATTTCTTCCACATATATGTGTGTAATTATATAAATAATAATTAATACATAAACAAAAAGTGGCCGAGAAGAAAAAAGGATGTATAATATGGTACCTGTATCATTGCAAGCAGATAAGACAGCAGGTAATATCTTCTTGCCATACCATGACAGGATGCGACTCACTTTAGTATTTCAAAAAAAGCATCAGGATCAGCTTTCTTAACTCCTTTTCTGCTTCCTCCTTGGAGGAGAAGATGTGATATTCGTCTTGAATATCCACTTTCAGTTTGGCAGGATACAAGAGGCTGTATCTGATATCGGCTTTCCGTAACCACTGTTTAATGTTGTAAAGAGCTGCACGTTTAGCAGCTGTTGAGGGTGAGAAATCAGGGAAAATATGAATGAGGTTATTTTCAAATGTAATCTCTTGTTTGTGTCTGAGAATTGCCATTACATTAAGCTTAAATTGTAATCTCTGGAAGTGGACAATTAAAGACCTAGGTTTAGAGGTATTTGATCCATGTATGGGATAAGCATACTAGAGTATTATAGATGGAAAACATTTTTCTGAGACAAATCAGTAGATCGTCATCAGTAATGATTTATAGCTGAACTATGTAATGTATTGCCTTTTACCTCATCTTACCTCCAAACAAAAAGGGTAGGCTTAAACATCAAGAAGCTGAACGATTATAATAAATTAGGTAACAGAATGCCCAGAGGACTTTCTCTATACGTTTCAAAATGTATATGTCAAAATTGTTTTTCTTGTTCTGTGTTTTATGTCCCATGGAAAATATCAATCTGTTGCAACAGATGTTTCATTACACATAATACAGTAAGCACAGAGCTCTAGACAGTTATACAGAATAAAAAAAAAGAAATTCATGCTTGGTCAATTGAGAATTGCCAATCAAACTAACAGCATAAGAAAACAAAGAAAACATGCAGACCCCAACACAGAAGACAGCTGGGGCAGCAATCAAACCGGCATCCACATGCTTTGAGGCAGTTGTTGGGAGGGGTGTTAATTGTTTAAATTATTTAATGATTTTAACTGATTTTTTTCCATAACCCCTTATTTTAGGTTGCACACGTGAAGGTGTGCGCTGGTTTAATTAGATAATTCCCAGTCGAGCTTCAGCACAGTAATCAGCAGGCATCGGTGGCAGATTGAAATTAATAAAAGCTCAGAGAAGAGGAGATGTCTTTGAGATCATAAGTAATCTGGTAAATGAGAGGAGACCATTTAGTTCATCAAGCTTGTTTGTTCAGCGAAGCTATTCCAATATCCAGATACTAGTTAAAGGTTGTCAGGGTTTCTGCTTGGATTACTTGGCTTGGTAGTTCCCATAATTCCCATAATTCTTTGCGTAAAGAAATGCTTTCTAGCTTCAGTGATAAATGCTCTTCTCACAGATGTTGCTGGGTGGAGAGGTATGTCAGAGTCAGAGGTAGAGAAGGGCAAAACTGGCCATGCTGATGATTTGAAAGGAACAAGACCAAGGGCTGCATGGAGGTTCATGGCCATGGCCATAATCCCATCTGCTCCACCACTCAGTATCGAGAGAGCAGCCAAGGAAACAATCAGAAGGAGGGAGGGTCAAGACACAATGGTATCCATGAAAGGGCGAAGCAACCTGGGAGCTATAGACAACCAGTGGCAACAGTAGTAGTGTGAGTCTGCATGGTGGACAGAGATGTGGCATTTTGCACAAGAAAAGAATGTACAAGGCTTTTACCTCCCCACTGTTGCGTTTTTAACTTATTTATTGGATTTATCATTTATTGAATATCCCAAAGACACTAGTTTGTTTTATGGCAAAATTTTATTGGATTTATTTATTTGGATTATTTAAAGACTTTTGGAAATACACTGTTTTATGCACTTTTGCACTTTAATTTCCGGTTTTCAATAAACTCTGCTATTCTTCATATTTTTAAATCTCACTTGTCTGCTCACTCTCCTTAGTTCATCTTCAGTTCATGATGCCTCAGATAAAGGAAGATTCCCATGGCAGCAGGTCAATGGCATCATACAACTGCATTGTCTACAGTGTCAGTGTAAATATATGATCATATTTACATGATGCTTATAATGTTCTTTAATCCTTTTTTAATTCATTTTAGATATGAGTCCAGAACATCTCCTTGAAGATTAATCATAGATGTATTATAGGAGGTAGACTAGAGTGGTAGTTTATTGCAAGCAAAAATAAACAGAATAAAATATATGTTTGTTGATAAAATGTGATTTTGGGGGAAGAAAACCCCTGAACCATGTAAACTATATGCAGCTGGCCATTCACCTTTAAACTGAACAAAGGCGATATTACTGTAAGCCAACACAGTACAGTTAACCTCAATGGCATGTATCTTTTAACAGAAACATAATTTTATTAAATTATTATGTGATTCTGATGTGTAACATTATTAAACCCCTCTTAATCAAATTGAGGGACAAGAGCTATTTATCCATTAAATGAAACCAGCACTTTTAATAGCTATTACTCCGTTGAACAGGACCAGTTCTTATCACTAGAGTGTCATGCTCTAAGAGACTAAACCTATAAACGTATAATAAGAGAATCATTTGTAAGGTTATTGTTTATTTAGTCATGCTGCAGCATTCAAAGTTAATCTAAATCTGCTATAAATATTTTAAATGTATGAGATTTCTCAGGTTAGGAAGACAGACATTTTGAGGTAAGACAGTTTTAAAGGAATACTCCACCCAAAATGAACTCTTTTTCATGTGTTACAAACCCTTTGTATTTGTGGTAGTGGCTGAAAAAAAATGTTTTCATGCAGAATACAGAGAAAGAATTTTATGACAACAGACTTCAATATTGGCCAGCACCGAATAACTGCAAACAATGTGAATAAGATCCTTGGAAAAAAAATATTGTCTTATTCATCTGTCTGTTATCCAGTCAGTTCAAAATGTGAAAAAGAATGCCTTTTTTTGCTAAAATATTGTTAGTTATTTCTGGAATTATCAGCGTGTACATAAACTGGAAAACCAAAAACTCACAGGAAGGACTTTTTGACTTGAAGATTGGTTTCTTACTATAATTTCTTTGAGTAAGGGTCCTGTCTTCAAATCAAAAAGTCAAGAACTTGATTCTGCAGCTATTGGACTGCCCCCGGCCTATACAGTTATGAGGAAAACTCATTGACTGTGCTGAGACATTTCCTTCTTGCTTATATTTTTGGGTCTCTTCTGGTTTGGGATTTTTTTTAACTTTAATTTCTTATAAATACTCACATTTTTGTTACTTGCTGATTTATGGCTTGTGAACTTGTTTTTGTTACGGTCATCTTTCCTTGAAAGTAGACCTTATCTGCTCCATTTGCTATTGTTTTTGATCTCTTTGATCTACAGTTGTGCTTGAAAGTTTGTGAACCCTTTAGAATCTATACTAATAAAAGGCAAAGCCCTCACTCACTCACTCACTGACTCACTCACTCACTCACTCACTGACTCATCACTAATTCTCCAACTTCCCGTGTGGGTGGAAGGCTGAAATTTGGCAGGTTCATTCCTTACAGCTTCCTTACAAAAGTTGGGCAAGTTTTATATCGAAATTCTACGCGTAATGGTCATAACTGGAAGCAGTTTTTCTCCATTTACTGTAATGGAGATGAGCTTCAACGCCATGGGGGCGGAGTTTCGTGTGACATCATCACGCCTCCCACGTAATCACGCAGTACATAGAAAACCAGGAAGACCTCAAAAAAGCGCTCAAGAAAACATGCATTATATAATTGAGAAGGCAGCAAAACAATAAGAAGCGAGCGAGTGACATATACAACCATATTCATGAGTTCTGCTACTTCGGAAACAAAGCACCGATGTAAACCTACACTTTAAATTAAGTTCATAGACAGGCTGCGCTGGCGCTTGTAATTTAGTGGCTGCCCATATAAGGCCGTCCGTCAGCGGCAATCCAATAGCAAACTGCCACGGGTAAATATTCACGGGTGAAGGACTGTGCTTATGGAGAGGAAGATGAGATGGTCCGGGTGGTGTTTGACACAAACTCAGCGAAACTGAGAGAGAAAGTTTTAAGTGCCAGGACTAAGGTAACATTAAATAAAGCCATGGACATAGCACGAGATGGCACCAGCACAGCTGGGAACCTTCGATGCAAGTACACCAAGTGGCTCACGGAACTGGACGAGTGCACAGATAAAAGCAACAGTTCCAAAGAGCTGAACAAAACCAATTACACAATTGAAAAGGCAGCAAAAATATGAAGCGTCTGATAAGCATATTCATAAATGCAGCTACTGTGGAAACAAAGCACACGGTGGAAAAGTCAATGTCCCACTAAAGGAAGACAGTGTAAAAACCCGTGCATGCAGTGTGTCAGGTCTCAGATAAAGAAGAAGACGAGCTGTTTATTGATGCAGTAAGAAACTAATCGATGAATGAAACCTGTCATCTTTACAACGATTGACAAACACGGAATGTAACTTGAACACAACACATCCTACAAATACGTAACCTGATTGAAAGAAATAATGATAATCAAATCCTTGATGACAGCAACACTCAGTAACACTCACAAAACAAATACTGTATATTGACAGTCATGTTACGCTATTTTTAAAATGTTCCCTTTTCTTTTCTACCTTTTTAACACACTACTTCTCATGCGATACGCTGGTATATATATATCCCGCTCTACATACTCGAATAATGGATACTTTATTCGCCATCAATGTTTGTTTTGGTAAAGCCATACTCAGTGTATTCATTAGATGAACGGTAAAAGTAAGAGCAGGAGGATGACACATTGAGGCATGCAGGCTGTAGTGCTTGGCCAACTCTATCTGAATTGCTTGATCACATTTGAAAAATATATCTTTTCAAGTTCTGTTTAGTCCATATGTGTCAAACTCAGGCCAGGGCCACATCCGCCCCGAGATTATTTTATATACTGTATTATTGTTATTAAAGCCCGGTATATGAAGCGCTGGTAACACAATAAACTACAGATCCCATAATGCAGCGCTTCAGCTGCCTTGCCGTAACACTTACCGCTTACTAGAGTTATTAAGCACTGAGTTTGCACGGCGCTGGTGACTTTGAAGAACAAAAAGTCCGTCTACATGCGGCTCGAACCTTGTGCATGTTTGGTAGCACATATCTGTGTGAGAAGCTCTTCTCAGTGATAAAGACTAACAAAACAGCACACAGGAGTCGCCTCACTGATGAGCACCTGCAATCCATCCTGAGAATCTCCACAACACAGAACCTCACACCAAACAGAAACGAACTTGTGGCCAAAAAGATGCCAGGCGTCCAGCTAGTGTGCGACTGGAAGTCTATACCCCTACGAGTTTCTGTCCCGGCACATCTATCCTTCGGTCAGGTTGCAAACATTACTCACCGAGGCCATCCTCCGACGACGGTACAATCCCAGTATAGGAGCACGAGCCATAGTCCCAAGCGCTCCTGGTGGCCCAAGGTATCAAGCAGGCTGTACCACTGAGTCCATAAGCCTGCGACCTCGAACGATCCCGCTGTCGAGCTCCGCTGTCAACGGCTGCTTGAAGCCAGCTACATTCCCCAGTGCGACTTGGGAGCTTACCTGAGGAGCCTCCTCAGAGACGCCATCCGGAGCCTAAGAGTTCCCGTCCTGGCAACCGAGGATGTACTCCTGTCCCCGGACAATGCTGGTTGCCTGCATTAAGCACCGAGCCTCCTGGTTCTTCCTTGGGACCAAAACACTCGATTCGTGCCAACCCGCCCTTGACTGGAGGCTATAGCACTTAGTCCCTCAAGCCTCTTACATGCTGAGACCCACCTTTCCTTTGGGATCTCTTTGATGCGCACAGTCTCTATGGAAGGAGAGCCTTTGCTGTGATACACGAGGCCCTACGCTATGGTTCAAGCGCATTAACCCACAGCGGATGCACCAACCACTGCCGAGGGGCCTTCGCACCCTATCCCGGTTACCGCACTTAAGACCGGCCTCAGGACCATCAGAACACCACCGATGCTGCTTGCCCGCAGACCTTCGTCACGCCCATCCCTGGGCCACATCTACACGCCTACTCATACTCACGTGCCCGTGATGTGTCCCCTTATCTAGACACGGGGGATACCTATCCCGCTGCATTCGGTTCACGCTACGCATGTGTCCGTAGCTTTAGGTTGCAGCGTCGTCGTAAGCCTCAGATTTACTGATATATAAGTCCGTAAGAGCGGGGCGAGTATTTCGACCCTAGTCAAACCATAGGTATCAGCCGCTCATTTACGCCAGGTACAGTTACCTTCGAGACCTAATGACCGCCTCCAGGCTTTCCTGGTCGCAGCCCTGGAGCCTGTCTCAGACTGCTGCTCAAACGTCGATCTCCTCCTTAACCGACAACTCCCAGCCACAACCACGCTTTTGCTTTTCTTTCGGCGCCACGCCTTCCTACCGGAGGCTCGACCGTTGGCGCGCCTCGCGTGCGATCGGTTTCAGCCCCTGACCCGGGGGTTTGTCCAGAGTCCATTAGTCCCAAGGTGTCTCTGCCTTTCACGGCTTTCAGGACGCTGGCCATTTTGCCAGACCCGGAGGCAGTAGTGCCCCTGCAAGACTCGGCGGCGCACACAGTATAAAGGCGAACGGAGCCGTTTATTCGCAGCCCCCAGTGGAATCCGGCATCCCCAATCGTCAGGGCTTATAAACTCCAGGTCCAGCCTTCTGCCTGGCTGATTTGCCCGATCACCTCGTCTCAGCTCCTCAGGTGGCTCGGGCTGCGTTCCGTAGCCCTGCAGCCGCGGCTGTCCCGTTCTCCTCGGTCTTCCCACTTCTGGTCGGGACGCCCCCTTGAAGGGCTCGCGTCCTTTCGCAGACGTGAAGAGTGACCCCGGTGCTGCCAACAAATTTATTCAGAGGATCCTTGCCAACAGACGCAGGACCTGCCGATAACCCCGTGGCATAGGCCCGTGTGGCACCTGGACGCTCTGCCAGAGTTCACCAAGACCTTGATTTTTCTACAGTGACCAGCACCTTCCACTGTTCAAATCCCCTGAACTAACCACTCTCGCCCGACACTTTGCCCCACCCAGCCGCTCATTCTGCCTAGGGAGGGCTTATAGGCCCCTGCCCGAGGTGTTCCTCGGAGTCCATTCCCACCTTCCGGTAGGGCATACTACCCGACACGGATACTTACTGCCAGCCTGGCGTCTCCCGGGTCAAGAAGGAGCCAGAGTCCCTCACAGGCTCACCCTGGCGCCAGACAGCAGGCTGGTATCAACCCAGGTCCTAAGGCCCTGCTGGACCTCGACCAGGACCGGATTCTGAGGCTCCCTCGCCAGGGCGTCCGCCCCTATGCCCGGCGTCTACCCGCCTTAGTGCGCTTCGGGTCCCGGAGGACGCCCTCCCGGAGGCCGCCATCGGCCCGAGCGGCCCTTGTCCTCGGCGAACCTTGGGATATCTCCCTGTCCCTGGGCATAGGTCCGGGCCCAGTGCGAATTGCACCGCAGCCATCCTGGTTGCTTCCTGCGGACCAAAACCGCCCTACACCAACTCGCCTACGGAGGGACTTAGGCCCTTGGCTCCCACCTCGTCATTACTGTCGGTACCCCCTGCCTGCGATCCCGCTGTTGCTGACGCTACCGGGCTCATGCAAAGCCAGCCCTTGCTCTGCACACCCGTGGTCGACAGCCTGGTCGATGTAGTCCCGACTGCGATCGTCCAACCAGCTCACCGCTAAGCGGCGTGCACCCTTCACGCGTACCCAGCTTACCTCCGCCGACATACTGCCGAGCCACGCCCAGCCCGCGCAGTAGCTCCTGCGTCGACGTCTCATGGCGCTGTTGTCCCCAACCGCGGCTGTCTCTAGCCGCCTTTCACCGCGACTTGCTTTCTGGGAGCAGCGCGCCATTTTGCCAAGCACGAGGTAGTCAGTTGCGGCACGCTGCAAGTTTCTCGGCGGCGTCTGCAAAACATGATAAAAAGGCGGGGCGCCGGGCGGTTTACCTGCAGCCGCCTCCGCAATGGAATCACGGCACCCCGGACCGTCTAGGGAGTATGATGCGCTGCAGTTGTCCGTGTCCGGGTCTTCGCGGCCGGGCTTGTTTGGCCGTATCAGCTCTGTCTTCCTCGCCCCGGTCAGGTAGGTCCAGGACTCCTCGTTGCCCGTCAGGCCCTGCAGCCAGCTGGGACTGACCTTCTTTCGGTCTTTTCCCCATTACTCCGGATCGGACCAACGCTCACAGTTGTAGGTTCCTCTGTAGCGGGTGGTGTTTGCACCTCCGTAAAAAGATGTGGAACCCACGAGGGTTGTCTGCCCACACAAAATTTATTTTTATGCAGGTCCTCTGCCAACAGGCGGCCAGAGAATCCTGCCGACTCATCGCCAGTGTGGCGGTAGGGGCAGTAGTGCACCCTAGAACCCTCAGGTGCGACTCCTGACACCAGGTAACAGTCCAAGACCTTTTATTATTTTCTTACAGTGCACCAAGCACCTTCCACACTCTTCTCAAATACACACACTCCAATAAACTCAATGTGTGTATATATGTATATATATATATATGTATATATGTGTATATGTATATATATATATATATATATATATATATATATATATATATATATATATATATATATATATATATATATATATATATATATATATTGTCACAAGAACGAGACATTGACAGATAAAGAGTTGGGGCAGCCACCCGTATATTGTGGTATCCTGGCTGCAAAAGTCGTTTTCTTTAAAATACAGAGCACTGAAGTGCACACAACCGAGTCCAAAACAAGACTAAAGAAACAAAGGAAAAGGGGCAGGTTTTAAAGGGGAGACAGGAAGTGAGGTCGATGGATCGCACGTGGTCTTCCACCATTGGCTCAGAGTCGGAGGTGACATCAGAGGGACTGGAGCTGGTGTGGCCGACTTCCATTGGCTCAGTCCCGAAGTGATGTCAGGAGATCCAGGTGAAATCCCCGGGATGGTCTACAGGCAAGGGAGAAAAGAGTCAGTGCACTCTGCCACACCCCGCATGCCTCCAACTGCCTTCACTCAAGCCCTTTAGCTGCCTCCCATGCGCGTGTGTGACAAGGCCCCTTAGCCCAGACCCGACGGGTCGGGCGATCTAACCGAGAGGTCGTGAACCCGAGAAAGAGCATCAGCGTTGGCGTGGAGAGCCCGACGATGAACGAGCAAAACTTGTACGGCTGCAGGTCAAGAAACCACCGGGTGACCCGCTGGATTCGACTCCTTGTGGAGGGCCATCCACTGTAGGGGTGCATGGTCCGTGACAAGGGTGAATTCCCGCCCAACAGGTAGTACCTCAGCTGAGTAATCGCCATTTAATCGCCAGAGCCTCCCTCTCCACCGCAGCATACCTGGTCTCCCGTCCAACAGTTTCCGCTCAGGAACATGATGGGGTGCTCCACACCATCGACGCTTTGGCTCAGCACGCGCCCAGGCCTGTGTCCGGCGTCCGCCTGGAGGATGAAAGGCAAAGAAAAGTTAGGTGCCATCAAAACAGGTGTGGACGTAAGGGCCTGCTTTAAGTCACCAAATGCAGCCTGTTTTTCAGTCCATACCACAATGTTCGGGCCCTCTTCTTTGTTAAATCAGTCAAGGCGCGCTCTCCAAAACCGGGTACAAACCGGCGGTAGTACCCGCTAACCCGAAAGGCTTGGACCTGCCGCTTGGTTCATGGACGGGCCATTTCAGAATGGCATCAATTTTGGAGCACTGTGGCCTTACGGTACCTCACCCACCAGGTAGCCTAAATATTTGGCCTCGCTTAATCCAAGAAGCATTTCTTGGGATTAATCCGAGCCCGCCTCACCAAGTGTCCGTAATACCGCTTGGACATGCTGTAGGTGTTCCTTCCATGTGCTGGAATAGATGACCACGCCATCCAGGTAGGCAGCACTGTATGAGTTATGAGGTCAAGCACTTTGTCCACCAGACGCTGAAAGGTTGCTGGAGCCCCGTAACCCAAATGGAAGGACACGATACTGCCAGTGTCCGCTAGGGGTACTAAACGCGTTTTTCCTTCGGAGTCCGCTAAAGGAACCTGCCAGTACCCTTTCGTCATGTCAAGTGTGGTCAGGTATTGAGCCTGTCCAAGCCTCTCGAGGAGGTCGCCCACGCGCGGGCATTGGATAAGCATCAAATTGGGAGACTTGATTGCCGACGGAAGTCATTGCAGAACCTCCAACTTCCGCCAGGCTTACCGACGAGCACAATGGGGCTGGACCAGGGACTATAACTTTCCTCAATCACACCTAGCTCCAGCATGCGCTTGATCTCAAGCTCCACTTCAGCCTTTTTTGCCTCGGGAAGACGATACGGGCGTTCTCGACAACAACCCCGGCTCTGTCACATGTTGTGCTCAATCAGAGAGGTCCTTCCGGGTTCTCACTGACTACCTCCCAACGGTCCGGATAACTGTTTCCAGCTCCTGCCGCTGTCTGGGACTTAAGTCCGCGCCGGGTTAAGGTCGTGTGTGTGAGCGAAGAGTGAGCGGGCTGGCCGGAGGAGGGATCGGGTCCCTGTCCTTCCACGGTTTCAGCAGGTTCACATGATAAACCCGCCCTTTGGCCGACGCATTGGGTTGACTCACCAAATAGTCACCAGTCCCTTCCTCTCCTTAACTTCAGAGGGGCCCTGCCAGTGGGCAAGCAATTTAGAGTGGGAGGTAGGCACTAGGACCATGACCCGATCTCCGGGCGGAACTCCCAAGAGACGCGCGTTGTAGTACCGGCCTGTGCTGCTTGAGCCTCCTCCATGTGACTTTTAAGGACAGGCCGAATTTTTCCAAATCTATCGCAGAAATGCGCCGATATATTCCAGTATGTTTGTGGAGGGAAGAGCCTCCTCTTCCCAGCCTTCTTTCAAAATATCTAATATGCCCCGAGGTTGTCGCCGTATAGTAGTTCAAAAGGGGAGAACCCCGTGGAGGCTTGTGGGACTTCCCGATAGGCAAAAAGGACGAGGGGGAGGAGCTGATCCCAGTTCCTTCCATCCTCGCTGACCACCTTACGCAGCATTTGCTTGAGAGTTTGATTAAACCTCTCTACTAATCCGCCGGTTTGAGGATGATACACCGAGGTCTTTAAATGCTTTATTTTCAGTAATCTGGCAGTCTCCTTGAACGCTTCCGAGGTGAAGGGGTCCCCTGGTCTGTCAAGACTTCTTTGGGGATCCCCACGCCGCCAATACCCCTAGTAATTCCCGCGATGGCTTTAGAGGTAGCTGAGCGCAACGGAACAGCTTCGGGTATCGTAGCGTAATCCACGAGGACTAAAATGTACTTGTGTCCTCGGCTGAGGGCTCCAGGGTCCCACCAGGTCGACCCATTCTGTGGAAGGGAACGCCAATCAGTGGAATAGGAATGAGAGGAGCACGGTCCCTCCTAGGAATTTGTCGCAGTTGACACTCCGGCAGGAAGCGCAAAAGCACTAACCTCCTCATTAATTCCTGGCCAGTAGAAACGGAGCTTGATCCGCTCCAGAGTTTTTTCGGTGCCCAGGTGGCCACCTAGGAGGTGGGCGGTGCTAGCTCACAGACCTGCCGCCGGAAGGTACGCTGCACTAGCAGCAGCCTCGCCTCCTGCCCGCCATGCATTGCTACACGGTAAAGGAGGTCATTATCTAGCACAAAGTAGGGGCCCTGTGGCATCGACTGATTAGTGCGCTGGCCATTGACAAGGACCACTGCATTTTTACAAACTTCAGGGAGTCATCATTCCATTGCTCCTTCTAAAAGAAGCCGGCGCTTTTAAATTGGAACCGCAACACGGAGAGAGGGTCAGCGCCGACCTCAATGGGCGTGGTTTCTCCCGCCCGCCGCGCTGGTGGATGACGGTTAGCCCGCGACGCCCGGAGTTGCCACGCCAGTCAGGGCGACTGCTTCGCTCTCTCTGCCGGCTGATTACACGGCGTGGAGGCAGCTTGAGACGGGTTATCTCCGCCCATAACGAGGCCCAAATTAACCCCGGAGTGGTATGTGTCTCACCGCTTTGATTTTAGACCAGTCCCGCCCTAGTATCACCGGGTGTGGAGGATCAGGTAGGACGCTACGGTGAGCTTACTAACTGACCCTCCGTAACTGATGACACAGCGGCGGACCTGTACCAGCGGATGTCTCCGTGGACACAGGTTATACCGGTCTTAAAATTTAGCCACTGTTGCGGTTGCACAAAGCGGCGGGCAACAATTGAAATGTTGCTGCCGGAGTCGAACAAACCTGTGGTCTTGTGTCCGCTGACGCATCACCACGCCAGTATGTGGGACCGCCAACGGATTAGCCAGAGCACACCAACCCTCCTCACCCTCCACCTGCATTCCTCCTGCCTCCAAGCGGTTTGCGCCGCTGCCCGCTGGACGCCAATACGGGCTCCGGATTGTACAGGGTGGGGCTAGGTCTTGGAACGCACTCGCTGAGTTTGACATGAGGACGGTTCTGCTCCCCTAGAGTGTGAGGCCGCCTCTGCGCTCCATAAGCTCTATGAGCTCAGCATGTTCTTGAACCGCCGCCCCAAACCGCGGGGTGAAGCCACGGGAAGCGCTTCCAGGAGCAGATAGCAAGCTACCTGCTCTATTATTTGGTAGGGCGTGTTTTCAAATGGCCGTAGCCAATGCCCTACCATTGCCCATAAGGACCAGGCTTGTTTGTTGGTTGGCCGCTCAGGGGCCAACCTCCATGTTTTTATTTTATTCACCTGCCAGTCTGGGGCACCCCTAGGTGGTAAATGGGGCTTTGGTTTCAGGGAGGCAGGCACTCTCCCCAAGAGAGCATACTGAGTCCCTTTGCCTCCCTCCAGGGCAGCCCAATTCTGTGAGCCCCACCCGCACACCCCTGGCCACTCCAGATGGGCTAGTTATGAGTGCCGGGAGCGGAGCCCGCACCGGGTCACGCCGAACCACGGGGCACCCTCCCCGCCTGAATACTCGCCCCGCACGCCCCACCTGGGTATATTGCAGGTCCTGTCCCCTTCTCCTCCGGGACTTCTCCATCCTGCCGACTACGCCACTGTCACAAGAACGAGACATTGACAGATAAAGAGTTGGGGCAGCCACCCGATATTGTGGTATCCTGGCTGCAAAAGTCGTTTTTCAGTAAAATACAGAGCACTGAAGTGCACACAACCGAGTCCAAAACAAGACTAAAGAAACAAAGGAAAAGGGGCAGGTTTTAAAGGGGAGACAGGAAGTGAGGTCGATGGATCGCACGTGGTCTTCCACCATTGGCTCAGAGTCGGAGGTGACATCAGAGGGACTGGAGCTGGTGTGGCCGACTTCCATTGGCTCAGTCCCGAAGTGATGTCAGGTGATCCAGGTGAAATCCCCGGGATGGTCTACAGGCAAGGGAGAAAAGAGTCAGTGCACTCTGCCACACCCCGCATGCCTCCAACTGCCTTCACTCAAGCCCTTTAGCTGCCTCCCATGCGCACGTGTGTGACAATATATATATATATATATATGAGTGGCAAAAGTATTTGAACCTCTAGGATTAACAGTTAGTTTGAAGGTGAAATTCGAGTCAGGTGTTTTCAATCAATGGGATGACAATCAGGTGTGAGTGGGCATCCTGTGTTATTTAAAGAACAGGGATCTATCAAAGTCTGCTCTTCACAACACATGTTTGTGGAAGGGTGTCATGGCATGAACAAAGGAGATTTCTGAGGACCTCAGAAAAAGAGTTGTTTATGCTCATCAGGCTGGAAAAGGTTACAAAACCATCTCTAAAGAATTTGGACTCCACCAATCCACAGTCAGACAGATTGTGTACAAATGGAAGAAATTCAAGACCATTGTTACCCTCCCCAAGAGTGGTCGACGGACAAAGATCACTCCAAGAGCAAGGTGTGTAATAGTCGTCAAGGTCACAAAGGACCCCAGGGTAACTTCTAAGCAACTGAAGGCCTCTCTCACATTGGCTAATGTTCATGTTCATGAGTCCATCATCAGGAGAACACTGAACAACAATGGTGTGCATGGCAGAGTTACAAGGAGAAAGCCACTGCTCTCCAAAAAAAGATTGCTGCTTGTCTGCAGTTTGCTAAAGATCACGTGGACAAACCAGAAGGCTATTGGAAGAATGTTTTGTGGACGGATGAGATCAAAATAGAACTTTTCGGTTTAAATGAAAAGCGTTATGTTTGGAGAACGGAAAACACTGTATTACAGCATAAGAACCTTATCCCATCTGTGAAACATGGTGGTGGTAGTATCATGGTTTGGGCCAGTTTTGCTGCATCTGGACAAGGACAGCTTGCATTCATTGATGGAACAATGAATTCTGAATTATATCAGAGAATTCTAAAGGAAAATGTCAGGACATCTGTCCATGAACTGAATCTCAAGAGAAGGTGGGTCATGCAGCAAGACAACGACCCTAAGCACACAAGTCATTCTACCAAAGAATGGTTAAAGAAGAATAAAGTTAATGTTTTAGAATGGCCAAGTCAAAGTCCTGACCTGAATCCAATCAAAATGTTGTGGAAGGACCTGAAGCGAGCAGTTAATGTGAGGATCCCACCAACATCCCAGAGTTGAAGCTGTTCTGTACGGAGGAATGGGCTAGAATTCCTCCAAGCCGGTGTGCAGGAATGATCAAAAGTTACCGGAATGTTTAGTTACAGTTATTGCTGCAAAGGGGGGGTCACACCAGATACTAAAAGCAAAGGTTCACATACTTTTGCCACTCACAAATATGTAATATTTGATAATTTTCCTTAATAAATAAATGACCAAGTATAATATTTTTGTCTCGTTTGTTTCTCTGTATCTACTTTTAGCACTTGAGTGAAAACCTGGTGATATTTTAGGTCATATTTATGCAGAAATATAGAAAATTCTAAAGGGTTCACAAACTTTCAGGCACAACTGCATGTAGTAATTGCTTTAAATATGAACACCTTTAGTTTCCTTTCATTTGGCCAGTGATTTTAAAGGTTTCCCTCTCCCTGTTGAATTTATGAGTGTTTGTTTAAAGACAATTAAGCCTCTTTTTAGATATTTTTTTCAGGCTGGTATTTGTTTCACTGCATCACACGAGTGCTTAGACCTTGATTTTTGTTTTTTGCCTGCTTTTAAATTTTGTGAGCTGGTAGATGATAACAAATTTATCATTCTTCTCCAAGCACTTCTACTCTTCACTCAACATGGTTTAAATTCTGGACCTTTGTACAATATGTAAGACTGATGCCCAGTCCTCATTTTGTTTACCTAAGTAATTTGTGCAGTATGAATTTAAAAATACATTATTGAAGACATCATGGAATAAAGACAGACATGGCTGGGATTTGAAAAAAAAATCAAAAATAACATTAGAAATACAGTACAATGACACAGTAGGTGCAGAAGCTTCTTGAAACACTGGTTGTTGGAATGTACACTGCCAGGCCATTAAACAGCAACAAAGAAACATGACAGCAGCTACTTTCCTAAAAAAATTGAAAGACTTGTTTTCTAGTCTGTTTCAATCTATGTTATGTACAACACTCATTGGAAGACCAAGATGGCAAACATTAGACAGGAAAATTTTTACTTGAAACTGATATATCTGGTGATGTCTTAACATTTATTTTAAATTCATCAAAACAATAAATATGCAGATTAGGCAGCCCTAGACTATAACAAGTAACTGTTTATTAAATGATTCAGTAAATATTATTGATAGCTCTTACTTAGTAGAACACCACTTATTTAAAAATATCCTTTGTTTCAGAACAGTATGACAATATTTAAACTGTCCAAAGAATGTATGTTATGTTCATGTTTGTAGAATTTTGATAAAAACAATTTAAGCATAGATATACCTAAATCAACAGTGCTTCAAAGAGTATGTGGTGTCTTCCTTAGATCTTCTTACATGTTCACTATTACTCATTGATATAACCTGAAACCTTAAAATAACTGAGATTAAGAAACTATACCAGGAGAAGGTAGGAGCCGAGGATGCCATCATCTATATGCTACACCAATCCCTTTCCCACTTTGACAGAGGCAGTGGTGCTGTAAGAGTTATGTTTCTGGACTTCTCTAGCACCTTCAACACCATCCAACCTCGGCTCCTTAGTGACAAGCTGACAGAGACGGGAGTAGATTTTTACCTGGTGGCATGGATCGTGGACTATCTTACAGACAGACCTCAGTATGTGTGCCGCAGGGGACTGTGCTTTCTTCAGTCCTGTTCAGCCTATATACATCGGACTTCCAATACAACTGTCCTGCCATGTGCAAAAGTTCGCTGAAGACACTGCTATCGTGGGCTGCATCAGGAGTGGGCAGGAGGAGGATTATAGGAACCTAATCAAGGACTTAGTTAAATGATCAATCAATCAATCAACATTTATTTATATAGCACATTTTCATACAAAAAAATGTAGCTCAAAGTGCTTTACAAAATGAAGAATAGAAAAATAGAAGACACAATAAAAAATAAACAAGTCAACATTAATTTTTTTTTTTTTATTAATTTTATTGCACACCATACAAAGCAATCACGTTTTTACAAAAAGAAAAATAGAGTTAAGAACAGATCGATCCCCACCCTTGAGAGAGAGAGCAAGCCAGACGGCATAAAAATTTTACAGCTTTTAAACATACCTAAATTAATAAATTCTCTATGCTTCATGAACTTATTTTAAAATATTACTGATTAGATCCTGCCATGTTTTGAAAAACGTCTGTACGGATCCTCTAACTGAGTATTTGATTTTTCCAATTTCAAATAATATAACACATCAGTTTCCCACTGACTTAAAAGAGGAGAGTTTGGATTCTTCCAGTTTATCAGAATAAGTCTGCGTGCCAAAAGTGTAGTGAATGCAATCACAATTAGTTTGTCTTTCTCCACTTTAAGCCCCTCTGGAAGAACCCCAAACACAGCTGTTAATGGGTTAGGAGGGATTGTGAATCCAAGGCTATCTGAAAGGTAATTAAAAATTTTTGTCCAGAATAATGTTAATTTGGTGCAGGCCCAGAACATGTGACCCAGTGAAGCTGGAACTAGTTTGCAGCGTTCACAGGTTGGATCATGCCCTGGATACATTTTGGAGAGTTTTAGTCGAGACAGATGTGCTTGATAAATAATTTTAAGTTGTATAATTGTATGCTTTGCGCATATGGAGCTCGAGTGAATTCTCTGCATTGCTACTTTCCACTCCTCTTCTGATAAATTAATTGAGAGATCTTTTTCCCAGTGTCCTCTTGGATCTTTGAAAGGGAGGGATTGTAAAATGATTTTATATATTGCAGAGATGGAGTCTTGAGATTGAGCAATATTTTTTCCAGCATGGATGAGGGTGCAAGATGAGGAAAATCTGGAAGGTTCTGTTTAACAAAGTTCCTGATTTGAAGATAGTGAAAGAAATGTGTAGCTGGAATGTTAAATTTGGAATGTAATTGTTCATAAAAAATGCTTTCTACATTGGTTCCAGATTCTAAGTGAGTGGAGCACAATTGGGTTATTTGTATATTGCCGATAGCGTGTGTTTATTGGAGCGCATAGCAGGGAATACAAAGAAGTACTGCAGGATTTTACTTCTATTGTGGTCCAAGCCTGTGTATGTTCTTCTATTTGTGTCCAGGTTCTTATCGCCTGTATATTTGCTGCCCAGTAATAAAACTGGAAGTTAGGTAGAGCCATGCCACCTTCTGCCTTTTGTCTTTGTAGGGTCGCTCTTTTGATGCGTGGATGTTTTGAATTCCAAATAAATGAGGTTATTGTTGAATCTAATTGCCTAAAGAATGATTTATTAATGTATATTGGGATGTTTTGAAATAAAAAAAGGAGTTTAGGAAGAATATTCATCTTAACAGTGTTAATTCTTCCAGCTAGTGTGAGATGAAGTCAACATTAATTAACATAGAATAAGTAAGGTCCGATGGCCAGGGTGGACAGAATAAAACAAAAAAAAAACTCCAGAAGCTGGAGAAAAAAAATAATAAAATCTGTAGGGGTTCCAGACCAAGCGACCGCCCAGTCCCCTCTGGGCAATCTACCTAACATAAATCAAACAGTCCTCTTTGTATTTAGGGTTTTCATGGAAGGACCTGATGATGATGGTCACGTAGACTTCTGGCTTTCAGTCCATCAATGTTGGTGCATCATGATGCTTTGAGTATGTGGTGGTGGCGCAGGCTGCCACCACAAAGAAAGCGGAAAAGAAACAAGAGAGAGTAGGGGTCAGTACGGATTTTGGAGCCACTGTGAATAGTCATTATGATGAATTGAACATACAGAGTATCAGTATTAAGTTAAAGTGAGGTTATAAAAAGGCCATGTTAAAGTAATATGTTTTCAGCAGTTTTTTAAAGTGCTCTACTGTATTTGCCTGGCGAATTCCTATTGGCAGGCTATTCCAGATTTTAGGTGCATAACAGCAGAAGGCCGCCTCACCACTTCTTTTAAGTTTAGCTTTTGGAATTATAAGGAGACACTCATTTGAAGATCTAAGGTTACGATTTGGAATATAACGTGTCAGGCATTCCGATATATAAGATGGAGCGAGATTACTTAAGGCTTTATAAACCATAAGCAGTATTTTAAAGTCAATCCTGAATGACACAGGCAACCAGTGTAGTGACATCGAAACTGGAGAAATGTGTTTGGATTTTCTTTTCCTAGTTTGGATTCTAGCAGCTGCCTTCTGCACTCGTTGCAAGTGATTTATGTCTTTTTTGGGTAGTCCTGAGAGGAGTGCGTTACAGTAATCTAGTCTACTGAAAACAAAAGCGTGAATTAATTTCTCAGCAGGAGCTGGTGGTGGATTTTAGGAGGCCCAGGCCCCTCCCGGACCCTGTGATCATCAGAGGTGACTGTGTGCAGAGGGTACAGACCTATAAATACCTGGGAGTGCAGCTGGATGACAAATTGGACTGGACTGCCAATACTGATGCTTTGTGCAAGAGAGGATAGAGCTGACTATACTTCCTTAGAAGGATTCAACATCTGCACTGAGATGCTGCAGATGTTCTATCAGACGGTTGTGGTGAGCACCCCCTTCTACGCGGCGGTGTGTCCTGGGGAGGCAGCATAAAGAAGGACACCTCATGCCTGAACAAACTGGTGAGGAAGGCAGGCTCTATTGTAGGTACGCAGCTGGACAGTTTGACATCTGTGGCAGAGCGATGGGCGCTGAACAGGCTCCTGTCAATCATGGAGAATCCACTGCATCCACTGAACAGTATCATCTCCAGACAGAGGAGCAGCTTCAGCGACAGACTGCTGTCACTGTCCTGTTCCACTGACAGACTGAATAGAGCGTTCCTCCCCCACACTATGCGACTCTTCAGTTCCACCCGGGGGGGTAAACGTTAACATTATACAAGATTATAGACTATTATACCTGCCTTGCACTCTCCACCTTGCATTTTTTAACTTGCACTGCGCTTTTATTGTTCTTTAATTAATATTGTCTTTATCAGTATGCTGCTGCTGGAGTATGTTAATTTCCCCTAGGGGATTAATAAAGTATCTATCTATCTATCTATCTATCTATCTATCTATCTATCTATCTATCTATCTATCTATCTATCTTACACATCCAGCCAAGAAGTTCATAGCACAGACCCAAGAAAACAGTGGAAGTATGCTAGTTGACATGCTTTTTGCCATGCAAATACTGAAGGATCAATGAAGATATTTCATTTGACATACACAGAGTGGTAAGTAAAATGATCACCACAATATGCAAAATTTCACACAGATATGAAATTCCCAAAGAGTCTGGGCTCAGGTGGCCTAATTCCTCTCCAGGTCTAGAACAGAAACCTTGTGGAAGATTGTGCGTATTATCTTTTACCACAAATCTACAATGATAAACAAAATGATTCAAAAGATTGCTCAGAATCCAGAAAAAATCTTTCTGAGCTAACAACTAATACCAGAATAGATTATTTCGGCCACTAAGCAAATAAAGATACACAAGGCATACATTCTGAATCTCAGAAGACATAACTTAGGCTAATGGAGAGGCACATTGTAAAAAATTTCATTACATTGTAAAAAGTATCTGGAATGCTAAGGGCACGTTTATCAAAGCCTGGAAGAGTATGAGAGATTTTCCTGCCTTCCACCCTTAGAAGGATCATTGCCAATGTGCTCCTAATTTGTCTACCTCCATTTGTTGAAAAAATCCTCCATAAGTCCTATAGTGCCATGATTGAATATAGGATCTATGAAAAATTCTTCACAGCTTTAAGGGAATGCTCCCCTCAAAAGTGATATTTTTTACATGTTACTTCTCCATGTAGTTAGTAGTATTATTTAAGAAAAATATTTAGTCTCATGTTTCATTGCAGAATGAAGATAAAAAAGTTTCTGAAAGAATAGCGTCTGTGGTAGCCAACTCTGGAAAACGGCATCACTGGAAAACAATATCAAAAACGTCAATGAATAAATCTTGTGTTACTCATGTCTCTTAATCCATATGCCAATGTTCCAAACATGTGTATTTTTACTTAAATATTGATAAAAAAACACACTTGAACTAAAACGGAACATGCTCAAATGCCACCAGGCATTTCAATTGAAAATCAAAATGAAACACAGAATGACAAAAGTGGATAGCTCAAGTATCACCAAATATGAGAACTGGCAACAAACTAAATCGTTGTTTTCAGCCCAACTCAGCTGGAACACCCAAGAAGTGGAAGGATAGGAGAAGGCAGTCTCTTTAGGGCACTGCTTCCCCCAGAATGCTAGATGGCAGCTCCCCCGGATTGCAACAGTGCCTCAGATTCCCACAGGGCACTATGTGACTTGGAGTTCTTTATCTCAGCCCTGTTGGGTACCGTTGGTGCCTCCAGGGGGTACTGTAAAAATGGAGGGGTCATGTGGCATTAGGTTTCCTCCTAACCCGGAAGTGCTTACAGACTACGTGGGCGGAAGAATAGAAACATTTCCGGGTTGGACACTATAAAACAGGGGTTCTCAACGTTGGTCCTGGAGAACCCTTGTCACTGCAGGTTTTTGTTCCAACCAGCTTCTGTTTTTAATTGAACTACTGGGCTAATTAAGTGAACTGATATTTTCAACGTTCTGTGTTTAGGGAACAATATGTTAATTAGAAAACTAAGTTTGCTAAAAAAAAAAAAAAAATTAAAATGTACCAAGAAGTTATATAGGAATAATGTATTTTTTTTCTTTTTAACAGCATTTTCATCTTGATTTTCATTCTACTTTTCAAGGTGCTCTAATTGTTTAATTAATCCATTATTTACTAATTAGTGGGTCTGACGCTAAAGTAGTTGCAGCCTTTGATTATTCAGTGTTGTTTGCCAGTATGTCTGATCTGCTCGTTTTAAGTTGTCATTATTAAGATACAATGAAGGGGGAAAAACTGCACAGAGAAAGGACAAAGTATAATGAAATCAACAAAAGAGAGTTAAGCATTTAAATCTATAGCAAAAGCAGAAATATTTATAAATGTCTTATAAATGTAAAAATCATGCTGCTAAGCTTTTCAGAATGTCAAATAAAAGAAAAAAAATACCAGCTAATTAAATGAGCTCAGTGATATCAGATGTTGTCACTGATTAGGAATCTGGTTGGAACAAAAACCTGCAGCCACAGGGTGTCTCCAGGACCGAGTTTGAGAAACACTGCTATAAAAGGACTTGCTAGCCTGACAGTGACAAGCCATAGTCAGATGATGGAGGAAAAAGCTTGCAAAGAGGAGTGGAGGCAAAGAAGTGAGAAAGAAAGAGAAAGAAATGACTGTGTTTATTTCTGTTTAGTGCTTCGTACTGTGTTGTGTAGTTGGAAGCAAAAAAAAAGACACTTCCTCAATTTAATGCAACGTGTGCTGTGCTGAACTTGTGTCTCAGCCTGTTTGTGTCTGGGTTGAGAGAGTTGCACGCCCCCTAGTGAACCACACCACTAACAATCATTTTTAAATTTTTCTCACTCTCAGATTCGAGCCGTCACTGCTGCTCTTTTGCTTGCCTCAATTCTTAATTGTCTGCTGTTTGCATTCCCTTGTCATTGTGTGTAAAGGAAGAGAACAGAAATAAATCTGATGAAGCATTGTAAAAAGTACGAATAAACTGATTTCGCAAGCACAAAATTACGAGAGGATTACAAGTAGTGAAGAACAAAACAGGAAAAAAGAGTTTTGCATACAGTTTCACAATATTGCTCCAAATTAAATTTGCATGTGATTTCGCAATTGTGTAACAATAAACTCACTAAACTGGTTTTTGGCAGATAGAACAAGGAGTATTGTTCCCTAATTGTTATTTGGTAGTCAAAAGGGTTATTCCTGCAACTGCCTCCCAGATCTTCCAAAAAGTCCTTCCATATGGCTCCACCTGCTCTTGTCTATGTCATTCAAATACCTGCCTATACTGAAGTATCTGCTTTAGACCTCTTATTTGGGGTCAGAGGTAGCACCGCTGGCACTCCCGTTCCCCAACTCTATAAGCTGATCAAATCCAGGATCCATCTGGGGACTGACTGTTAGCAGTGCACCCTGGCCAATGGATTTTAGCAGTGGAAAAACACCTCAAAAGCAGTTTCAGGTAATTGCTCCCTAGCTGCTCCTCCCTTTCCAAGCTATACACCAAATTAAATTTCTCTTTGTTTTTGCACATAGACGGAAAAGGTTTCAGGTGAGCCAATATGTACTATTTACAGAGATGTTTCTGGTCATGAATGCAAATTGTATTTATGTTTGTGTCAAGAAATACTGTTTTTCTGTAAATTCAATATCGGGCAAATTATTTCACTTATCACTAATCATGAGGATTTACATACAATGCAGTGTTAAACATCTATTAAACATAAATGTGCAGAAGAGTGGCCAAAGTAAATGATTTGTGAATGAATGTCAGTTTCTGTGGTGCCATATGTTTAAGTGAGTCAGGCCGAATACAGCCCATGGGCCACAGATTGAGAATCCCAGTTCTAGAGATTCATAGAAAAACTCAATTGTTTGAATGAACTGAAAGATATATTTTACCAACATTTCTGGACATTTCCTGAGCAGAAACCTTTTATAATTAAATACAACACTCTGTTGAGAAAGCAGCTCTCTCTTTACACACTAATTGTAATCTGATTCTTGCCAGCTGAAAATCTGTAAATGTGTAAAACATAAACAAAAGACTGTCTCAGTATATTCCAACTTGAGCAAAACTAATAACTTTGAGTTCTACAATTTTTATTAAAACACATGAGAAGATGTATGTGTGGGACTGATCCTTTGGGCTCAAGAAAAAGATTTTAGTAGGGTTAACCATGGCTATTTTTTAACAACCTTAAAAACCTTTAGATTTGTCCAAGGTTTTATTGGATATGTTAAGATTCTCAGCTCTAAAGCCACATATCCCAGGGATCAACAAAAGACTAAGTCGGGACTTTCCAGTGAGCTGGAGAATTAACTAAGTTTCCTGACTTTCCTGACTGTAATATTTAAGCTTAAATATATATAAGCTTATATATATAAAAAGCTTGTATATTTTAGAGCTGGCTCAAAACTTTTTCATTGCCCTAATTTATATTTATATATCTTTTTTTCTGTGTTTCATCATTAACTGAAAAAAGCACACATTTCCCCTCAATCCAAACTCTCCTCCAATCTTCTCCTATTCTAAGGAAACCTAAAAAGCAGCCCTGCTCATTCTTAAATATTTCACAATACTGGTTAGGATGTCATAGAGTCAGCACACAGCTTGTGTGTTCTTACTGTGATATAGAGGTGTCAGGATTTAAGTAGTATTTTATTTATTTATTTTTATTTTTAACCATCTTTTTTGGTAACATCATCTGAACCATTTCATGTTTTCATCTTTCATACTGCATTTCACCAGGGATTGTGCACCATACACAAAGGTATATTGTGGCATATGACATTCACTGTGTCATGTTTGTTCAGCATTTACTTTTTGTTTGTTTTAAGAGTTACGTTTCTCAGTGCACATTCATCTTTTTTTTTGAGCTAATCATTACTGGTTTCTGGATCCTTTTCATGTCTTAATGACTGACAATTTTATTTCACCTAGAGATTTTTGTCATTTGATTTTCTTAGAAAGGAATCATCTTCAAGTGTAACTTTTCTATTTAAATGTCTTTTCAGAGCATTACCAGATGTCAGAGGTTACCAACCCCTTAGAACCTGAAGGAGACTGGTGATGTTACTGTGGTAGGTTTCTTTACTATGAACCTGATGTTTTTAGGATCTTCTGCTATTCTGCACTATATAGTCTTTTTTTGTATTCAGTACTATGATATGTACTATGTAGTCTTTTGGCTGTAAGTATAATTTTTCTGCAAAAAAAGAGGTTGGGCCATCTTTTCTGGAAATTTTAAAATAAAAAAGAGTACACAATCTCTCTTTTCAAGCGATCATTTACAGGTGCCGGTCATAAAATTAGAATATCATGACAAAGTTGATTTATTTCTGTAATTCCATTCAAAAAGTGAAACTTGTATATTAGATTCATTCATTAAACACAGACTGATGTATTTCAAATGTTTATTTCTTTTAATTTTGATGATAATAACTGACAACTAATGAAAGTCCCAAATTCAGTATCTCGGAAAATTAGAATATCAATTAAGACCAATGCAAAAAAAGAATTTTTAGAAATGTTGGCCAACTGAAAGGAATGAACATGAAAAGTATGAGCATGTACAGCACTCAGTATTTAGTTGGGGCTCCTTTGGCCTGGATTACTGCAGCAATGTGGCGTGGCATGGAGTCGATCAGTCTGTGGCACTGCTCAGGTGTTATGAGAGCCCATGTTGCTCTGATAGTGGCCTTCAGCTCTTCTGAATTGTTGGGTCTGGCGTATTGCATCTTCCTCTTCACAATACCCCATAGACTTTCTATGGAGTTAAGGTCAGGCGAGTTTGCTGGCCAATCAAGAACAGGGATACCATAGTCCTTAAACCAGGTACTGGTAGTTTTGGCACTTTGTGCAGGTGCCAGGTCCTGTTGGAAAATGAAATCTGCATCTCCATAAAGTTCGTCAGCATCAGGTAGCATGAAGTGCTCTAAAACTTCCTTGTAGACGGCTGCGTTGACCTTGGACCTCAGAAAGCACAATGGACCAACACCAGCAGATGACATGGCACCCCAAACCATCACTGACTGTGGAAACTTTACACTGGACCTCAAGCAACGTGGATTCTGTGCCACTCCTCTTTTCCTCCAGACTCTGGGACCTTGATTTCCAAAGGAAATGCAAAATTTACTTTCATCAGAGAACATAACTTTGGACCACACAGCAGCAGTCCAGTCGAGACGCTTCTGATGCTGTCCGTTGTTCAAGAGTGGCTTGACACAAGGAATGCGACAGCTGAAACCTAAGTCTTGCATATGTCTGTGTGTGTTGGTTCTTGAAGCACTGACTCCAGCTGCAGTCCACTCTTTGTGAATCTCCCCCACAGTTTTGAATGGGTTTTGTTTCACAATCCTCTCCAGGGTGCAGTTATCCCTATTGTTTGTACACTTTTTTCTACCACATCTTGTCCTTCCCTTCGCCTCTCTATTAATGTGCTTGGACACAGAGCTCTGTGAACAGCCAGCCTCTTTAGCAATGACCTTTTGTTTCTTGCCCTCCTTGTGCAAGGTGTCAATGGTCGTCTTTTGGACAACTGTCAAGTCAGCAGTCTTCCCCATGATTGTGTAGCCTACAGAACTAGACTGAGAGACCATTTAAAGGCTTTTGCAGGTGTTTTGTGGCACCAGGTGTCTTCAATACTGAACCTTTTCACAATATTCTAATTTTCAGAGAACTGAATTTGGGACTTTCATTAGTTGTCAGTTATAATCATCAAAATTATAAGAAATAAACATTTGAAATACATCAGTCTGTGTTTAATGAATGAATCTAATATACAAGTTTCACTTTTTGAATGGAATTACTGAAATAAATCAACTTTGCCATGATATTCTGATTTTATGACCAGCACCTGTATATGATCAGTCTTACCGAAGTTGATTTCATTATTTAGGTTAACTAGTGACACAAGGAGAGAATTGGAATACATGTAAGATACCCCATCTCTTACTAAAATCTCTAAATACCAAATGAGTACAAATGAAAATTGCTTTGTTAAAAGCAAATTTTTCGATGGATCCATCAAGTTAAGCAAAGTTTTAGCCATGACATTACTGTCTTGGTAATGATGGAAGCTCTGATTGCTTGCAGTATGGTAAACTCTATCTGGGCCCTTAGACAAAATTTGCCACCAAGAAATGAAACCAAGAGAGACCATGAAAACATCTGACAGATGATAAAAGTGTTTCAAGTAAGTTGTTGGTAGTGCAGTACTTTTATTTTTATATGGTGAATGGTCTGAATACAGATTTTGGTGTATGGTACCCTATATTAATCATTGAGGAGAAATTGCCTTTTCACATGACCTTTGGAGATCAGAATCAGCCATTGTACAGCACACGTGGAGCAATTTTCAGGTTAAGGGCATTGCTCAAGGGCCCAGAGGATTAGGATCCCTTCTTGTAGTAATGGGATTTGAACCGGCAACCTTCCAGATATGAGTGCAGATCCTTAGCCTCAGGGCGACCACTGACATTGTTTTTAACAATATAACACAGTTACATCTTATTTTAGGTTTAGTTATATTTAGAATTTTGCCATCTAAGCTTAGTTCAGATCAAAGCTGCTTGAAACCTTTCAGCGCTGTCACAGTTCTAGCAGCCTCAAGTAGTTGCTTATTCGGTGAAGCACCTCTGCCTAAACTCTTACGCGAGCACTTAAATTAAATAAATCAGGTAGTGCTATTGTTATAGTAGGTTATTTTAGGAGTTCAGAATCATCATTACAGTTGTGTTTAAGGAGTTATTTGTCACTGTCTGTGGCTTTTCTTTTAATGTTTGCCTGTGCGTTCCTTCATTTTAACAATTACAGGACCACCTTATTAGCAATAGCATTCTTTTTCCTTCTTTTTCTAACTGACTTTGTGTTTTTTTGTCACCAGGCTTTCTTTGTTTATAATATGTATATACAATTTCTTCTTTTGTCTAAAATAATCATATTTTATGTATAGTTAGGGGATGCAATACATACAGTACTATTTTATATTTTAAACTTGAAATTATTCCCTCCATGTGGTTTAATATGCAGGACCATTTACAACAAGGGTGCTGCAGTATAGATCCACGCATTTCTGATAAATAAAAAACTCTGTCAAAACCCATAAAGAAATGTTTGAGAAATTAATGGTTTTATTATCAACAGTAACTCTGTCAAAAGTCTGACAATGTAAATAAATCCAATGAAAAACATAAAGAAACTGTTAATTATTTTATTTTCACCAGCAATGTAGCTAAAAGTCTGCATTTGAATGAAAGAGTACACAGACTGCAAGCTTAAAAGGACAAGTGACAAATATAATGTTTGTTTGCACTGTCCACACTTGCCGCACACAACAAGGTCTGTTAATTGGTAACTGTTTCGACTCAGTGGGCAGCAGCATGTCCATATAGTGCTTTCCTGACAGTCATGACTGTTCGAACACCATGTGATGAAGAAACACCTACGGGGCAGCTGTCCACATCAGTACCTGTGCCTGCAGGTTCCGCATCATCCAAGTGATTGTCACTATTTTCACCACTGTCATTATAATCAAAATATTCATCATGCATAAAATCTAGTTGTTTCAAAACATCAGCAGCTTTTAACTTTTTTATTTTTTGACAACATAGCTATGAATTGTCTATTTATAACATTATTCTCCACAAGGGGTTGCCACCAAAAAAAAACCTTCTACAGCTATACACTATATGTCAGCACTGTATTAGGCAACTGAGAAGCAGCAGCAGAGCTCACCAATATGCTGGCTAATTTGCATTGGCTATATACTGAGGTACAAGTTATCTTGTACATCATACCTAGACAGGCTCAACAATACACCAGTTAACTTGTACCTTGCATTCAAAGTGTTAATGCATTTTGAGGGCGGCAGAGTGGGTAGCTCTGCTGCCTCCAAGTTAGGAGACCCAGGTTCACTTCCCGGGTCCTCCCTTCATGGAGTTTGCATGTTCTCCCCGTGTCTGCATGGGTTTCCTCCGGGTGCTTAGGTTTTCTCCCACAGTCCAAAGGAATGCAGGTTAGGTGCATTGGCGATTCTAAATTGTCCCTAGTGTGTGCTTGGTGTGTGTGCGCGCCCTTCGGTGGGCTGGTGCCCTGCCCGGGGTTTATTTCCTGCCTTGCACCCTGTGTTGGCTGGGATTGGCTCCAGCAGACCCCTGTGACCCTGTAGTTAGGATATAGCGGGTTTGATAATGGATGGATGGAATGCATTTTGACTATTGGCAGTCAGGCCTTAAACTGAAATTTGAATTTTCACTTTCTGTCCACTGTGATGTGTAGCTTATTTTTCCCATATATTTGGCACCACTGTCTAAAAATGCCTCCTGATTTTTTCTCATTAACACATTACAATTCCTGATTTGGAATTACTGATTCATCCAAAAGCTGTCTGTCTCTTGTCCATATATTTATTTTTAAGATAAAAAATTAATTTATGGTTTAATTGTAATGTTGTTTGTTTCTACAGTTTTTATCAAAATGATCACATTTTGTCTTAGTTTGTGTCTATAATCTAGAAAGAAAAGTTTTATTTAAATAATCAATTACACTCAACAGATACTATTATGTTCTTTTTCATCTTTGTATGGAGGTATATAACACATTCTGAGAAGCAAACTGTACAGCGTGACTGAGCATTTCGTCTCTATAAACTTTCACTTAGACAAATGCTTTTAATATGAATGAGTGTGAAACAGAGAATGTGTTCTTAGAAAGCAAAGCCTGCATAGCCTTATTCTGCAGAGCATTCCAGAGTGTTCATTATTCACACACATGCAATAGTAAAATGAGTTAATCAACAAGCACTGGAAGTGCAATGCAGTCACTTGTCGAAGTGGGAATGAAAAACTGAAAACTGATTACAAAATAAATATTGAGGAACAAGACTCCATACACTGAATATAAGAATAAATGAGCATGCTTTAATGATATATTCTAAAGATGTAGCCAAAGTGCTTACTCAGTTATATTTATTCTCCTATTTCAGCCTAAGTTAATAAAATGCAAGAGCATCATGATTATTGACAGGAAGGAAACAATTAACAAGCAACTATCACAATAGAAAAATAATTTCAAAGGAAAACAACAGATGCCTTCTACAGTATACATACAGAAGTGGGATAGTCAGAGAGATGCAGAAAGTAGACAAGAGTACAAGGAGATAAGACACAAGGTGAAGAGAGAGGTGGCGAAGGCTAAAGAAAAGGTGTATGGTGAGTTGTATGAGAGGCTGGACACTAAGGAGGGAGAAAAGGACCTGTACTGATTGGCTAGACAGAGGGACCAAGCTGGGGAAGATGTGCAGTAGGTTAGGGTAATAAAGGATAAAGATAGAAATGCAGTCACAAGTGAGGAGAGTGTGTTGAGCAGATGGAAAGAGTACTTTGAGAGGCTAATGAATGAAGAGAACGAGAGAGAGAAGAGGTTGGATGATGTGGAGATAGTGAATCAGGAAGTGCAACAGATTAGCAAGGAGGAAGTAAGGACAGCTATGAAGAGGATGACAAATGGAAAGACTGTTGGTCCTGATGGCATACCTATGGAGGTGGAATTACATGAGAAGTATAGAGTATAGATGCTTCCACTATTGTACGTCACCCTCTGTTCCTCTTCTTTCTTAAAATACATATTCACCACAGCCATGTCCATCCTTTTTGCAAATCCACTACAATTTGACCTTCTTCATTCCAGTTCTTGACACCATACTCATTCATTACCTCCTCATCCCCTCTTTTCTTTTCACGAGTATGTCGATTGAAATCTGCTCTCTTTCCCTTGGGTACACTCTAACTCCCTTTGGTACACTCTCCACCACTTCATCCAACTAACTCCAGAAATCTTCCATCTCATACCAAACTTGTGTGGCATATGCGCTTATAACATTCATCATCATACCTTCAGTTTCCAGCTTCATAATCAACACTCTGTCTGACACTCTTTTCACTTCCAGAACACTTTTGACATACTGTTCCTTCAGGAAAACCCCTACCCTTTTTCTCCTCTCATTCACACCATGGTAGAACAATTTGAACCCACCTCCGATACACTGGCCTTACTCCCCTTTCATCTGGTCTCTTACACGCACAATATATCAATCTTCCTTCTCTTTATCACATCGGTTAATTCTCTCCATTTACCAGTTATACTGCCAACATTCAATGTTTCTACCCTCACTTCTACTCTCCTCACCTTCCTCAAGACAAGCCTTCCCACTCTTCTCCTTCTTTGGTCAACAGTAGCCCAATTTCCCCCAGGTACCCTGTTGACTAACAGTACTGGTGGTAGCCATTGTTTATCTAGGCATCCAGCTGCGCAAAACACCTACTTGCATTCCAAACTAAGTGAACTCCAGCTTATGTCAGGATCAGCCTTAACTTCTTCTAATAAAAAAGTATAAATCAGAGGTGACATGGTTCCTTTAAAACCACATGAGTTCTATCTTTCAAGGTAGTGGAAAAATCTCTCTCTCTCTCTGAGATATTCACTGGACACAACCTAAACTACCTGGGATTCTGTCTGGGGGGTTGGGGAGACTCGCCAAAATGACTTTTTAAAATCTATACTAATAAAAGGCAAAGCCCTCACTCACTCACTCACTCACTCACTCATCACTAATTCTCCAACTTCCCGTGTAGGTAGAAGGCTTATTCCTTACAGCTTACTTACAAAAGTTAAGCAGGTTTCATTTCGAAATTCTACACGTAACGGTCATAACGGTCGACAACGTCCGCCATGTTGAACTTTCTTATTTATAGCCCCATCTTCACGAAATTTGGTAGGCGGCTTTCCTGCGCCAACTGAAACCGATGTACGTACTTATTTCGATGGTATGAGGCCGCTGTCGGCCGTCATATTGAACTTTCCAACGTCACTAATTTTCCAACTTCCCGTGTAGGCAGAAGGCTGACCCCATCTTTACGAAATTTGGTAGGCGGCTTCCCTGCGCTAACTGAAACCAATGTACGTACTTATTTTGGTGGTATGACTCCACTGTCAGCCACCATATTGAACTTTCCAACTTCATTAATTCTCCAACTTCCCGTGTAGGTAGAAGGCTGAAATTTGGCAGGCTCGCTCCTTGCAGCTTACTTACAAAAGTTAAGCAGGTTTCATTTCAAAATTCTATGCGTAACAGTCATAACGCTTGACAATGTTCGCCATATTGAACTTTCTTATTTATGGCCGCATCTTCACAAAATTTGGTAGGTGGCTTCCCTGCGCTAACCAAAACCAATGTACGTACTTATTTCAGTGGTATGATGCCACTGTCGGCTACCATATTGTAGTTTCCAATGTCACTAATTCTCCAACTTTCCGTTTAGGTAGAAGGCTGAAATTTGCCAGGCTCATTCCTTACAGCTTACTTACAAAAGTTAAGCAGGTTTCATTTCAAAATTCTACGAACGGTCATAACGGTCAACAACGTCTGCCATGTTGAATTTTCTTAGTCATGGCCCCATCTTCATGAAATTTGGTAGGCGGCTTCCCTGCGCTAACCGAAACCAATGTACGTACTTATTTCGGTGGTATAATGCCACTGTCAGCTGCCATATTAAACTTTCCAACGTCACTAATTCTCCAACTTCCCGTGTAGGTAGAAGGCTGAAATTTGGTACTTATTTCGGTGGTATGATGCCACTGTCGGCCGCCATATTGAACTTTTCAACGGTCTTTGTTACTTATGGGTCCATCTTCAAGAAATTTGGTACGCGGGTTCCCAACGCTAACTGAATCCTATTTGCGTACATATATATGTCCATAGCCTGCAGTTCGGTCACCGTGTGAGGCGGCGTTGGGTCACCCATCCCAATGCCTCCCACGTTGTTGGCTGCCTGCCTATATAAGGCCGTCTGTCGCTTCGGTCTCTACATTCTCTTCCTTGCTTTGCCATGGGATTCACGTCTCCCTGCTGATAACTACAGCCTTTTTATTCAATCCACGGCTTCTCCGCTGTTATATTGTTCATTTATTACGATTATAGTTATTGTGTAGGTATTTTAGACTTACTTTACATTGTTCAGGTACCCATTTCCTTTATCATTCCAACCGTACTGCCATTTAACATGTCTATCGAGGTGATCACCATCGATCAAAGAACTGTCACTTACCGGGTAGTTTCCATGTCCGGAGATGGCACCTACCTTTTCCATTCTCTTTGTTACATATTGCACGGCCATATCAGGCTCACTCTTGGTATCTGGAGGAACATTGTGACTTATGTATTGAATAACTGGGACAGGTTCAAGGTGTGGACTGATGACGGTACAGGAGATAATTATACTACACAGGAGCACCATAAGAGTGAAATGCTTAAGCCCTTCACCTATGCATCTGCATGTGAGTTGATGGCTGCCGGTGAATTGTTCGGTTGTCGCTTTCAAGCGTACCGAAATGGCCAAATATTTTACACCTTTTGAAAACTGCCACGGCCTCTTAAAGATCTTAGATTGACAGGTGACGATTTCAGTAGTGGACACTTTGATGTTTATAAATGTTTAAACTCTCAAAAGCTAGATGTGAAGTTATCGATGAAACCGGTTGTATACTTACAACGCTTGACAGATGCCGAATTGCTCTTCAACACAAGTCCTACAAATATTGTCGTAATTGAAACAAACCATGAAACTCAAACCGATTATGGCAGCAGCAATCCAAGCTGTGAGATTTGAAACAAGATTACTGTTCACATGGCCAACTGTACGTTGCATGCTCAAGAGTAAGCTCAGTGCACAGCTTGGTCATATTACAACCAGAGGGCCGAACTCACAATGTGATACAAAGAGATCCTTAACAAATTGGTATATTTTCCTTTACTTTAAAAAGGTTTAATTTTCTCCTTAATAAAAATTTTAAGGCAGTACTTCACCGCTGCGAAGCGCGGTTATTTTGCTAGTCTTATATAAAGCTAGAAGCTATGAGCCTCTTGCTTGGGGAGCTGAATTCAACAAACCCCTATCTTTGCCAGAAGCTGAGACCCAGTCCGTCAAGGCAAAGCTTTGTGCCAGTAATCTAAAAGCTGAGAAGCAGCCATCACTTCAAGAAGGGAACTTCTGCATCTACACTCTTGTGCCAGGAAGAGTAATTCTTTTCCCTAACATGGAGACAGAACAACACTGACAAGGATCATGCAGCAAAGAGAAAGAGTGCACCCCAATGCATGAAGAATCTTCCACATGAATCTGGAGAAATAATAAAGCAACTGCTCCACACAAAATTGGACATCATCCATAAAGACATGATATTGTAAATCTATTTATCTCTGTCAAGATAAAGTAGAACTTTAAATACCAGTAAACAGCCAGCATATATGTTATACGTTTGTCTGTCTAATCTGCCTGCATCAAGTCTGATATGTCAATATATATGTATAAGTTATCATCTTTCTTGACTGAATGACTTTCTATGCTCCTTATGTTTATCAATAAATTATATAATTCTGTTTCTTTAAAATGAGTGTGCCTCAGTTACTTTGATGTAAGTCTAAAGACTTTGATGTAAGTCTAAAGACTGGAGACTGCCTCCTACAACAGAGTAAGGTAAAGTATATAAAGTAGGAGCCTTCCTGAATTATTTAATTAATCTGTGGTAAAACAGGTCCATGGCTAAGCAGAAAGTGGTTGTTAAAAATAATAAATAAATAAATGGCTGGCATAGTCTCTGTGGGTGTGCAGACTTATGCACAGCTGTATGGAGTTGGTGGAGTGATCAAGACCGTGTGCACCCACACGTCGGGGTGTGGTCTGTCTTGATTGCTTTATTCGCTTCATGCAGTCTGTGTTAGAGTCGCTGCACCCACAGACATATAAAATGGAGAATCATACAAGAGAAAGGAGGAACAAAGAGAACCAAAAGAACAGAAAACAGAAAGGGCAAACACAAGAAACAAGAGGCAAAAGTAGGTTAAGTTAATACTCGCCCAGGCCGTATGAAGGAGGAGAGGCAAGCGGTCAGGAGTTCCACAGATGAACGTGATTTTGAGATGGATCAGTTTCTGCTGAAAGGTCTATGTATGGAACCAACAGGTGCCAGCTTTTGTGAGTGGAAGTTGGGAGAAGATGGCTTGGGGAGACACGGCAGACTCGCTGAAGGAGGCAGTCGTGGCTAAGCCATGTTTGAGAGGAACCACGGTTGCCAACATCTCCGCCAACTGCAAGATCTGGGGCAAGAGAGAGAAGTGCTGTGCTGAAGGAGAGGAAAAGAAGTGGATGCAGGTAAAACAGGGTGAGAGTGGTAAGATGGCAATAAGCAGGAGGATGGTTGCTGCATGAGAGAAGAGGAAGAGGTGCAGCACACATGCCTTGCATCTGTGAATTTTTACAAAAAATGTTATTGAACTATTTATTTGGTTTCTAAATTTCACCTTGAATGCTGGAATTATATATTGGATTATTTATTTAATATGGGAAGATGGACTGTTTGATTGTTTTTCTTGGAATTGTTCTTAAAAGCACTTATGGATTCAAAACTCTTTCACTTTAATTCACGGATGCAGGTTCAAGAGGCTCTCATTATGGTTTTGAGAGAGTGGAGCTATCACATACCGTCACATAATCCAACATTATTATGGCACCCTCCTGGGTGGCCTTCTTATTGATTATTAATCAATCAAAATTCCTACACTATCAACAACTAATATAATGTGTTACTCATAATATTCCAATAATTCTTACATGTTTGGCTGTTGTTTCTTTACAGATGGGTTACAAAGACAGTGACAACTGTACAATGACTGTAATGACACACTCCATTAGTTGACCAGAAAAGCAGTTGACCTTATGCAACTTACTGCACATTTGTTCAGTGATATTTTGAAATGATATCCCTAAGCAGTGCAGGGACTCCAAGTATGCAGTGATTTTATTAACCATTGCAGAAAAAAATCCATTGCATAAAGGGACTGGACAGTTTAGAACATCCAGATTTTTCTATTGAGATGGCCACATAGCTTATGTACACTTTGCAGGGTAACTAATTGTTAGAGTTTTTAGCCACAAGCTTAATGAGCTGCAACTTTATGTTGCCCTGGATTAGACTGTCTTCTTCCATAGATATTCACATTTTTATATGTGGTCACTATTTGTTTTGCCTATACTTCTAAAATAGAGATTTTGGCTTAATTTTTACATTCAGATATCTTTCCTGACATCATCCCTCCAGAGGATTAGAGTGTACCTGTGCCAACAGACCTAAGCCAGTCCTCTAGGTTAACAGTTAGAAATATTTCAGAAAATTGCATGCAGTCTTCTTGTATTAAACGTAGCTGATGCCACTAGCTGGTCAAAGTGTACAACCATAATTAAACTGGCGACTTCATTTGAAAGTGAAGCAGTTCAAGACAAGCTGGAACTCAGCCTTGATTGTTCTGCCACATTCTTTCTCTTCTGCTTTGATCTATAATGCACATTATAAATAATGTTCAGCATCAGCATGAAAGATATTCCAAACCAGCAGTAACTGTAAAGAGGTAAAAAAGTGGGTCCCTCTGTGGAAGAAACTGACAGTACACACACGCTGTAGCTGAAATCTCAGATACTTCACAACAACAAACTAGTAATTTGACAGTTCACTTGCTTATAAGCTTCTCCAGCTCCCTTTAGAGATATTGGTGCCATCTAGTCCACCCAAACACTTCCCATTCATATGACAGTGTATCTCCTTACTAGTTGAAATGCAAGCTATCACATCCAGAATTCACAGGCAGTACTTCTCTATTGGCTTTCCAACTGACAAGTCAAATGAAATCAAGTTCATGTGTACATAGAACATAGTATATTATTACAATGAATTTCTTACATGTCTGCTCAAAAAAAGTGACAAATAAGTGTAAATAGCACGCAATGCATATATATATATATATATATATATGTATATATCTTCTGAACAGAAGAAAGCTGATTGATAGCAATATTCTATGCTGCCTTCACGACCCTTTGCAATGCTTTATGATCTTGAGCCAAGTAGGTGCAATACCAGGATATGGTGCAGCTAGTGAGGATGAGCTCTACTGTGCACTTACGTAAATTCATGAGAACAGGTGTAGAAATGAGGGCTGTCTGAGGAAATAGAAATGCTGATGAGCTTTTTTTAACAAGAGCCAAAATGTATTATGCTAAATTGAGGTCATAAGTGATAGTCACTCCAAGAAATTTAAAGCAGATAGACTCTAGTCTGTCCTTTGCTTTCTGAGAGAACATAGGCAGTCGGCAGGAAGTCCCTTGGGGAGCATGCGGCCGACACTCAGGGTCTGAAGTTTGGCCACTCCAACTAACCGTGTTTAGTATGCTGGAGTGACCAAGTGCTCGCTCCCACGTAAGTCTGGGAAGGCAGTGAGAGATGGATAGAATGAGGCTTGCTTTCATGTAATCTGAACACTTTGTCTCATTTGTTTTTAATAAAAGCACCACCACTTTATGCATCTACCCCTTGATGTAGCATGTGTGTCCTCATTTGTCTAGCTCATCCCTTGGTTATGTTATCAGCAGTGGCGAGTTCAAGAGGCTCCCAGAAGGACTTAGTAGTGTGAAGCTGACCCACACAATCAGTAGAATCAAACTAAGATTTTTGAACCAGTTAGGTCCATTTTCCTACACTGAGACACTTGATAAATATTGGCACAGGTGGACAGTTTTCAAATATATTTTTTAATATTCATGCATCATAAAATGCCTACTGTCCCCTTTCATTTTACCTGACAGTTCAGTCTGATCCCAGTGAAAGACAGTAATGGCAACTGGGTGTTGTGTACCACTTGATGTCTCAACAGTTAATTTTGTTACTGGGACACAAAAAACAGCAGTGTCTGATGGCTGTCTGTATAGCCAGTCTTGTCTGTGTGTTGTGTAGCTTATCTAGCTTATGTCTAGTCCAGTGACTACCCCTTGGCCAGCATGAGGCTGGGCAGAAGATGAAGGTTGCTTTAGTATTTTCCTGTCTCTTGGATGTCTCCCATTCATCTCTGTTTCCTCGCTCTTTTTGTTCATTTATTGTTAGCTGAGTCATGCTGGTTTTGTTTTCTGAGTACAGCTGATGGTAGATCCATATTTAATAGGATAAAAAATGAATTCTGAATACTTGCTACAGTTTAAAAAAGAGCAAGAATAAACACACAAAAACGTCACCACGCTCTGGTGCCATGACATTGCCTATCCTACATTGTTCTTATCATACATGACTTTATGCCAGAGCCTGGACAACCTAGTGACACTTGTTTTGCAGTAACATGATAAGCAACATAAGTTCTGGATCACCTTTTCCAGTAAAGCACTGGGAAGAATGATCCAAAGAAGAACAGACGGTTACATGTTGTACTTCTGGAGATCCAGCAATCAGTTTCTGCATGAGATTTGTCAATGGAAAGGTAACCTACAGTATCTCCAGCAAACAGCAGAGAAGAGATGGCCAAAGCAAAAGTAATCCAACCATCAGATAGCTCCAGTTGTTCTTCACAGTTCTAAAAAGAAAAAAAAAAACAGTCTCAGACATCTTAATGCTCAGTTTTGCATATGTGCTCTTAGTGGTTTAGTTGTTTTTTTTTTTTTGCCTTAAAAGGTAATTACACAAAAGAAATGTGCCTAAACACATGATGAAGGCCTGAATGTTGTGGCAGGGAGCAAGAGACTCTTAAAGTTTACAGTAATGTGATAAGGATGATAAAATAATCTGACAGTTTTTGAGTTGATGTAGAAATTGTTGATGAAAAATCCAATAAAATTAATAACAAGAATTGTATTTTATTGTCCATTTTCCTTCATAAAAGACAGGACCCAGGTCATACTTGATGACCTTTGTTTGAATCCCACTAAATGCAACTAAAACACACATAACTGGGTTGTGGAGTACACTGAGAAAACAGAACTATACAGAATATTTTATATATACATAAAAAATGATAGTCCGGCTAAACAACTGAAATACTTATATGATTTTAAACTTAATCACTTAATACTTTTCTAAACGTATGTATCTACTGTCATGCACGAGCGCTTGGGGAGCAGCTTAAGGACCCGATTTGCATCGTGACAAGTCCTGCCAGGGGACAACGGCAGCATACTAACCTTTCTTTCTTTATTTCTTCAGAAGGACAGAGACACCGCCGCCGTAAGACTGCCCGGACAACTTGGAGACCTACAACACTTCCGGGTTCCTTTCTTCCCTCTGCTTCCCCATCGATGACGTCAAACTACCATAATCCAGCACGGTTTACCCAGCATCCCACGTTATAATTTCTGGTCCTCCCCTATAAACTGTCCGTCTCCCCAGCCTTCAATGTCTTTGAGTTTTATGGAAAAAACGATTGACCATTTTTCTTTACAGTATACGGGGCTACCACCCCAAAAACTTTATGTGTGTCTGTCTTGTTATACAGTACATTCCAGACAACCCCTCCTAAATTCAATATATCTGTACTTTTCAAAGTCAGGGTTACACCATCACTGAAAATATATTTACTAAATATGAAGAGTATACCAGATTGTATATATACTTTTATCATTATTGAAATTATGAAATCTCCTGAGATTAAGAAATTAACAGGCAGTTTATATAGTTGTAATTCTTGCAAAATAATGGGTAATGCAGCCATTGGGACATAACATATGAAGAAATTCTGACTGTTTCAAAAGTACTTTCCCTTCCAGACAACTTACATTTGTTAATGCTAATAATCTTTAAAGCTCCTCTGGACAACATCCAATATTTTATTTTATTTCATTTTACTTAAACAGAAAATACCTTACCAAAGCACAATCCATTTAAACAAACCAAAAACAATAATATATTCTGAGCATGATGTATTAAACTCATCACTCAAGCCCCTTCCGAGTACAATAAGAGAATTCCATCTAAAGTGACTCCTCATTTAGAATGAAACAGCAAGTAAAATGAAAAAGTTCATCACACGCACACCATGCTTACTTTACAGTTATATTAATGAATTACTTTGGTTTGCAAAAAAAAATGTTTTCACTCCCATCAAAAATGTCAGGTTTTTTTTATAGATTTAAGATTGCTGAATCAAAATTTGATAACAGAATTTTTCTATTACACCCAGTGTTTGAGAGATAAAAGTTTCAGCATGAAAAAAAATGTTTTTAGGGGAAAAAAGGAAATGAATTTTTAAAATGAATTGTTTGCACTTGATAAAATTATGAATTATACATATAATCATTTCAAATATAATTATTACTTAAAAAAGCAGTGTCTGCACTGGGAACAAATACTATACAAGTACTCTCTGGTTTCCTACTTGAAAGGAAATCTCTGGGCTTGGTGGCAGTATTGGCATGCCAGCCACTGTAAAAAAACTTACACTGTACTATTGTGGTGCTGAGGTGCCACCCATTGTAGAGCTGCACTTGGGTCCCAATCTGGTTGGTTCATCGTGTGGAGAGTGTGACAATGCGATGTAATCAGCGCATGCTTCAACCTCCTCCTCCTCTGGTTTTGTCAGCATGTTTGCTCTCCTCCTGATTTTAACCAATGTCTAAATCAAGTTATTAATGCAATGACATTCATATATTAGATTTGACAGAAGTGAGGGGTTTGGGTTAGGATTCCGCTTGGATTTCAATGATATTCATACCGTAGATCTAAAATATGGACAAGATATTCTGTAAAAAAAAAACACTTTTTTTTGACTTGGAAAAACACAGTTCCCTTTTCTGGAAAATAAACTAACTTTCTAAAATATAAATTATAAAGGAAATTAATACTGACTGAGTACAAAAAATGTTTGAGTTGTTTTCAACTCAACTAACTCTAAAAACTAGGAAAACATACATTTTTCAGCCGAAAATATACTTGAAATAATACTATGAGCATGAAAAAAAATTCTTATACTATAAAACAAATTTAACTTATTAGTTTTCAAATCACCAGTTTATTTAATGTTGTTTTTTACTTAATCTGATATCTCACAGAAAAGGTTTGTGGAAGAGAAATTCCACTTTCAAAAATATATTCAGCACACCTAAATCTACAAAATACACTGACTTATTTGGACAGGAGGATTTTGGTGAAGAGCAGTGCTATTTAACCAAATTCTAAAAAAGTTCTGAACGGATGTTTGTAACAAGAATTTTATTTATATTTTTGTTAATTTTTGATAGAATGAAACATTACTTAGTTATTGAGTTAAAAAAAGGTGAATCGGGATTCTTCCAGTTGAGTCAAATCAGTCTTCATGGAAGTAGTGTGGTAAAGAATATCAAAACAGATTTTTCATGATTGAGTTGAATTGAATCAGAGCATGCTTGGTGCATATTGATCAAGAAAGTGTTTTGAGAATGTTTGAATTATATTGTTTTTCTAAAACTTATTTGAAAAATTAATTTTTTATCAAAGTGTACATTACTTGAAATTTGTTGATATTCAATACTTAAGTCGCTTTTAAGTCACTCTCTATAGGTTAGTAGGATGTCATCTCATAAGTAATTCTAGAGACGGAGATAGATCTGGTAGATTGTATTTGATTAAGTTTCTAGTTTGTAGTTTGTAAATAGGAAAACATGTTTGTCTGAAATATAGTTAAAGGGACACAAAACATTACTTGTACATAACATTTTAAATATCACCATACCTAGTGCCTTCTTTACACAGAGAACTGCATAGATTAAGGAAGGCTGAAAAAGGGATTCTCATCTAGCTGTTACCTGGCTTCGACTGGGAAATTTCCTCAAGCAAGTGACTAAAATAAGTTCATAAACCAAGTCCCTCAGAATGGTACAACTAGGGGTAGAATCTGCTTACAAAGTTGGGGAAAGTGAGCCCTGATTGTGTTGTCTCTGACTGCAAGTGAGTGGTGTGAGGCAGAGCTAAAAGCATGAATGTGTAGACAAGGAATGTTTTAGAAGAAAGAAGCTGAAAGTAAACATTGTGTAAATGAGTGAGGCACAGACATTGGTATTTGCATCAGTGATGATAAGAAGACAGCTGAATAATACCAAAAGAAAATCACATAAAATGAAGACCTGTGAACATAATGTCATATAGTACAACCACCAAAGGACAATGTTAAAAGATATTGCAATATCAGCATTAAATATTCAGCTCCAAAAGCAAAAAGCACAACTGGATTTTCAGAAATTTACGATTTTGTCATTAATTGGCAAAATACTATGTAGTACTTACTGTACATAAGTAATTACTGTTATTCATGATATCTACTCCAAAATAGCAAGATGTACAAGTACACAAAATTAACCACTTGGTCACTTAAAAAGGGCTCCAACCTTCAGGCTGCACATGCACCTACATGCACCCAAGTCCAAAGCACTGTGGGGTTAAAGTGTCTGCTCAAGCAACCTGCCTAGCAGAACCAGCCACAAAGAAAATGTCATCTACTCCAGGAACAAATGCTTTTCTGTTAGAATTACATTGAGAATGCCATGGAACGTTGGAAAATTTTAATTAGGATGACTATCTTGACTTTGCTCCAGTGACCTGGTGCCCTGCCCGGTGTTTGTTTCCTCCCTTGCGCCCTGTGTTGGCTGGGATTGGCTCCAGCAGACCCCCGTGACCCTGAAGTTAGGATATAGCGGGTTGGAAAATGGATGGATGGATGGATGGATCTTGACTTTGTTATAAACATTTTAATAATACATTGATAAGAGTTTATGTATCTTATTTTTGCACAGCAGCGCCATCTGCTGTAACACTAAACTATTTTAATTTATTACTATACTTAAAGTGCTAATAAGATTAAAAAGCATAAAGCAAATAAATTGCTTAACTGTAAAACAGCTGGGAACCATTCAAATGAGGAGATATTTTAAAAGCTGGGAATTATCTAAATTAACAAATATTTGGTTGCACAAGAAACTCTGCAAGTATTAAAACTTTACCAAATAATATAAAAAATTATGTCACAGTGGCGCAGTGGTAGCACAGCTGCCTTGCAGTAAGGAGACCTGCATGGAGTTTGCATGTTCTCCCTGTTTTTTCCGGGTGCTCAGGTTTCCTCCGACGGTCCAAAGACGTGTAGGTTAGGGGCATTGGCGATCCTAAATTGTCCCTGGTGTGTGTGTGTGTGTGCCTTGTGGTGGGCTGGCACCCTGCCTGGGGTTTGTTCCTGCCTTGTTCTGGCTGGGATTGGCTCCAGCAGACCCCCGTGACCCTGCAGGTTTGATAATAGATGGATGGATGGATAGATGGATGGATGGATGGGTGGAAAAATGATGTGGAGTGTTATGCTCAGTTGACTGTTTTCAAAAAAGAAGCTCAAATCCCATGAGATGGTGCCGTGGTGATCAAAAAGTGTTGCGTCCTGGTGGAATGGCCTATTTATGGCGTCACACGTAAACATACAAAGCAATCACTCTCTCCAATAACATTTAGTTTCATTCATTTGGTCATTTTAATTACTCTTTTTCTTACAAGGAAAATCATCCCCTGTTTCCTTTTAGCATTATGTCAAGGCAAGGATAAAGTGAAACTGCTGCACTTTAGTCCAGCTGGTACGATGGCACACATTGATATAGATCCAAAGGATTCAATTTAGGCCCTAAGGATCTGGGAGATGCAGAGAGAGACACAAGTAGACCTAAGGCTACACCTGTTCTGGCTGAGATGTAACTGACCCTGTCACAGAGAGAAAAGCCATTTGGTAAATGTCTATCGCCTCCTAGGCTTACAGCTCACATGAAGGTATTATATGAACGAAGGACTGCCAAGAGAAAATTGTAGAATACACTTGATAAACAAAACAAACAACTCAAGAGTATATTCACTGAGAAGCTTCATTCACACCAGATGTAACCTTGAAGCTCAAGTAGAGAGGAGTCTGTATCATTGCCTAGCAGTCAAAAAAGACATGAACTGTCCACTGAAGACTCCTTGACACTAACTTGGCTTTACTCATTTCTTATTAGCAATGTGACTGAAATTTGTGTCCTGCTAAGTAAGGTTGTCCTGCATGAAAACCTGTATCTTTTATAAAGGGGAACAAATATTACACTCAAGTGGACTTTCATTGGATTTCTATATAAAATGAAGTCTAAGATAAAAATAAGGTATTACCACACATTTCTAAAAATTAATTAACAGTGTTGAAATGAGAAATTCACAATAATTTATCAAAGCAACACAAAAAAAACCTCCCTTTAGGGTATGTGACTGACCAAAGCAGTGAAGAACAGAGTATTTAAATAGGTGACTGATGGAATAAGTAAAATATTATTAAAATATATACACAAATATTTAAACAAAAAAACTGGCATATGAAAATATAGACTGAAATAAAACTAAATATAGGAAGCATACTTAACATAAACAAATGCGCAAGCTTGTCACTGGCGCCAGATATCAAAATGTAGGCTGCAATAACTGCACACATTGGTTATATACATATGTAACACATAATGAATCATAGAAATAAGGCATTTTTTGTTAATTTCTAAGCAGTAAGGAATTAAATGTAGAATGTGTTAAATTCTTACAGAAAATGACTTGGATATCATACAGACTTGAGCAGATTTGTGGAACATGAAATTAAACGTACTGTATGTAAAGTTAAGGTTTTACACATAGGAAAAGAGATGTTAGATCAGAAAACACAATGAGAGTCTGAAACTTAAATGTTTCCTTAATGAGAAGGAAATGATTGAAGTGTTTAAAATTGTGAAAAGAACTGGAAAAGCAGATCCCAGTTGTTACTTTAAAATAAATTCTGCAACAAAAACACTGGAACATGGTTGGAAATTTGTCAAGGGTAAATTCCGCACAAAATCTTTTTTCTCACAAAGAACAGATACATGCGAATAAATTACAAATTAGTATGGTGAAAAGTAAGACTTTATGAATCATCACATCTCTATTTGATGTGATTTTGAACAGGATGGACAAGCTTGCTGGGTTGAATTGCATGTTCTTGTCAGAAGTTTACTAGTGTTCTAATATTCCAAATGCATATGTGAAATTTGTAACAAAGTGATGGCTTCTAAACATATTCTATATGAAAATATAAGGCATATATAATTCAGATGAACAATTCACAACGATGCCAAAGACAACTAAAAAATCCAGATGTATGAGGAAGTTAATACTGCAATATTAGTGGAAGCAGTCATAGATTAGCTTACTGTTGATCTAAAATTGTGCTTGCATTAAAAAAAGATTTAAAAATATTTTTGGCCAAATTCAAAGTTACTGCATGATGACAGAAAGCCACAAACAACATTATGGCTTATAGTACAGCAGTTAAAAGAGTGAAGGAAGTGGAAGGTGAATGGGTACCAAAATGGAAGGGAAAAAAGAGAAAGGATGAAAGAAAAAGCCCGTTATTGAATTAAAGGCACTCTTGAAGATAGAAGTGCAATTGGTTGCTGGGACCAAAAGATTTTTCCCTTATCTGCATTGGCTGAAGGAGTTGTCCATTAATACTGTACAAAGGTCCTGAATGTAAGTCTTGCTATAGCCACTTTAGAGAGAGCAACTAAATGGAAGCCATCACTCTGAGACAAATATAATAGTGGCACATGTGACTTTCTAGGAAGTGAAGACCAGAATAAAACATAAAACATGAAGAAATTATTTCCTCCTTGTGAGTGCGAGTTCAGAATTCTGTGGAAATACAGTTAAGTCTGTGTCAGACACAGGGTGACATATAATGATTCGCGTTACGACGTTAAGACTGAATAACTCTTGAAACAGTATTCTTCTTCCATCTAGTAGGTGAAACAACATCATGCTGCAAAAAATCATTAATATTTCAATGTGTTCCACCACTTTAGAAAGAAATGGTAACTCATCAATATTCATGAGTCAGGTGGAACCTTCAACCAAAAACACACTTAAAATGAACTATTACTCAAGTCGAACAATAGTAATGACAATGTAAATTGGTAATCATGCATGGACAGTGAAACTAACACCTGTCTGGTAGATTCCAACCTACCAAGTTTTAATAGTGTTACTGTTTGGTGTCATCTTCATTCTTCTGCTAACATACTGTACCTGCGCCTCCTTGTTACCTATTTATGGGTAACCCTGGTCTAAAAATGTCTGTTGATCATGATTACCTGAACTCTTTAAGATCTTTTTTAACAATTTTTTGAAATGAATCACTATGCTTAGCAGTGTGAAAAAAAAATCACAGAAAACTATTTTCTAGTTGCAGTTTCTGACAGCTAGTTCCTGTAGAGAACACATGGGTGTTTTAAGTCTCCAAATACTACAGAGCATAATGGTTAAACCAGTCTAGAGATGGTACTTAGCCCATAAACCAGTTGTTTTAGACTCAATTTATATACAAATTATGAGTGAGTGTCATTTTTACTCATTACGAAATACCTGCATTTCACTAATAATGATGACTATGATGAAGCCACTCATCCAGCACTGAAACTGAATAAACTATTGGATGTGTATCAGGCGATCATCAAAAATATGCAGAAGGTGTATGTTCCAATGTTTGCAGTACAGCAACTGTCAATATTTATGCCAGGGAAATGGCAGTAAACTAGAATAACACAATGGGCAGTGTTGATCATGCGGATCAGGCAGTGACATTTTAAACTATGTGCAAGAAACAGAAAAAAAATTACAAAAAATGTTTTCAACATTTGCTTGACCAGTGCCTATATGCATTGGTAACCATTTTAAAACATATCACACAAAGCACACAAACTAAATCTGCATCAATACAGCAGTGGACACTAGACATGCCAATCCTATTGTAATTATGTAAACATTTTGGTATTTTCGTTTTTGTATTACACATAACTTTTTTTGGCTTGTTTTTAATTCTTGTAAGTAAAGAAGTACGTTGACACGCTTTATGTAAGATTTTATATGATTAGTGTCATTCATTTATTTTGATAAGCATGCATTTATCAAGACTTTCAAATATGTAGATTTACATGGTGATTACTGACATATGAAGAGTATCGTGAGATTCTTATTTGCATATCTTCTTTACCATAAATAACTACATTATCTTGAGCTTTCTGTCTTAATTACCTTAAACAACTATTAAAGCTAAGATGCGGACTACTGTTGGCATCCACCATGGCCCAACCCTAGCCTGCATGGAAGCAAATCCTGTCTCTTTCTCTTAAAGACTCAGCATAGACGAGAAACCTGGTCAACAATTAAAGGAACTGATTTTTCTAAAACACACCCCAATATCATTAAATATGAAATTAACGCAAACTGACAACATGGTATAATATCAAAAGTATAAAAACTAAGTGATACAGCAGACTTGGATAATCCCAGTGATTCCTGGGAAGCAAAATCCTAGTGACCATAAAAAAGCCAAGGTGACAGCTAAAATAAACAATAATGACATCACAGTAAATCATTAACCATCTTGTATATAACCACAGTATATTTTCTCCTCAAGAAAATACAATACTTGAAAACTTGCCCCTTTCCATTATCTAGGGAATGCCCTTTCCTGTTCTTAATTCTTGCACATAAGGCCAAGGATAAGCACACTTCAAATGTTGTGGAAGAATGTGTCCTGATTATCATTTCTGTCTCTGATATTACAATTAATGTTGTGTTTGCCAACATTATCATTAAAATTATCATTATCATTAAAATCAGCAAAGTAAGCATTGTACTAGAAGAGCAACCATAAAACAAATATAACAAAATGTTTACATGTGTTAGGAATATGTACAGTATGGTAGTTGTTTGAACAACTTATGGGAAATGTAGCTTCCTACCAATGTCCACCTTCATCTCCCATAACTGGGACAGCTGCAAAAGACTTTTCTTGGTCTTCTTGGAAGAGGGTGGCTTCTCCCCCTCTCTGATGAACTAGATGGATGGACATATACTCACATGGGTTGGGCACTTTTTCCATCTCTCCTGCTCCAAAATATTGTTCAGTGCCCTGAGAACCTTGTCATGGCACCATCTACATCTTTCCTAGTTAAGTGTGCTTCCACCCTGCCACTATGCGTGCCAGCATGTGTCTCTCTCTGTATAGCTTGCACAGTGGGTCCTCCCTCATTCCCTACCTGTGCATGTTAATTGGTGGAACAAAAAAAGAAATACAGAAAGTTCTGGATACAATTGATTGATGGTATAACCTACCCCTGGACATGGATCTGGAACTTGCTGGTCACTTTCCCATTTCTAATCACCATGTTACTTGACTTCTTATGTTTAAGCTTCATTCTTACCCATGTTACCAGGTTGTCAAGTGCATCCAGGACCCATCTTGCTTATACATAGGATGATAGCTAGGTCATCCATAAAGCGTCTTATTGAAGGCAGGTGAGTGTCAAACTTTATTATCGGCCCCCTGGATGCCCTCCCTGCAGCTGTTATGAGCAGATTCATTCACATGATAAATAAGATGGGGAACACAGTTCAACCCATTATGATGCCCATTTCCAGATCCTGCCACTGGGTTATGTAGTGTAGTTTATCTAGTGATCATACCCCTCGTACAAAGCCTCAGTAAAGTGGCTATTTTTCTATGCAATGTGGTCTACTAAAATAAATTCACTTTGGAACAGTCAGAGATGGTTTAAGTGAGACATATCTCTCTTGGTATTGCATACTTCACTATAAGACTTTTGAATCCTTCATATTCATAAGTATTTTTGCCAGTATATGAAATGCAAAGAAATGAACAGTCATATTACAAAAAGTTTGTTAAAGTTATGAAAACCAAAAGAAGCCTTTGTTAAGGTCTTGTTATGTAACATTACATTTTCACAGTACCTAAACTAAAGTACGTATGGCCACCTGGTGTGACACTGAGAATACTGTAAGGTCAATGCTGGATGACTGTGCAGAGATGGTTCATATTGCAGCACCATCAAGGGAGGTCACCCCTAATCCATTAACAGAGCTGCAGTTTAATTTTTGGTAACTGCCATATTCTTTCAAAAGAGAACAGTGGAACATTGATTCCCTTAAGTTTAAAGGAAATGGCAGTAGTCTCATTCAGTGGTCAACATACCAATAACCGTATGCCATTGGGGCTGTACTTTGTATTTGAGAATGATCTCTTATAGGATGAGGATGAGGTGGAGAAGCTGTTGCTAGTACCACAAACCTACTGCGAACTAGTAAACTCTCATTTCTTTGATACCTGCTTGAGAACTGACAAAACATTAGAACAAATAAAGCTTAGATTCTATTGACCTGGGGTCAATGAAGAGATCTGCTGGTTTTGCATATCATGCCCGGAATGCAAGCTCTGACAGATTCCTTGTTGCTCCTTTCAGATAAATTGGATCTGATATTGCTGGCCTGCTTGAACCGTTGGCACAAGGGCATAAAAACATTCTGGTCCATGTTAATTATGCCTCCCTCTATCCCAAGGTCATCCCATAGAGACAGGCTACTTCCACATACATTACATGGGACCTCGTGTGGGTCTTTGCAATACTTGGTATTCCTAAAGAAGTCCTGTTGGTCCAAGGAACACCATTTATCTTGGTTGCATTCATGTAGGTTGCTAAAATACTATGAATCACACACCTAAAAACCTCAGTATAACATACAAAAACTGATTGTTTAGTCAAGTGGTTTAGTCAAACGCTCAAACAAATCTTAAGGAAAGTAGTTAACGAAGGTGGGAGAGACTGGGATCAGATCCTCCCTTTAGTCCTCTTTGCATATTGGGAGGTCCCAGAAACCTCTATGGGGTTTTCTCCTTTTGAGCTACTATACAGCAGAAAACCTTGTGGCCTTTTGGACATTATAAAGTAAGGATGGAAAGAAGTCATGCTTCTCTCCCTAAATATTTTAGAATATACTGAGCAATTACATGAATGAATCATAAAAGAACACTTGTACCATGTGCAGTCTTTGCATGCTCAATTGTATAACCACAGCAGAATTCCTATCCAGACATTGGGTTACGGTTCTGGTTCCTATGTCACACTTTAAATTACTATCTCATTGGCAGAGTGCCTATGAGGTGAAAAAGCATACCTAGTGGACATTGGCAGTAGCATGTTCTTCCATTTGGATCACACCAGGCACAGGCCACTTTCCAGTGTCTGATAGATAAAGTCCTATGACCCCATAATGCATGCATACAACCCAGCCACAGGGGATGGACAAACCAGTGTGTTTCTTTGTGTTGGGAGGGTTACATCAGGAAGGGCATCCAGTGTAAAATTTTGCCAAATCAATATGCGGACAACAATACAAATTTCCATACCGGATCGGTCAAGCCCATGGTTAACAACGACTGCCACCAGTACTGTTAGCCAACAGGGTGCTGGCGGAAATTGGGCTACTGTTGGCCGAAAAAGAAGAGGGGGGAGGCGTATCAGGAAGCAGGAGGAGAGGAGGAAGGTAAAGAGAGTGGAACTAAGGATAACTTTGAATGTTGGCAGTATGACTTATAAGGGGAGAGAGTTAGTAGATGGAGATATGGAAGGTTAATGTATTGTGTGTGAGAGACTAAATGGAAGGGGAGTAAGGCCAGGTGGAACTGAGGTGGATTCAAATTGTTCTGTCATGGTGTGGATGGGAGGAGAAATGGGGTAGTGGTTATTCTGAAGGAGCAGTATGTCAAGAGTGTTTTGGAGGTGAAAAGAGTGTTAGACAGAGTAATGATTATGAAGCTGGAAATTGGAGGTGTGAAGATGAATGCTGTTAGTGCATATGCCCCACAAGTTTGGTGTGCGATGGATGAGACAGAAGATTTTTGGAGTGAGTTGGATAACGTGATAAACAGTGTACCCAAGGGACAGAAAGTGGTTATTGGAGCGGATTTCAATGGACATGTTGGTGAAGGGAACAGAGGAGATTAGGAGGTGATGGGTAAGTATGGTGTCAATGAGAAGAATGGAGAAGGTCAGATGAGAGTGGATTTTGCCAGAAAGATGGACATGGCTGTGGTGAATAGGTATTTTAAGGATCAAGTAGTGGAAGTTGAAAAAGGAAGACTGCAAGGTTGAGTTTAGGGAGAAGGTGAGACAGGCACTGGGTGGTAGTGAAGAGTTACCAAGCAGTTGGGCAACTACAGCAGATGTAGTAAGGATGACAGCAAGAAGGGTGCTTGGTGTGACATTTGGACAGAGGAAGGAGGAAAAGGAAACCTGGTGGAGGAATGAGGAAGTACAGGAGAATATACAGAGGAAGAGGATCGCAAAGAAGACTTGGGATAGTCAGAGAGATTCAGAAAGAGTACAAGGTGAAGAGAGAGGTGGCGAAGGCTAAAGAAAAGTTGTATGATGAGTTGTATGAGATGATGAACACTAAGGAGGGAGAAAAGGACCTGTACCAATTGGCTAGTCGGAGGGACTGAGCTGGGAAAGATGTGCAGCAGGTTAGGATGATAAAGGATAAAGATGGAAACATACTCACAAGCAAGGAGAGTGTGTTGAACAGATTGAAAGAGTACTCTGAGAGGCTGATGAATGAAGAGAACAAGAGAGAGAAGAGATTGGATGATGTGGAGATAGTGAATCAGGAAGTGCAACGGATTAGCAAGGAGGAAGTAAGGACAGCTATGAAAAGAATGAAGAATGGAAAGGCCGTTGGTCCAGATGATATACCTGTGGAAGCATGGAGGTGTTTAGGAGAAATGGACGTGGAGTTTTTAACCAGATTGTTTAATGGAATTGTGGAAAGTGAGAGGATGCCTAAGGAGTAGAGAAGAAGTGTACTTGTGTCAATATTTAAGAATAAGGGGGATGTGCAGGACTATAGTAACTACAGGGGGATAAAATTGATGAGCCACAGCATGTAGTTATGGGAAATAGTAGTGGAAGCTAGGTTAAGAAGTTAGGTGATGATTAGTTAGCAGCAGTATGGTTTCATGCCAAGAAACAGCACCACAGATGCGATGTTTGCTCTGAGGATGTTGATGAAGAAATAAAGAGAATGCCAGAAGGAGTTGCATTGCGTCTTTGTGGACATGGAGAATGCATACGACAGGGTGTCTTAAGAGGAGCTGTGGTATTGTATGAAGAAGGCGGGAGTGGCGGAGAAGTATTTAAGAGTTGTACAGGATATGCACAAGGGAAGTGTGACAGTGGTGAGGTCTGCGATAGGAGTGATGGATGCATTCAAGGTTGAGGTGGGATTACATCAGGGGTCGGCTCTGAGCCCTTTCTTATTTGCAATGGTGATGGACTATGATGTTTGTTGATGACATTGTGATCTGTAGTGATAGTAGGAAGCAGGTTGAGGAGACCCTGGAGAGGGGGAGATATGCTGTAGAGAGGAGAGGAATGAAGGTTAGTAGGAACAAGACAGAATACATGTATGTGAATGAGAGGGAGGTCGGTGGAATGGTGAGGATACAAGGAGTAGAGTTGGCGAAGGTGGGTGAGTTTAAATACTTGGGATCAATAGTACAGAGTAATGGAGATTGTGGAAGAGAGGTGAAAAAGAGAGTGCAGGCAGGGTGGAATGGGTGGAGAAGAGTGTCAGGAATGATTTGTGACAAACAGGCATCAGCAAGAGTGAGAGGGAATGTCTACAGGATGGTAGTGAGACAACCTATGTTATATGTGTTGGAGACGGTGGCACTGACTAGAAAGCAGCAGACAGAGTTAGAGGTTGCAGAATTTAAGATGTTAAGATTTGCATTAGGTGTGACGAGGATGGACAGGATTAGAAATGAGTACATTAGAGGGTCAGCTCAAGTTGGACGGTTGAGAGACAAAGCCAGAGATGTGAGATTGCGTTGGTTTGGACATGTCCAGAGGAGAGATACTGAGTATATTGGGAGAAGGATGCTAAGGATAGAGCTGCCAGGGAAGAGAAAAAGAGGAAGGCCTAAGAGAAGGTTTATGGATGTAGTGAGAGTGGAAATGCAGGTGATGGGTGTAACAGAACAAGATGCAGAGGACAGAAAGATATTGAAGAAGATGATCTGCTGTGGCAACCCCTAACGGGAGCAGTCGAAAGAAGAAGAGGAAGACCCCATAATGCATACAGTTCCACCTACCTAGATGACATTGTCATTTATTCTGACACATGGAAGGAACACACACTGCACCTGATGGCTGTTTCCCTCACACTGTTTGACTCAGGACTGTATCTTTGGAATGGAGTAATCCAAATATGTAGGCTAAATGGTGAATAGAGCTGTAATCAAGCCGCAACAGCTCAAAATTGCTGACGTAATGAATTGTCCTCTTTTCATGATCAAAATGACAGATTCATTCTTTCTTGGTATGGGCAGGGTACTAATGCTAGTTTGTGCCCCGGTTCTAAGAGAGGGTCATGCCTTTGACTTATGTGATATGAAAGCACAACCCTAACATGGTAGTATGGAATGTCCAGACTGATCCCACATTTAGTAACCTGAAGCATGCCCTTACATCAGCACCTGTTTTAATCTCACCTATTGTACAGTAACTTTTCTTTGCCTTTCTTCCTATAGATCAATGCATCAGACATGGCCTTGTGTGCCCTGCTGAGCCAATGCATTAATGGTGATAGTAATCCTATAAAGTTTCAGAGATGTAAACTGCACAAATGCAAGACTAGATGTGCGGGAATGGAATGGGTGGAGAGTGGCCGAGAGTGGAATGGTTCTTTACGGTGGATGGCAATGCACAAAGAATCAAATCCTAAGGTCACCCAATGGTTTTTGGTCCTTCAGCCATATACGCTTACAGACCAGCATTGTCAGAGCTCCCAGCACTACAATGTCGATGCCCTTTCTTGTTTTCACAAACTCTTGGCTTCCGTCACCCATCTTGACAGGTCTGGGCTAAGGGGGGTTAATGCCACACACGTGATGTGGGAGACTTTCCGTGACAAGACCCTCAAGGCTGATAAGGGTTGTGTTGGTGTTACCAGTGTTCCCAGAAGGAAGTGTTTCATCTCGGAGGGCACCCTGGATATCATCGAGAGGAGTTGCAACGCACGGCTCAATGGCAACTCTGGTCTGTACCAGGAACTGAGAAGGACAGTTGTAAGGGCTCTGAGGGCAGATAAAGAGGTGTTTGTTAGAGGAATCTGTGAGCAAGTGACACACCATCTGTAGTCTAGTGACCCATGTTCTGCTTACAGAGGAATCAAAGCATTACGCACATCCAAATATGTCCCTAGGAGAGTCGCAGTCAGGGTGGCTGATGGAATGGTCCTTATGGATGACACTGCAGTTGTGACCCGCTGGGCTGGCTGCTTTGAGCAGTTGTTTAAAGCTGATCCTCCGGCTAGGATGTTGGATATCTCTGGGTCCACAGTTCTTGAGGCTGATCTTCCAATTAGCTGTGAGCCACCCAGTCTCACTAAAATTGCACAGGTGGTGAACAAGCTGAAGGGAGGAAAGGCTATAGGGATCTGTGGAATACAAAAGTGAATTTCTCCAGGCTGGTGGTAAGGCTGTCCTCCTGGTATTGTAAGCAATCTTTGCTTCCATTTGGGAGACTGGCATCATCCCAACTGACTGGAAAACAAGACTTGTCGTCCCTATCTGGAAAGGGAAGGGTGATCGCCTGGATTGCGGCAACTACAGGGGGATAACACTGCTCTCTGTGCCGGGTAAGGTCCTTGCTAGGGTCATCCTCAATAGGATCCGTGATCACTTGCTCACCTACCAGTGACTTGAACAGTCTGGTTTTACACCTAAGAGGTCTACCAATGACCGCATCCTGGCACTGATGGTTCTCATGGAGCGCAACCACAAATATCAGCACAGTTTCTTTGCAGCCTTTGTTGATTTTCGTAAAGCATTCGACTCAGTTGATCAAGCTGCCTTGTGGGACATCCTGAGGGTTCACGGGATCCCCTCGAGGATGCTGGATATTATAGCCGGTCTATACACTGATACTGTAAGTGCTGTGTAGAGTGGAGGCAGAACCTCTGTGTTTTTCCCAGTTGATTCTGATGTTCGTCAGGGGTGTGTTCTTGCTCCTACTCTGTTCAATGCTTGTATGGATTGGGTGTTGGGCAAGGTCGTGGGGTCCAGCTGCTGTGGGGCATCTGTTGGTGAAAAAAGATTAATGGATCTTGACTTTGCTGACGATGATGTGATCTTCATGGAGTCAATGAAGGCTCTGATTGAGGCAGTGGAGAGACTGAGCAAGGAGTTTGAGTGTCTGGGCTTAAGAGTGTCCTGGATAAAAACCAAGATCCAGGCCTTTAATGACCTCTTGGGCACAGCCATCAGCAGTGTGTCTGTCTGCGGAGAGAGTGTTGACCTTGTCAAGAGGTTTACTTACCTTGGCAGTGACATTCATGTCTCTGGTGACTCTTCCTATGAAGTCAGTAGATGGATTGGGAGAGCATGGGCGGTCATGAGGTCGCTGGAAAGGGGTGTGTGGTGCTCCCAATATCTATGCAAATGGATGAAGGTCCAAGTCTTTAGAGTCCTGGTGCTTCCTGTCTTGCTATATGGTTGCAAGACATGAACACTATCCATTCACCTGAGATGAAGACTGGACTCCTTTGGTACTGTGTCTCTCCAGAAATTCCTTGGGTACTGTTGGTTTGACTTTGTGTTGAATGAGCGGTTGCTCATGGAGTCCTGAATGAGGCACATTACCTGCATTGTAAGGGAGCATCAGTTACGGTACTACGGCCATGTGGCACATTTCCCTGAGGGTGATCCAACTTGTAAGATCCTCATTGTTGGGGACCCAAGTGGCTGGTTCAGGCCAAGGGGTCACCCACATAACACCTGGCGGCGGCAGATAGAGGTTCATTTTCAGAGGGTGGGACTGGACCACGTGTCTGCCTGGGGGGTTGCCAACTGGGATCCCGAGCTGTTTCATCATGTAGTGGGTGCAGCAACGCACTGTACCAGTGCATGCTCCCCAACTTGACTTGACTTGACATGTGAGTAGGGGACAGTCTTAAGGCTTGTAGATTAATTGTAATACCACACTGGATTGTGAACGGGTACTGTCATTTACACATTCTCCTCTTTTATCTACAGACAGGAGGATTTGAAAGTCAAGGACAACTGAAGACACACACACTTATACACCAAGCTCCTCCCCTTCCAGGGTAGAACACACAACCATTTCCGGAAGATGGCAGTCTGATACATAGACTTACACCTGGAAAGACGAACTCTTATTTTCTCTTGCAGTCTTTTTACTTGTGTAGTTTATTTTCACAATACATGGGGATCACTGCCTGCTGCCTCTATCTATCTATATAAATATATATATATATATATATATATATATATATATACATGAATATATACTGTATACACATACTGTATAGTATATATTCAATATATACATAGACAGTGGATTCTTGACCAATGTGTGAGTAAGAGAGCTGGATCTTCAAATTAAACATATATTATTGTGGAAATGACATATTTCCTGTTGATATATGCAGAGCAACCACTAATAATATTTTAGCAAAAAATTCACATATTTTGCATGTTTTCACAATATAAATAGATAAAAGATATGTGGATTTAGTGATACAAATTATATCAGCTTTTTTTCTTTTTTTCCATGAGTATTTTTCATATTATTTACCATTGTCCAGAACTGGTCTCTGCAGCTCCTTTGAGTTTTAATCTTCAATATTTAATTTCTCCCTGAAAATATAAGTTAAAAATTTTTGTAAGCCACCATTACAAAGTACAAAAAATATCTTTTTGGGACAGATGATTCATTTAAATATTGATTATTTATTTTAATTCTGCTATTTACATATTTTAAAATGTATAATACAAAGGCAGTAATGCTATTACTGAATTAGACCCCAGTTAAATAGTTTCAGAAAATGGATGGACTGATTGATCTTTCTGTTAATGTACATGTATTTTTTTAATATGGTAATTACCTTTCAGGTTAATAATGAAATAAATAATGGTGTTGTTTATTCTTTAGATTTTGCACACTTCTTTGTGTGTGTACATCAAGCCCTGTGACCTTCACTGCTTTGGACTGACATGCAGGTGCTTATTTTGGTGTGCGTTTTTATCACACCAATGCGATTTGCTCACCTGCAAAGCTTCTTGGTAAGTACTGAAGAGCTAGCTTATCTCTTCATTATTAACATTTTATGGAAACACACCTTTAATACAATAGATTAACCACATCACCATAATACAGTACATACATGTTCTATGCCGTTTGGGCATAACCCAATGGAACTGGATGCAAGCCTTTTAATTAAAAATGAATAAATGAAGGAAATCTCAATCTGATTAAGAAATGGTTAACAGGGAAACCTGCAGCCACAATGATCCCCGAGGACCAGAGCTGAGAAACACTGCTGCAGCTTTAAATAGATGAGGCAGAACTAATTGAAAAAGCCATCCTCCCTTTTAAGAACAATGTTATTGCTTGACAATGAAACATGGGCAGCATGCATCCACGCCTTATGATTAAAAATAATATATTTTCATTTGAGAGGAGGAAACGCGAATAAAACCGGTGAAGTCAAAAGCTTGAAGGCAGCTCGTTTAAGCATAACGTACTGGGATTAGTAATGCGGCTGGAATGGGCGCCAGTGCAGCGCCCTAGGATAGGCTGGTTAGAATTACCAGACAAGAAGAGCCAAAATCCCATTGATGTTTTTCTGCATTTTTAATGGGTTCTGTCTTAGTTTTGCCGTCCACTTTGTTTCGTAATTTTTTTACCTCCTTGAAGGCCGTTTAAAAATATAATTTTAGTTGTGGCGGGTCTCCTTTTCAGTTGTGCCAGAATTCATTTTGCTTTATTTGCGTGCTCGGCAAGAGAAACGTGTGTAATCGGAAATGTTAAAGTAAAAAAAAAAAATCTGAGGTAGTCATTGGGGACCGGAAAGAGCGAGGCCCGCCCGCCTTAATTAGCAAGAGGTCAAACTTAACGCAAGGTGTCTCTCTCCTCTCTATCTTGTTTCTCCTCCCTCTGACTATGTGAAAGGTTGCCTTTACAGGAGCAACTCGGGGGGATTTAAAGACGATAAAGTCGTGACTGTGGGACTGCAACTGTGTTAATGAAATGCGCTAAGATGACTGTCCCAATCCTCCCAGGCGCCTACGCAAAGCGGCTATTGCTGCAGTTGAAGAGTCTTTAACACTTTGCATTTTAATATGACAGCTTTCGTGCTTTAAATATTTCGAAGAAGTCGGGCACTTTTTTTTAATTTAAAGCACTGCCGCTTGTACCCCATCGTCTCTGCTTTTTAATATATGGAACTACTTTATACTTTCTTTTCTGCTATGAGATTTTTTGTAATGAAGAATGATTTAAAATTCGGCATGTATAATGTTTTTAATTGTGCAATAAAAATCTGAGTGGAAGTTTTGACGTGTGATTACATAATTACATTTTTTTAATTATTATGAAATTAACATCACAAAGTCCGGGATTGTTTCTTCCTTGGAGCTACTGTATATGTTGTAGACGTTGGCATTGGCTCCTTGCGTCCTTGAAATGGATTAAGGAGCTTCAGAAATGAATAATTGCTGTATGAGTTCATAAAATGGATGGATGAGTGGGTAGATTCTAAGGAAAGGCTGCTCCGTATAAGTTAACTTTGTTTGTAAACTATTTCGAACCTTGCTTTCTGTTTTCTTTTGTAATTAGATTTTCTGTGCACCTTTACATCAATTGTATCAACGATCTAACAGTATCTTCTCTGTGCATTTTCGAAGAAAGTTACAACACATAGCATTTATTGATATACTATATTTTATGAATCCGTTAATTCTCAGGGGTTGGCTATGCAAGTGTGAAATATGGCTGTCCCGTGGGACGAGACCCCCTAATTAACCCATCGGTCTCCCAAAAAACCTTAAAATTAGAATGGCTTGCATGCCCATGAAAATAATAATAATTAAAAAAAACGCATTTTATTATGATACAAATAACTTGGTACCCATTAGTGGGTTTGTATAAAAGTAAAATATGACTTCAGAAAAAGGTCATTTTTAGTTTGTTTTATCCATCGTTACTTGCGAAAAGCTGTCCTTGGTAAACGAAAAAAAAGTATGCGCTTCAAATTTTTGAGTTTTTTTTTTTTATAAAAAACGAAAGTTTCATTAGCGACAAAGTTTCCATCAAAAATTACGTTGCTGTTGATCAGCGAATAATCTGGCAGCATGCGGGTCACGAAAAGTGGCTGGTCTGCGCATTCTTAGGCAGAAGTTACGAGGTGGAAAGGCTTTCATTTGCAGGCTGTGTATCCATGCATTATGTGTTTAGTCAACTGAAGACTTTAATACCCTATTTGGTATCATTCTGTACAACTGATTTTATATTCCCTTTTACCACAGTAAGATTTCTGGGTTTAACCAGCAATGAAATACTAAAAGTACCCCTGATTACCATACAGTATTTTGTCCAAGGTGTTATGACATGATTATTTAATTTTCAGTATACTACACTCTTAAAAATAATAGCTCTTTAATGGCATTTTATTTTCTTTACTGGGTTGTGTGCCTTTGCTTGACAAAGCTCCATTTCATTTTTGGAAGAGTTCTCTGCATATGAAGTTCATTCTTGGTGCTTTGAAAAACGTCCCACAATTTAAGAAAAGAAAAATTAAATATTTAATGTATGGCAGTATCCAGTGTACATGTATACGTATGCAGTGAAAGCCCATTTAAAATCAGGAACCCGTTATTTCACAAATCTGTTACTATCTACTCATGGTTATTTATTGTATGGAACCTGTTACAAATGAAAATAAGTAAAGATTCTTTCTTGAACCTTTGTGTGGTTACTTTGGTTCCCCTATGACACCGCTCTGAAGAACCACTCTGGCACCTATATATTTAAGAGTGATATTACCTCTTCAATTGGTAGTTCTATGATTTGACATGTCACAATTTTAGCTCTATTGTGTACTTATTTAGTCAAAGAGATAAAATATGTATTTATATGAATGCTACAAGACATCATCCAAGTAAGCGTAAAACATAATCAATATAAATCATAATAGTGCATAAACAAAAAAGTGAACAAGTCCAACAGTGGACTTGCCACTCTGTCGGTGTCTGCATTGCACCAGAATTGTATTATTTTAGAAAGTAAATGGGTGAATGCACCCATTTTATTTCATACTGGCTTTAGATAAATAAAAAGGGTTGTGCATAATTGCAACAAATGCATTCGTATTAATCATTGAGTTAACTGACTGTTTCAGCAAAGCAATAAGAAATATGTTTTAAATAAAAAAGTAACAAACAGGGTTCTTTTCCATTCCGTTACATACCAATTAGAGGACACAAAAACTTTTAGTATTCTACAGACGTCCAGACATAAGATGCCTGTGGCTTTCTCCAACTCAGATTGACGTCACCGCGGGGGAGAGAGTGATTCCTCTCAGAAAAACTGAGTGGCGTCATTCCAACCCTTATTTCACAGCGATGCGCTACCGACACCCATAGTTTTTAATCAATTATTAATTATCACTTCAAGGAAGCGAAATCATTCTACGTATTTTACTTTAATCTACTGAAAATAACCAAGGATATGTTTTTAAAAAGAGAATATTTATAGCCGACTCCATCAGCCTTTCCTCTACCTCACCATTTTTGCAACTGCAGGGGTGAACTGAAAGAATGATTACAAGTACATTATAAAAAGGCAGTTTACTTTATCTGAAGGTCTGTGTTTTTTGGGATTCGTGTGTATAGTAGTAATGAATAAATTACAATGATAGATAGATAGATAGATAGATAGATAGATAGATAGATAGATAGATAGATAGATCTGGGATTCCATTCAACTGTGTCTTTCATTATTTTGTACACTACACGCATAATCAAACACGAATACAGAGCGACTACTACTTCAATCGTGCACCCTTTCGTGTATGAATTAACTTAAACGGTGAAACTCAAGCTATTTTGTAGCCTCCGTATAGAAGCAATGTTTCATATATTTTTTTAACATGCAGCGTAGGAGAGGCATTTCCATGTGAAATTTTCTTGCAATTGAGCTGAGCGTTACCAGTGTATGGGTCAATCCTCAGGTCTCTGGAGACTGAGATTTTTCAGGGGAGGCGGGGATTTAAGTCTATTTGCACATTAATGGCCTAGATCTGGAGAGTTCCAGTCTCCGCTGATTTTCTTTTTTTTTTCTTTCTTTCTTTTTTTTTTTAAAGGAGGCTTGCCATCTCTTCTAGTGAGTATAAAAATGAAGGGGGAAAATGATTCGGTGTCATTATTACGTCACTGAATGAATGTGGGCGTGAGGCTGATCTTCCCCTCCCTCACTAAATGGGGTGCTCCACTTCGCAGTACTTCGCATCTCTGTCTATATGTAAAAAATCTCCACTGCTGGAAGTTGTTGGCAATGCATGATTTGCAGTACTTTCTCACATTTTTCCTGAAAACTATTTAAGATCCGCAGACTCCAATGGTTTTAGTAAATGTAGGATGGGACCTACGTTGAACGGCAGATATATTTCACTGATCCTCGCAGTGCAGCTAGGTGAGTGAGAGTGCATGGACTAAGACTCTGGTAAAAAAAAAATTAAACCTTAACTGTAAAGACTGTACGTTTGCACTGCGCTGAGGGCATGGAGCATTCCTGCTGATAGAAAGAGGTCTTTAAGCTGGGGTAGTACATCTTCACCTGCACTTAATGGCTTAACGCAGTGACCATTTAATGGAAGAGGCAGAACGACAAGCAAGGCTTCCCGAAGATAGATTTTCATAATAATTTTACCGCATCTTCATTTTGGCGCATGTCCTGTTATTAAAAAAATTGTTTCGCTTTGGCTGAGCTGTAACAGTGTCGAGGAAAAAATTAAAAGTACGAACGATAAATACTCTAATAATATGCATTTTTGAATGATCCTACAAACGTAGTTTATTTATGCAACGCTGTAATTTGTTTTCGTGTGTTTTGGCAGGTAAATTTAACCTCAATCCCAACAAATGTATTTAAATAACTGTTTTTTTTTAATTAATGCGACATAGTTGCACGTACCAAAACTGCCTTCATCTATTGAATCGTTGCATAATATTAGAGCCAGAAAGGGCATGATGCATTCAATACAAGTACCAGAAGGCAGCAGCCACATAAATAATTCACACAAATCCACCTAAGCAGTGATGAAAAGGTTGCTGCGAAAATGCTTTCGCCCAGATTTGAATGAGCTAAAAAGGTCTTTCCAAACCAAGAAAAATATCAGGTTTGTAGTTTAAATCGGATGTTTCGAACTGATGATAAAATGCCTTTTCCGGTGACTGTCTATTTGTTGTTCGTAAAATAGCAAAAATGTATCAGATTCATTCAGTTTCGAATTATTATTATTATTATTATTATTATTATTATTATTATTATTTTAAGATGCCATTTCCCTTTCTTGCTCTGTAGCTTTAAGACTGTCATACTGAAACAGTCTTTGAGCAGAAAAACGCTAGTACACTACATACTGAACTGTTCAACTGTATCGATTTTTCTGCTCAAAAAAAAAAAAAAAAGAACAGGTTATATGATTAAAAAATCGCCATGAGAGAACACTAATTTAAAAAAAAAAACTTGTAATTTTGATGAATCAGAATGGCTAAAAATATTGAAATATTTTTATATCGGTACGTGGGATTAAAAATGGATTATCGTGGAATCATCCACTTAAAAAGTTTACCTTTGAAGCGTCTCTGAAGCTCTATAGAATGTGTCATGGGCTTAATAACATTTAAGTATCTATCTATCTATCTATCTATCTATCTATCTATCTATCTATCTATCTATCTATCTATCTATCATTTAGTAGGCTATATATAAAATTTACTATAACAGAATTTACCTATATTAGTTCGAGAGTCCTTGCACTTTCTTCTTCTCACGTAATATTAGATTTTGATCTCCGGACCTAATTTTAATTTTCACCAAATAAGAATGTATATACACTTTATAAAATTTACATTGGATTATTTTAGACACCTATCAGTGTATTATAATAAACGAAGGGATGCTGTTTACTGCCTTCGTATAACATGCATAGATTTACGGTGATTTACATTTACAGTTACGCATATGACTTATGTGAAAAAATGTTCTTAGCCTATATGGTTGGAGACATTTTGGAATTTAACACTGGCTATGTTACTTTGATTATTTTCAAAGAAAGATTTTTTTGGAGATTAGCTCAAATGTTAAGATGTTATATGTATTACAAAACAAATTAAAGTGTTATATTAAACTTATTATTTTGTTATTAAAGAAACCAATAAAATGTGTCGCAGTGTAGTGGGCGTGTGTTAGGTGTATGAAGCTTACGAAATGTTAAGACGTTCTGCTGTGCAGGGGGTTACTTTGCAGGCGTGCACATGGTGCCCTTCTCAGAGTCATATTGTACCTGAAAGGTGTTTATAGCAATTCAAGAATCCTATAGAGTCTATTACCTATGATTTGTTATTCGATTCGGCTATTTTAAAACCATTTAAAAAATAATAGTGAATACGCTATTTAAGCTGTTGGCATCCATTCATTGCTCTTTAACCAGTTTGACTAACTTATGCAATTAATGTGCTTTTTAAAAAAAATATTCTGTATGTGTCAGAAGCTTTGTAACACAGTTTACTTTGTACGCTATCTTCATTTGACCACAAGTTTTTCCTTTTCTTTTTTTTTTTTGTAAATATCTAAACTTGTTAACTGTTAATGATCAAGCAAAGCTTCTGCTTTAGTTGTCAAAATTCTTACTGCCTATACTCTTTAAATTAAAATGAACATAGCTTTGTAAAATTTAATTGACTGGAACGAAGTAAAAAAAATTATAATCTGAATAAACTAAATATGCCACATCTAATTATGAGTCTTTGATTTATTTATATTCTTTATGTTTTGTTGAAACAAAACAGCGGAATTTTGTAATATATATATATATATATATATATATATATATATATATATATATATATATATATATATATATATATATATGACTAGAAAAACATAGCATACACCAAAGTAATGATTTGACGCATTATATTAGAAATAAATATGCTGATAGACAAAGATAAATGTGGTAATTATACTTTACAGGGAAAACGGTAAAAGAATGCATTTTGGTAAACAATATGTACCCCATTACTTTTGGAAAGCTGTTCCATGCGGAGCTGGCTCGTGGCTTGACTCCTTTTTGCGACCTGTTCTAAATAAAGAAGGCTCAGAAGGCTGCTTAACATATGGACCGATATGAATTTAAGCTGCCAGTAAAACCATACTATTTCATTCATTCTTTAATTCATTTGCTCGTTTGTTCATTCGTTCTTTCATTATCAATGAAAGTATGCAATTTTAAGTTTTCCTAATTAAAATTATTATTAATGTAGAAAGTATTTCAATTGCTGGATAAAGCCCAACCATCGGAAACCCCCCTTTACTCAGGAGTGATAATAACCAGAAATGTATACTTAATCAAATTCAAGACATACATTAAGAAATCTCATTGAACTTTAATTAGCTTTAATTAGGTTTTTTAAAGATACGAAAGATGATTTTTTTTTAATGTTTCACATCTGAAAATTAACTAGGTAACGACTTTATTATTTAAAAGGCCATGCAGAGTATTTAATGGTTAATAGCATTACAGAGAAAATATAGAGTGAAGGACGTTTAGGAAACGCCTTTGCACATGAAGACACATATTTACCTATGTACATTTTCCATATATTTTGTAAATGCTTCCTTAGACCAGTATGTAATTGGGCTAATGAATGTGTTTTTTTTTATATATATAATTCTGTAAATATGTAATTTTCATCTTTACTCTAACACGGTATGAATGCTTACAAAGAATTAGAATCTTTGTGTCCCGTATTTTCTCATTACAATAAAAATGCAAAAGAAAACAATCCAATAATGACGGATTCATGTGGTTTCCAATCCACCATATAGGTAGGAGGATGCATGCTTCGGACTTAGAATATCTAAATGAAGGGATTTATTTATGAATAAGACAAGGGGAGGGGTCAAAAGGCTGAGTATTAATACGACAACAGCTGACTATAAACATGACAGTTCGTCCGTGTTTGTGTATATTGCATTAAAAATATATATATATATATATATAATTCATATATATATATATATATATATATATATATATATATATATATATATATATAGTCCTTCAGTTATTTAAATGCGAGATCGTTCGCTTCGCTTATTCAATTCGTGCAGCATACTGCAGTATTACAGTCCTTATTTAAACGTGAACATAAAGCGAATTCAAGTTTTAATCTAATTGTAGTTTCTCTTAGGTCATACATATGCATTAAGAATGGTAATGTTAAACTGAGGTCTGATTTTAGAAAATATGTTACATATTTAGCATATTTATGAACACAATGCTGATCAAAATTTGAATGTATTTATTATTATTATTATTATTATTATTATTATTATTATTATTATTATTATTATTATTATTATCTTTGAAGCTATTGTTATTTACTGGCTGTAATATATTCATTTTAGCGTACCTGCTCCAAGCAGTGAAAGCAGCTGGGAAATGTGATACTGTGTTTAAAGGCTTTTCGGACTGTTTGCTCAAACTTGGGGAAAACATGGCCAACTACCCGCAGGAGCTGGACGAGAAAGAAAACCTAAAAACAATATGCTCGTAAGTATATCAATTTCCAAGAAGCATCTGTTATAGTCCGTGTGGTTCTCTTTTTATGGAGCCATCTTTTACACGCTGTACACTTATATAAAATTAGTTAGCATTCCTTTTCGACACTGTTAAAATGTTGTGCTGCGAGGCCGCTTGAACTCACCTACGGTACACATGACATAATTTCATCTGACTATAAAAGTTCAGTTTGTGTCATGTCTTAATGTGTACTTGAGGACGCATTTTACTCGCTAGTGTAGCTGCAGTCACATTCAGCAGTATTGCTTTCAGTTCAGTGTGGAACCCCTCGTATCTTTGCGCTGCTCCAACTGGATCTGTAGTCACGTGATGACAGGTAGTCCTTGTGTAAACCCAACTACCTCAGTTGTTTAGAAATGACGTCGAACAACATTCGGGTTAGTGTTCTTTATAAAGGAGTTTGTTTCAAAACAAATTTGTAGCTAATGACAGACAGGCAGATAGATAGATAGATAGATAGATAGATAGATAGATAGATAGATAGATAGATAGATAGATAGATAGATAGATAAGTGTGAGATAAGTTCTAATTTAATAAAAAAGTTTAGGATGGCAGGAGCAGGTGCCCTATTATCAAAGGTTTCTACTTTCAAACGCGATTGCATATGAAAGTAAATCTGCTTATCAAAATTAAACTCAATTATAAAAAAAAAAAAATATCCGGTATGATCGTTCATTAAAGCAGGTATGATGAATGTTCACATGCAATATTTCGGCGTTAGATTGATGCAGCCTAAACGTGAATGCAGAAATGCACGTGTTCACTTATCCATGCAGGGCTTTCTTTGTGTAAAAAATAAGACATCGAACTGCTGTTTGATGTATTGAGCTAAACGGTTATTTATATATTACCAAAAAATATGACATTAAATATGATGTTACACCAATGTTAATTGGAATTTTAAAATGTAAAAGAGGTATGTTTTTTCTCCGCGTACGAAAATACCTTACTCTTTCTTGCAGTGTAATTCCATAACATTTGTCTGAAGAGAAAAAAATTATAACAAATATTGCAAATGAAATGTAGAATATTGTAAATTTAACTGAAAAAAGCAACCTAAGCATGATGGAAGAAAAAGGGTTAAGGAATAGGGTCAGGTGCAAGCATGCTCCCATCTGTGGACTTTTTTTTAATCCATGAGCACTGTTCTCCTGTGGAGGACAAGAGATCAAGAAAGATTTAGTATTCCTTGGAGAGATTAAATTACATCTAATGGTACAGTTGAAGCACTCGAAGTCGCCCTGGAATCGTAATATCTCATAATTATTTATCACAAATGCATTATTCATTGAAATCAACATCGAATCAAAATGAACTGTAAATTAAAATTTGAAGGGTTTACATTAAAGAAAAGAAGGCTCATGTTGATTTTGAAAAGGCATATTGCATCACAATGGGATAAAACACTGCACTTCATGATTTGTAAAGAGTTGCTACATAAGTAATATCAAAAAATGCCTTTAAAGTGCTGAGTTTTAGGTTGCTATCGTAGTTCTAAGGGCTTTACCGTCTACGTCGGTTTAATGGTATGTTTCGTGCCTCAATAACCTTGTACTGTATTTAGTATAAATGTCGCTTTTTTATTAAAAGGATGCTTAAAAATATTAAGAGTCTACGTTGTATTTGTATTGCGTAGGCTGTCTTTAGTCTTGTTAGCATGGTCTACAAAGCTAAATTTCCTTACACAATATGACAGACACAAATTTTCACTGCCAAGGCTCTATTGTAGTGTTTAGATAGATAGATAGATAGATAGATAGATAGATAGATAGATAGATAGATAGATAGATAGATAGATAGATGTGTTATGGATGAAGTGAATTATTAATGTGTATTTGATTACATGAAGCCGAATGAAAGGGCTAAGATAATGAATTATTAATTGTAGAAAGACAGCCTCGAGAGCATTTTTTGTCCATTAAGGTTTTATTATGCTTCTATATATTGTCATATGAGTGCACAAATGTACGCATTCTTTTTAAAATAATTGTACGTATTTAATTATAGGTACTGGGATAGTTTCCACGTCTGCGCCGTGACAGCTCTTGCAGACTGCCAAGAAGGAGCGACAGATCTTTGGGAAAAACTTAAAAAAGAATCCAGAAACCTCGAATTTCGAGGCAGTTTATTTGATCTGTGTGGAGGCAACGGAGCTGTCAGGTCCACGGATCTTCACTGCTATACCATAATTCTTATAGCACTTTCTGCTTTAGTTACATGGCTGACTTTCTAGGACAAAACAGTTATAGCAATCAAATTCATCTAAACTTCACCCGTATTGGATTTATATAAATTTGAAAGGAGGAAGTAAAACAAAGAAGAAACCCTTTACTTTGAGGGAACTGTGATTTTCTGGTGTCATCGAAAACCACGAAAATTTTGGAGTGTTTGGAAATGTTATACTTTCCGTTTCAAGTGATTATTATTTCTTTTTATTATCTTTTTTTGCCAAATCCTCTACCAAACAAAGTGTTGAGCAGCAGCCAAAAAGGAAAGGAAAAAAGTTACATAAAATAATGGACGTCAGATGTGCACCTTCGTCATTCTGATTCAGAAGAGGGTAACAACACATTTTCACCCACTTGGAAGGAAACTCAGGAACTGAAGTAGCAATTTAAACAAAGGTGGGTTTAACATATGTCTCTATCAATAAAATGAGAAATAAGAAGAAAAGCGGAGAATGGACCATAAGGGGAAAAAAGGACAAAGACAAGCAATCAGATCCATGCTCGAATTTCTGAAAGTTCTGCTGCCGACAGTTGTATTCGCCATTATTCAACACGACCATAATAGGAGTCTTCTGCACATCGTACAGTAACCTGGTGGTTCAGGATAAGTCATCGGTCGGATATAATTGAAAATGTTAGCTTTATTTGATGTTGCCAAGGCATACGACCACTTTTCACTGCCTTTAATTAATTTATATGTATTATGTTTGTTTGTTGGTTGGTTCGTTTGTTTCTGGGGATGTTGCATATAATTCCTGAATATACACATCAAAAAGGGGCTCTATGTATAATATAAAATGTTTTGGATTATATTATATATATATATATATAAATAACTATAAGAGCAAAAATTAAAAGAAATATATAATTATTTACTCAAAACGATATAGAGCATACATTAAATTCGAAATATTAAATAAATCGACTGTTTGAACAGAAAGTGTCTGTTGTTTTATTATGAAATAAACGAAATAAACGCATTTGTTTACGCGATGAGCCAAGAAAATACACAGCAGACTACAGTATAAACTTTCGGGGAGCGTAAAGCCAAAAGACTTGCCTATAAAAGATCTGAAATGATTGTTTTTCTGTAGTCGTTCACCTCGCATATAGTCACGAAAAGCATCGTTTATTTTTGTCAACGAAAGCTGATGTATATATATATATATATATATATATATATATATATATATATATATATATATATATATATATATATATATATATATATAGTGAGAGAGAGAGAGAGAAAGAGCCTTAAGGGAATCGGACCTTCCTGTGATCGACATCGTCATCCACTTAAAATGTGCAGAAGGCGAGGTTTTGCCGGGATCAGATGAACAGTTTCATAATTAATAAGACAGCTCGACTCAAATGGCACGAGAATGCTTCCTATTGATTTGGCAGGAGGAACCGCTCCAGTCTTTTATTCTATTTTTAGTGTTCCAGAGCGTTCCTGTCAGATGGGGAAATAAAGGGAAACAGACACCTTCATATCACTGTTAGAGTGATGGAACAGCGTGCTCTCTCACATCCCTTACCACCAATCTTAATTCCAAATTAGTCATCCACTATATTTAAATGTGTCCTACAGAAATAACCGTGTCCTTAGTCCAAGTAATGTCTCATATGTGCGTAAACAAGGGGGGAGAGAAACATGTATCACAAGGAAAATTAGGAATTCAGAAATCTGCTCGATGTCATGCCATCGAATGAAATATTTCTATTGAATATTCCACAGTCATTTAAGAATTTGCTGTTTATCTGTGTTACAGCAAAGAGAAAATAAATGTCCGGAAATTAATCATTTCTTCGCTTTAGATTCGCTAGTGTCATGAATTATGCATAACCAACATAATTCTTTTATCCATGGTATCAGTGTTATTGGATTATATTTGTAATACGGTGTACAGATCTCTTTGTTTTATGCTTCTCTCTTTCTCTCTTGAGATTATGGTCGTGCTTTAAAAGAGGTCGAATTTTCAAGTACACAATGCAGTAGCATTGAGATGATAATAATGGTTACAAAATATGTATTTCCCTTGAATCTGAGCACCCGAATTTTTGGAATTAAGATCTACGAATGTAAATTTTAACTATAGGTTTGGCAATGTAGGGCGAGACGGAAGGAAAATGGCTCTTCGTTCGCATATGTGGATTTTTAGCGTTGTCACTGCTTTCATTTGTTAAGAGTATAAGCTTCTTTTGAATGATCTGTACAAAATCATTTGGCCTACTTAACGAGTCTGTAGATTTTTCCCAAACAGATGGGACGGCGTAAATTCAAATTAAATAGATATTTCGTTCAACTAAAAAATAATTTACAATGGAATTACTCCGTTTTGCAGTTAAAATAATATCTATTTGTGTATGTCGTCCGAATAAAAAACTGGTTTCAGTCGGATGTTTAAAACCAGACCTCTGCCTTTTTCCAAAATATTCCTAACGCGTATTTAGAAAGCCTTTAAATCTCTCTTACTATTTTAAAATTCGGTATAAAAGTGATTATTATTATTAGTAGTAGTAATAGTAGTGGTAAGTAGTGGTAGTATAGTATACTAGTATTATCAGTAGTATATAGTATAGTAGTATTATAAGTAGTACTACTGATAATACTACTATACTATACTACTACTAATAATAATAATAATAATAATTACACTTACACTTACATTTTCAGATAGGATTCTATGGTTAAGATTTCTTTGTAGGAAACAACTTGAACACACTTAGGTTAACTTTCAGTTCTACGTTTAAAATATCCGACCTTCAGCTCGGGCGACATTGTTTTACTGCAATTAATAAAAACGTTTTCAGAACAAGAAGTTCTTAAAAAAAAATCAGCTGTCTGTCACCTACGACCTACAGCGTATCTGCATTTCCTATAGTCCATTGTCTAGTTTCTGCAACAGGGCTTACTTGTAATTTGAGCCGGGGTTGCTCTGATTTGGTCGGTGATTCGATAGTCTCGGCCAACGACGTGAATATTCCCCACAGGCAACATAAAAGCTCAGGCCATTCTCAACACCATTAAACCATAGCGGAGTTATTGGAAGTAACGTACTCCCGTAGCCCCCACCAGGAAAATCCCATTAGAAGGTGAATGAGTGAAAGAATATATGAATGAGTGCGTGTGCATAAAACACGCGTAATGACGACCTTAATCCTTCATTCATGCTTAATGCGGCTGGAAGTGTGCAAAAGCAAAATTTCTGTTCTAAACGAAAACCACCGACAAGGCAAAAGTTGAAATCACTTTTATGATTTCATGGAATGGTTAAAGTTGCAAAGGATCTTTAGCGACAATTTAAGTAGCTTTTACAACGAAACCGTCAGTAAACTGTCCGGGATTAAAGCCGGGACCCGAATGCTTCTCTGGCCCAAGGAAACGTATCGAAAAACAGAGAAAACATCATTTCAGACGATTATCCGCTAAACAGGAACATACTGCTTTTTAACTGTGGCATCCACATCCAAAAACTGTTGTCCTTGCCAGCCTCAAATCAAACTGGTAGGCTATGCTTAATATGTGAAATGTTGTTGCGGTAGAATTTTTTACGTGAATGAACATTTGTCTAGGTTGGGTGTGTGCATGTGTGTTTGAGAGGGCTGGATAAATAAAGGCAAAAATCAAACAATAGATGGTGGAAGAGAGGACGCGATCAATTGTTCCTGAAAAAAAAAAATCTTAAAAAACACACTTGCTCTTTCACTTCAGCCTGAGAGATGCCAGTTTGGCATTTCCACATTCTTCGCGTGCAGTGTTGTCTCTTTTCTTTATTGGCAATCAGATAGATTTGCTTAAACGACGCGTTATTTTCCTACCAACTAGCCTGCAGTTAATGTAAAACAAGTCTGTATTGCGTTTGCGTGTTTTCCTCTGTCGACATGTTTTTCCCCAGGTAGTTTTACTTTCTCCATTCTCTTCATGGCCAAAAGATGACAGGTGTGCCAGTGATTACATTGGCCCTGACTGATAGAGAATGTGTGCGCAAGTGGGAGTCTCCTCTAGTGCAAAATTTGAGATCAGAAAAAGGATGAAGGAATGAATGAAGAAATGAATGAATGTTGTCAAGCATGCCTTTCAGTGTCATTTGAAACAGTAATAGCGAAACAAGCATTTCCTCTACAGGTTTAATATATGCGTTTAGGGTGCAAGTATCCACAGCATCTCTAGAGACATTTTTAATGCTTAGTGTTACTAGTCTTGGAAATATCAAATCTAATCTGAACACCATAATTTATTTAAATGCAGTATTTAATAAGCAATATTACAACAATTACATGTGGCTTCTTTTTTGTCTGCTACAACAAATGTAAAGTGTGGCTTTTATTCATGCCAAATGCATAATTTTCTTGAAAAATGCAAATGAATTAATGATACCTTTAACAAAAACTAGTGGTGCAGAATTGGAGATCATTTTTGGCCTTCCCCTCTCAACAGGAGCAGGTTACTATTTTCTGCTGCTTTGACAGAAAATAATTGATGTGTTAACAAATTTCTCTTACTTTCTAAGTGGCAAGACATAAGCTGTAATTTGGCATGTACTTGAGATTGGATAAGTGCAAACTTGTAATGTGTAAAAATATTACTTAAAAAGAACAACAGGCTGGTCTTATGTATACTGTACAAAAATGCTTATTTTGTTTATTTTATATATATATATATAAATTAAAATTGTATATATGCATAAACTATACACATGTGCTGTATACACACACATGTAAACCATATATAAATTATTTAAACTATTTATATGACTTATTGAAATGTGTCCACACAAAAGAAAATATACATAATTATTTGCCAGCTGCATACATAAAAAATCTTAGAGATACAAATGATAGAAGCTAAATTCCCATTGTGTCCCTAAACTTCTATTTACTTTTCAGTGTGGAAATAAAATTTACATTATCCTTTACACACACACACACACACACACACACTAACCCACACATACACTGTACAATGGACAAAAATGGACAAATAGGAGACATTTGATATACAGTAGTTATATGTATATAATTCCTATTTTGCAAAATAAATAATAACTTACCAATATGTCTATGGCAAGTGAAAGACAATGATTATTTGATGTCTATTATTGGACATGGATAAAATTTAAATTTACTTCTTTATTAGGAAGAGGTGACAGAGAAGTGTTTAATTACCCACAATCTTTGTTCTTCAGATACACTTGTTCTTCGTGAGCAGTGAAGGTTATACCTAACTCAGCTTGAGCTGTCCTTCAAATTTTGCTTATGGTAGATGCAGTCTGTAATGTTAGCATGTTTACTGCTAAAAATAACATCTGCTATCAAATTCAGTTATGTCTGCTATCTATCTATCTATCTATCTATCTATCTATCTATCTATCTATCTATCTATCTATCTATCTATCTATCTATCTATCTATCTATCTCAGCCAGATGCTGTTAAAGGATCTCAATATCTTTTTTGCCATTGAGGGTGGGTGGCCTACTGTCTACTAATACTCATTGTGACCTTTCAACTCTCCTTTCATTCATGCTTCTAGTCAGAGGTGATTTTTCTCTAGGCTAAATAACTATCCTATTTTCCAATCTTCCACTTCTCAGCCTTTAGTAGCCATTTAAGCCTCCACCTGTAACCCAGTGCATCCTTTTCCATGATCCTTGTTTCCCTTTAAAGCAAGCAAGCTACCATTTTATTGTGCCCTCCAGTAGCCCTTGGTGTCCCTACAGCAATCATCATAGATGCTTCATTAAAAGTTCAGGCTTCCAATACTGGTGATACTGTATGCTGCTAGTGATTGCCAGGAGACAGCAGAGTTTCAGAGTATTTCTTTATGGTAATCATGCAGTTTTACTCCATAACATCCTCTCAATAAATAAATCTCAATCTCTGAAAAACTTCATTTAAAATATAGACTGCCACCATCCAGTTGTAGCCTGATCAGGCCAATTACTGACAATTTCGTTTTTTTTTTTTTTACTCATCAGAGGCATGGTAACACAAATCACTCCACCTTGTGCAATTTCACTATTCAATTATTTAATAAGGATTTCCCTAAGATACCTTCTTAGACATGATTAATCTCTCTTTCTCACACTCACTATGGGGATTTTTATGATTTTACTTGGTCAATCCATACATTGAATTTTGCCCACAGCCTCTGGGTATGCTAAATTTTGACAAAATGTTTAAAGTATACACCATGTGAAGAAGGTCCAAAGTTAATTGTTTGCTGATTAATAAAAAAGTAAAAAAAATTTTTGACTAATTTGCTGTCATTAGACCAGTTTGTGATGGACACTCAAAAGCAGAATTGTTTATGTTTCTAATTATTTTTTATATTTAATCTATTATTCCTTTTATAGATATACTGTGATATATCTCTTTTCTAACATTATGGAAAATACATACAGTTTACATATACAGTAAATATCAAAATTCTATGCAACATTTTGTTAAACTTGAACAATTGATTATGTAAAGGTTGAAATCAAGACAAGTCCTGCATAATCAGAGATATATATTTAATAGGATTGTTTTATAAACAAATGCATAATTTTGAGGAAAAGTAATTTTAAAAAACACAAAAGAATACAATGGCTTGGTTGCATGATTGTTTACTCCCTTTAATAAAGGAGTGCCTTTGCTGTAATTATAGCAGTAAGATTGACTAGCTAAGTTTCTGTCAGTTTAGCAAACCTGCATTTCACTAATTTAGCTCAGTCTTTTCAGAAAATGTTCAATCTCAATAAAAGTGCAAACCGATGTCCTGTTTTGACAGACAGACAGACAGACAGACAGACAGACAGACAGACAGACAGACAGATAGATAGATAGATAGATAGATAGATAGATAGATAGATAGATAGATAGATACTTAATGGCTTCTTTACTTGGTATATGTAAAAAGGGTGCAGAAGTTCATTCTTGTTCAATGGAACATTTGAATGGGCAAGACACATAATCTAAGTAACTTTGACCATGGTAAGACAAGATAACCTTGACATTGTGGTTCCAAAAGCTCAGGGACAGGTGCCTCCTTTGGATTTTTTTTTCATGAAAAAGGAAGGATTTATAAAGAATAATGGGATAGACAAGAATCATCCAGTTAGGGTAGTTAGGTGGGTGAAAATTGCTTGTTAATGAGAGCGGCTAGAGGATCCTAGCTCAGGCAAGCTAACAGAAAGGCTACAATTAACCATTTACAACAGTGTTGAAGAGCACCTTTGAACACACAAAATGTCAGACCTTAAAGCAGGTAGGCAACAGCAGCAAAAGATCACACATTATATTCCACGGATATCAGTTAAGGATAAGAAAATGACAGAACTTTGAAATATGTCATCTGTTCTGACCATTTCTATTGTGGTATAGAGAGTATAGGGCCAGAATTGTATGTAAATGGCATAAAACTATAATCTGTTCTATTTTGTAACATTACAGGTATGTGGTGGTGATGTAATTATGTAGGTAAGTGTTCATTTGGTAACATTATATGTCTTAATGCCAGCTCAGCATCCTTTGAGTACAATCCGAGCAATGCTGGAGACATGTATACTTTTGGTAGCATAATGAACAATGTCCCAAAGAACACATCGTCTCATTCTCGTTCAGAAAACATAGCATTGAGTGCAATTTACTCCAATGGTCTGGATAGTCTCCAGATTTTAAACTAATAATGCAGTTTTGAGAGTAGATAGAAAGGGAGAATTGAAACATTAATGTGTTGCTAAAGAACTGCACAACTACTTAAAGCTATGAGCTTGAGTATGGATCAGAATCCTTGAGCAATATTATGGCACCTTGTTGAATCCATACTTTGAAGAATTCAGTCTCTTCTGTAGAGGAAAGGGGGTCCTGCCTGCTACTAGGTGTACCTAATAAAGTCACCTTTGGAAAAGAGAGAGTGTGAAACAGAGATAGAAAGCAGTGTTAAAAAAATAATTTTTCAAATGTGATTATAATTTGAAAGAAATGTCATGGACACAGACTCTTATTTTCTTCTTCATTTTGTTCACTGCAGTTTATTTACCATTTAATTAAAATGAGCACAGCAAATGAAGCCATATTTATAAATATTTAATGCAAAGCACATATGAGATATTATCCCCATCTGACCATGTCCTAATTGTACTCGTCTGAAAAAGGTAAATTATAATGCTCAGTTTCATTTGCTAAAAAATACATTAAAACATGACAGGATGTAATTGTTTTATCTCCAAGTTAAACTGCATGTGCAATATTTAACCAGTGTCCATTATTAGCATATTTTCGAGCTCTTCAGATTTTTCTTCTGCTAATGACTTTCAGCAGATTTTCAATCAATATTATGCTTTTTCATTTATTCAGCAGTTTGTACAAATACACAGACTGATTATGAGTTCATATATATATCATTTAAATTTTCCTCATATATAAGTATATATACTTTTTAAATATATAAATTAGTTATGATTATTGTGAACATGTTCCTGCCAATGTTACCTTAAGTCAGATAATTGCCTTGTATGTTGAATGCAGGAAATAGGACATCATTATTAAACTAACTTAAAGCATTATATCTAAAAATATAAGTACAGGTTAAACCAATACTTGTACTGCATGTACAAAATGTTTCAATTAAAATTGACATAAAGCAAGCATAATATGAAGTCCTTCAGCATTGGTGGTTAGAAGACCAAGATATAGCTGTTTTGATTTTTTTTTTTGTTTGTTTTTTTGACCCACAATACACTACAAGGTTATCAGGCAGAAGTGGGACATGGCACACAGAGTAGTCATTTTTCCTTTTATTCTGATATTTTCCAGAAAATAAAAACTTGCATTAAAACATATCCGTAATTGTTTGATGGTGTATCATATATGGCATTCCTTGTATTCTACGTTAGAAGATATCATAGCTGTTTAAACCATAATAGTTTCTCATTATATATGTGAATATTAACCATCAACATATTTGACCACTTATGTTATTTGACAGCTTAAGTCTGAGACAAAAATACATCTCAGGGCATTTATTACTAGAATTAGACCTTACATTTGTTAACAATAGTTTTCTTTCAGTCATACATAAACAGAATGTAAAAACTCGAAGTACATGGAAACTAATGTCCTTATGACCTGTTGCTTACAACATGTTTTATAAAACTAATTTCAACTGTATTGACAAATTTCCTTAAGAGGAATGCTTTAGGCTGTTGCTTTGAGAACTTCATATAATCAAATGACAGAAGTACAGTGTGCACACTAGCTTGAGGGCACCAGTCCTCCTTTGCCCACTGCCAAACCTTGTTGATTAGATCAGCCCTATTTTCTTCTGCTATTTGAGAATGGCACAGCTCAACAAAAAGCTGGTTGCCTCGGCCATACAAATAGCTTTGTGACAAAACCTTTTTTTACCTCTCCTAGCTTTTATTTATCATGTATCTATCTTTGTTTTTCTACTTTGGTCACAGTGTACATATATTATTAATAATTCAGTTTATACAAACAAATATATATACATATATATATATAGTGAAAAGTCAACCACTTTAGACATCATAAAGGTTTGGGGAAACCACCTGTATATTATTACCCGGCTGCAAAACTTTCAATATTTGAAGATCGAGTCCAAATCAGAACTGTCAGACTGGAGGTAAGCTGGCAGCATTAAAGGCCTGCAGAGGAAGTTACATCATCGGGGCAGGAATTGATGTTATTTCTGGTGCAGGAACTGGAAGTGATGTCATCTCTGGTGCCGAAAGTAGGTGGGATTTCCTGGGACTGACCTGCAAGGAACTGAGAAAGACAGTCAGTACACCCTGCCACCCCCTGATCTGGTGTAGTATTAGCATTACGCAAGCCTTTTAGCTGCCTCCTATTCCCACGTGTGTGACTATATATATATATATATATATATATATATATATATATATATATATATATATATATAGTAGAAAAGAGAGAGAAAAATTCATAAAGATTTGGGGTTTTCTGGCCCTGTGTACTGCAAATAAGGTGAAAATAACTATTACAGATCATCAGACATAGAAGGGCGGGTGGACGGACAATTTATGGAGGAGGACCAGACATCAAAACAGTGGGATGCTGGGAAAGCGTGGTGGTGGATGGGTAGCTGATGTCATCACAAGGGGACAAGAGGAAAGAAAAGGACATGGAAGTGTTGTGCTTCTTGGAGTCATCCGGCTGCAATTACAGTGGCGATGCTTTGTCTTTTCTGAGAAAATAAAGAGAGAGAGCTCAGTACTGCACCCTTGTCCCCGGCACGACCTGTTGCGTTGCATGTCGGACCCTTATGTTCCCCATGCGCTTGTGTGTGACTTGACTCCCCCTTCAGCCCAGACCCATCGGGTAGGGCGGCCCGAACCGAGAGGTCGTGAACCCAGAAGAGAGCATCAGCATTGGCTTGGAGGTTACCTCGGCGATAAGTGACGGTGAACTTGTATGGCTGCAAGTCCAAGAACCACCTGGTGACCAGAGGGTTCGAGGCCCTGTGCAGAGCCTTCCATTGAAGCGCTGCATGGTCTGTCACCAGGGTGAACTCCCGTCCCAACAGGTAGTACCGCAGGTATATTACCGTCCACTTGATGGCCAGAGCTTCTCGTTCCACCACTGCATACCTTGTCTCCAGGTCCAACAGTTTCCGGCTTAGACAGATCACGGGGTGTTCGACACCTTCGATGCTCTTTCTCAGCACGGCACCTAGACCTGTGTCCAAAGCATCGGTCTGGAGGAGAAAAGGGAGGGAAAAATCCAAAGTTCTCAAAACAGGTGCCATTGTGAGGGCCATTTTTAAGTCACTGAATGCTCGTTCCATCATGCTGTTCCACACCACATGAAAAGAGGCGCTTTTCTTTGTCAAATCTGCCAATAAGGGGCAGCCCTCTCAGAAAACCGAGATACAAACCGGCAGTAGTAACTTGTTAGTCCTAAGAAGGCTTGCACTTGCTTCTTAACTGTCAGACGGGGCCATTTGAGAATGTCTTTGATTTTGGAACACTGGGGCTTCACCATTCCCTGTCCTACCAGGTAGCCCAAATATCTGGCTTTGTTCAACGAGAAATAATATTTCTGGGGATTGATATGCAGCCTGGCTTTCACTAGCATCAGGAGGACATTGTATACCTGCGATACATGTGCCTCCCAGGTGCCAGAAAAAATGACTATGTCATCCAGGTAGGCAGCACAATAGGACTGGTGGGGCCTTACAACTCTATCTACCAGACGCTGGAAAGTTGCTGGCGCCCTGTGCAGCCCAAATGGAAGGACCTTGTATTGCCAGTGCCCACTAGGGGTGCTAAAGGCCATTTTCTTTCCTTCGGATGCTGTTAAGGGAATTTGCCAGTATCCCTTTGTCATGTCAAGAGTAGTCAGATACCGGACCGAACCCCAGCCTCTCAAGGAGTTCATCTACTCGGGGCATAGAATAGGCATCAAACTTGGAGACATGATTTAGACGTCTAAACTCATTGCAGAATCTCCAGGACCCATCAGGCTTAGACACGAGGATAGGACTGGACCAGAGACTATGGCTTTCTTCAATAATGTCCATATCCAGCATTCGTTGTACCTCTAGCTCCACCTCAGCACGTTTTGCCTCCGGGAGACAATAGAGCTGTTTCCTGACTACCACCCCCGTGTCTGTCACAACGTCGTGCTGAATCAGCGAGGTCCAGCCTGGTGCTTCACTGACCACTTCTGGGACAGACAGTATTGTACCCTTGCGCTCCTGTAGCTGGTGGGCATTCAAATTGTGGCCAAAGTTAAGGACATTTTTCTCTGAGTAAAGGGAAAGGGTGGGGCCGGAAGGAGGGTTTCCCTTCCTATCCCTCTTGCTTGGTTGACAATTTGGTTTACTTGCCAAATAGTCCACAAGCCCTTTCCTCTCTTTAACCTCATACGGGCCTTGCCAATGGGCCAGCAATTTGGAGTGAGAAGTGGGCACAAGCACCATAACGCGGTCTCCCGGCTGAAATTCAAGCAGGGAGGAGTCACTGTTATAATTCCGGGCCTGCGCTGCTTGAGCCCTAGACATGTGTTCTTTAAGGATGGGTCAAATCTTCTCTAGTCTATCGCGTACCTGCATGATATGTTCTAGGATATTAGTGGAGGGAAGCGCCTTCCCAACCTTCTTTTAGCACATCTAAAATGCCCATGGGTTGGTGTTCAAAAGGGGAAAACCCTGTGGAGGCTTATGGCACCTCCCAGTAAGCGAAAAGCGTAGCAGTAAAAGTTGATCCCAGTTCCTACCGTCTGCGCTGACTACCTTGCGGAGCATCTGTTTCAAGGTACTGGTTGAATCGCTCCACCAAGCCGTCAGTCTGGGGGTGGTATACTGACGTCCCGAGATGCTTAATGCAGAGTAACTTGGCAACTTTCCTGAATGTATCCAATGTAAAGGGAGTACCTTGATCCGTAAGGACTTCTTTAGGTATGCCAACTCGGGAGAAAAGTCCTACCAGTTCTTGTGCAATATTTTTTGAGTTAGCGGCTCACTGGGGAACCACTTCAGGATATCGAGTTGCAAAGTCAGTCATAACCAATATATATTTATGACCTTGCGTCAAAGGTTTTAGGGGTTTCTACCAGATCGACACCGATCCTCTCAAAGGGCAAGTCTATAAGGGGAATCGGGACGAGAGGAGTGCGATCCCTCCGGGGCATCTGAAGTAACTGACAGACGTGGCAAGACTGACAGAAACATTGGACCACCTCACTGATCCTGGGCCAGTAAAACTGGAGCTTCACTCTCTCCAGCATCTTTTTGGCCCCGAGGTGGGCGCCTAGGAGGTGGACATGAGCTATTTCACATACCTCCCACCAGTAGGTCCATGGGACTAGCAACAACTTCCACACTTCATCTCCATGCTCCGCAGCTCGAAACAACAACTCATTTTCCAATACAAAGCATTTGGATTCCAATACAACCTCTGGATTGGCAGACTGGGGTGGTGGACCCCCTCTTTAAGAAAGGAGTCCGGAGGGCGTGTTCTAACTACAGAGGGATCACACTCCTTAGCCTCCCTGGGAAAGTCTATTCAGGGGTCCTGGAGAGGAGGGTCCATGAGATAGTCGAACCTCAGATTCAGGAGGAACAGTATGGTTTTCATCCTAGTCGCGGAACAGTGGACCAGCTCTACACCCTTAGCAGGGTCCTGGAGGGTGCATGGGAGTTTGCCCAACCAGTCTACATGTGTTTTGTGGACTTGGAAAAGGCGTTCCCCTTGGAGAATCCTGTGGGGGGTGCTCCAGGAGTATGGGGTAATGGACCCCCTGATATGGGCTGTTCTGTCCCTGTACAACCGGTGTCAGAGCTTGGTCCGCATTGCAGTAAGTCGAATCCGTTTCCAGTGAGAGTTGGACTCTGCCAGGGCTGCCCTTTGTCACCGATTCTGATCCTAACTTTTATGGACAGAATTTCTAGGCGCAGCCAGGGCATTGAGGAGGTCCAGTTTGGTAGACTCTGGATTGGGTCACTGCTTTTTGCAGATGATGTTTGCTTCATCAGGCCGTGATCTTCAGCTCTCTCTGGATCAGTTTGCAGCTGAGCGGCTGGGATGGGAATCAGCACCTCCAAATCCGAGACCATGGTCCACAGCAGGAAAAGGGTGGAGTGCCCTCTCAGGGTTGGGAGCAAGATCCTGCCCCAAATGAAGGAGTTCAAGTATCTCGTGGTCTTGTTCACGAGTGAGGGAAGAATGGAGCGTGAGATCGACAGGCGGATCGGTGCGGCATCCGCAGTGATGCAGACTCTGCATCAGTCTGTCGTGGTAATAAAGGAGCTGAGCCGTAAGGCAAAGCTCTCAATTTACCAGTCGATCTACGTTCCTACCTTCAACTATGGTCATGAGCTATGGGTAGTGACTGAAAGAACGAGATCGCGAATACAAGCGGCTGAAATGAGGTTCCTCCACAGGGTGTCTGGGCTTTCCCTTAAAGATAGTGTGAGAAGCTCAGTCATCCAGGAGGGGCTCAGAGTAGAGCTGCTGCTCCTCCGCATTGAGAGGAGTCAGATGAGGTGGCTGTGGCATCTGATCAGAATGCCTCCTGGACGCTTCCTTGGTGAGGTGTTCCTGGCACGTCTAACCAGGAGGAGGCCCCGGGGAAGACCCAGGACACGCTGGAGGGACTATGTCTCCCGGCTGGCCTGGGAACACCTCAGTATTCCCCCGGAAGAGCTAGGAGAAGTGGCCAGGGAAAGGGAAGTCTGGGCATCTCTGCTCAAGGCCACCTGCTCCCAGAGGGCCATAAGAGAGGAATAAATAATAGGAAGAGGTGGGGGCCATGCAGGCACTGGCTTCACCGTCTCCACTGCTGCCAGCTGTCTTTTTGTTTCGGCAGGCTCCACCTTCGTGACTGCTTGGTCTACCTTGAGGGCCTGGAGCTCATTTGCCATCGTTGTGAGGACGCTATTCAGGTCCTGCCCTTCTGACGTCTTTCTCGGACCTGTATCCTGCTGGCTATGCCACTGTAGAAAAGAGAGACAAAATCTCATAAAGATTTGGGGTTTTAGGCCCCATGTACTGCAAATAAGGTCAAAATAATTATTACAAATCATCAGACATAGAAAGGCAGGTGGACAGACAATTTATGGAGGATGACCGGAAATCAAAACAGTGTGATGCTGGGAAACGTGGTGGTGGATGGGTAGCTGACGTCATTACAAGGGGACAAGAGGAAAAAAAGGGACCCGGAAGTTTTGTGCTTCTTGGAGTCATCCAGGTGCGATTACACTGGCGATACTTTGTCTTTTCTGAGAAAATAAACTGAGAGAGGTTAGTCCCCTGCCGTTGTCCCCTGGCACGACTTGTGGCATTGTACGTCGGGTCCTTCAGCTGCTCCCCTTGCGCTTGTGCGTGACTATATATATATATATATATATATATATATATATATATATTATGGTAGCCGGCCCGGACATAGACAGGCAGACATGTTAATGTCAACCAACACACGTTTATTTACAAAGTCCATTATTTACAAGTGCATACAAACCCCAAAAGTCCTGGCCACAACACAATACTACCTCACTTCTTCAGGCTGCCTCCACCAAGCTCTGTCCTTCTCCTCACCCGACTCCAGCCATCATATGGAGGGAGGTGACCAATTTTATAGCCACCCGGATGTGCTCCAGGTGTCCTTTAGTAACCTTCCGCCGACACGCCCCTGTGTGGTGGAAGCACCGGCTGTGTACTCGGAAGCACTTCGGGTGTCCCCGATCCTCTTCCCCCCAACACTTGCAGGTGTGGCGGAAGTGCTGAGGTTCCAGGGCTCTCCATGGCCGTTAGGAAATTCAGGGCTTTAAAGCCTGGGGAAAGGTTTGTCGCTGGCTACAGCCCGATATCAACACCACACACAAAATGGCTGAGTGCCTTGCATGCGTTTGTACATGCCCTCCTTGACCACATCGCCCAGCAAGTCCGTAAGCACAACTTCGAGGGCATGGACACCTTGATTAAAATAGCAGAGCGTCATTGGGCAGCCTGTAAATTGGGGCGGTTGGAACGGACCTCTCGCCGAAACCAACAGATACGTGGGGCAGTCTCTGAGCCCCCCCGACAGACTCCCGAACCTGCTGTTTGTAGAAGGGACAGACTAGCCAGTCTTCCTCGCCGTTACAAGTGTGGGGAGAACGCACATTTGTCCCCGAACTATGCTTACGAGTCTATGGATTGCACAGCAGTAAAGGGAGAAAGGTATTGTGCCACAGTGATTAACCCTCTGTCTCTTCCTTATACAGGTGCGGTTATTATAAATGGCAGGAAGGTAAGGGCAATGTTTGACTCCGCTAGTAACATTTCCATTGTTGCTACCCGTTACATATTACCGCAGCAGTGGACTAAAGTAAAAACTAGTTTAAAATGTGTACATGGGAGCATCAAATATTATAAAACAGCCAGATGTGTGGTATTGGTTAATAATAAAATAACCGGTATGGCCATGGCTGTATTACCCGATCCCCCTTTTCCAGTCATATTAGGAAGGGATTGGAATAAAATTAACAGCGGTAGTAACGTAACTGCACCTAATCAAAATTTGGGCTTAGTGATGGAGAATAATACTCCGACTGCCTCCACGCAGTGTGCCTCAGTAGCACGGGCCCACACGAGTACCCAATGCAAAAATTTCAATGTGCCATCATCCTCTGCAGGAGCTGATACAGTTGACGTAAAAGGCGTAGGGACAATAGCCCCTCCCATTGAACTCGAAAGAGATCCTATTCAAAACTTAACGGCACAATTCCTATTAACCCCATCATCATTCAAAAGAGAACAATGGAATGATGATTCTTTAAAAAATGCTAGAAATGCAGTAGTATCTACTGAGAGTTATACAACCTTAGATCCCATGCCACTGATGCCGTTCTTTGTAATTCAAAATGATTTATTATATAGAGTGGCAGAACACGGGGGTGAAGTGCGAGCTTTGTTGTTAATCCCACGTACTTTTCGGCGACAGTAGATGTTCCTTCATCGGAAGTCGAATCCTCGCATCACTAGGTGGTTTTTAGATCTTCAACCATATCATTTTAGCGTTACTTATCGTAGAGGTTCCTTGCAGGCCATCGCAGATGCTCTCTCCCGTGTCCACAACCTCTCGGTGCAGGTCGCCAGACCTGATGGGTCTGGGTTGAGGGGGGGTCATGTCACACACGTGCAAGTTGGAAGAAGTCAAAGAGCCTAAAGGTGAGTGAAATCTCGCGAGACAAGGGTCTATCACATGGTAATTACCTGAATCTCTTTCTACCTGCAGAAAACTGGAAGAAAAATAAATCCCTCCTTTTACGCTCCAAAATGGCCACGATGATGTCACTTCCGGTTCCACTCCAATGACGCCACTTCCGGTTCCACACTCAACTACTTCAGTCTACTCCTGATGACGTTGGTTCCGTGTTCCCACCTCCAATCGTCACTTCCTGCCAACCATTTCCTCTCCCATCATACAATCTGCTATATAAACACCATCTTGTTACAGTAAAACATTCATTCTGTACTGAAAAGTCGTTTGTTTAATTTTTGTCTGGACAAGAATATATGGGGATGATCCCCAAATCTTTTTCTATTTTGAAGACTCTTTATTTGTCACAATATATATATGTATTGTCGCAGATGCCAGGGCGACGACCCGGCCGGGACGCCTTGGAGGACCGGAAGTGGCCGTGTGCCCATCTGGGATCACGTGGGGGCCGCCTTCCTGGTTGCTTTGGGGGCCGCGGGTTCAGGGCATGGAAGCCCCACCCTGTAGGGGTCCGTGGTCACCGCCAGGAGGCGCCCCAATGCCTTGGGGACTTGTGACCTCAGCACTTCCGCCACACCAGGAAGTGCTGGGGAAGATTTAGGAGGACACCGGAGAGCTGCCGGGAGAACAGCCGGCACTTCCGACACGCTGGGGCGTGGCCAAGAGGGGAATGCTGGGAACCACCTGGAGCTCGTCCGGGAGTATATAAAAGGGGCCTTCTCCCTTCATTCAAGGCTGGAGTCGGGTGGAAGCAGGACAAGGCACGAGACAGGTGTGGAGTCGGCCCGAAGAAAGGCATTGTGAGGCCAGGACTGAGTATTGGGGTGTTTTGTGCACATTGGACTAGGTCTTAGTGACTATAAGTATTGTAAATATTTGTATAATAAACGTGTGGTGGTTGAAGAACAACATGTCCTTCTGTCTGTGTCTGGGTCAAGTCCACAATATATATATAGTCACAAAAACGAGCAAAAGACATTGGGACGGTTTGGGGCAGCCACCCATATAATGTTTCCCGGCTGCAAAACTGATTAATAAGAACAGACATGTTCACACAGTACTGATTAACTGGAAGCAAGATGGCGGCGTTAAAGGCCAGTAGAAAATAGATAGATAGATAGACAGAAACTTTATTAATCCCAAGGGGAAATTCACATAAACCAGCAGTAGCATACTAATACAAAAAACAATATTAAATTAAAGAGTAATAAAAATGCAGGTAAAAACAGACAATAACTTTGAATAATGTTAACGTTTACCCCGGGTGGAATTGAAGAGTCGCATAGTGTAGGGGAGGAACGGTCTCCTCAGTCTGTCAGAGGAGCAGGACAGTGGCAGCAGTCTGTCGCTGAAACTGCTCCTCTGCCTGGAGATGATGCTGACACTGTTCAGTGGATGCAGGGGATTCTCCATGATTGACAGAAGCCTGCTCAGCGCCCATTGCTCTGCCACAGATGTTAACCTGTCCAGCTCCGTGCCTACAATAGAGCCTGCCTTCCTCACCAGTTTGTCCAGGCGTGAGACGTCCCTCTTCTTTATGCTGCCTCTCCAGCACACCACCGCGTAGAAGAGGGCACTCGCCACAACCGTCTGGTAGAACATCTGCAGCATCTTATTGCGGATGTTGAAAGACACCAGCCTTCTAAGGAAGTACAGTCGGCTCTGTCCTTTCTTACACAGAGCATCAGTATTGGCAGACCAGTCCAATTTATCATCCAGCTGCACTCCCAGGTATTTATAGGTCTGTACCCTCTGCACACAGTCTCCTCTGATGATCACGCGGTCCATGAGGGGCCTGGGCCTCCTAAAATCCACCACCAATTCCTTGGTCTTGCTCGTGTTCAGATGTAAGTGGTTTGAGTCGCACCATTTAACAAAGTCCTCCATTAGCTTCCTATACTCCTCCTCCTGCCTACTCCTGATGCAGCCCACAATAGCAGTGTCGTCAGCGAACATTTTTGCATGTGGCAGGACTCCAAGTTGTATTGGAAGTCTGATGTATATAGGCTGAAATGATGTCATCAGGACTGGAACCAGAAGTGACGTCGTTGGCTGCCCCAGAACTGAGTGGGATTTCCCAAAAATGGTCTGCAAGGGATTGAGAGAGAGGATTAGTACACTTCACCACCCCCTGGTCCAACTTGAAATTACATCTATTCAGGCCCTTTAGTTGTCCCCTAAACACGTGTGGTGACAGGACCCCCCCTCAGCCCACACCCGTCGAGTCGGACAACCTGCACCGAGAGGTCATGAACGCAAGAGATAGCATCAGCTTTGGTATGGAGAGAGCCCTTCCGATGAATGAGCGTGAACTTATAAGGTTGTAGATCAAGGAACCACCTAGTGACTCAAGGGTTGGACTCCTCGTGTAGGGCCATCCACTGTAAAGGCGCATGGTCCTTGACAAGTGTAAACTCCTGACCCAGGAGGTAGTACCTCAACTGTGTAATCGCCCACTTGATTGCAAGTGCCTCTCTTTCCACCACTGCATACCTGAATAGGTAATTTGGTTCAGAACATCGTACATGTCCAGGGTCTGGTTATGTATATTCAGACGACTAATTCAAATTAGCACATTGAACTATGAAATTAAGAAAGACAAAGTGCTGATCTGCTGAAGAAAAAATGCATTTAGTACACCCAGTGGACACTGGCAATGCCGGGTCCTTCCTTTGGTTTGCACGGGGCCCCAGCTACTTTCCAACATCTGGTAGACACACTGCTACGGCCCACAATTCCTACTGTATTGTGCCGTCTACCTAGATGACGTGGTCATTATTCCAGCACATGGAAGGATCATGTATGGCAGGTGAATGGTGCTCAACACCACACTAGCAGCAACAGGGCTTCGTATTAATCCAAGAAATGTTTCTTTGGATTGAGAGAAGCCAAATATTTGGGCTACCTAGTGGGGGGGTGTCGTTAAACCACAATGTCTTAAAATTGATGCCATCATAAATTGGCCCCGTCTGATAAATAAGCAGCAAATACAAGCATTTTTGGGATTAGTTGATTACTATCATCGCTTTTGTACCACATTTCTCAGAAATTGCTACGCCTTATCTAATCTTGACAAAGAAACGGGCACCTATAAAAGTGGTATGGGATGATGCAGTAGATAAAGCATTTCGTGACTTAAAGTTGGCCCCTACGTTAGCACCTTTATTGAAATCTCCTGACTTTTCTCTTTTCACCTTTTATTCTCCAGACCAATGCATCGCCACAGGATTGGGTGCTGTGTTGAGCCAATGTGTCAAGGTGCTGAACACCCGTTATGTATCTGAGCCAGAAACTGCTGGACTGTGAGAAGTATGCGCCGGTGGAACGCGAGGCCTTGGCGATTAAGTCGGCTATCACATCATTGAGGTACTACCTATTGGGGCGTGAATTTACTCTGGTGACAGACCATGCTGCTTTACAGTAGATGTTCCTTCATCGGAAGTCGAATCCTCGCATCACTAGGTGGTTTTTAGATCTTCAACCATATCATTTTAGCGTTACTTATCGTAGAGGTTCCTTGCAGGCCATCGCAGATGCTCTCTCCCGTGTCCACAACCTCTCGGTGCAGGTCGCCAGACCTGATGGGTCTGGGTTGAGGGGGGGTCATGTCACACGTGCAAGTTGGACGCCTTGGAGGACCGGAAGTGGCCGTGTGCCCATCTGGGATCACGTGGGGGCCGCCTTCCTGGTTGCTTTGGGGGCCACGGGGTCAGGGCATGGAAGCCCCACCCTGTAGGGGTCCGTGGTCACCGCCAGGAGGCGCCCCAATGCCTTGGGGACTTGTGACCTCAGCACTTCCGCCACACCAGGAAGTGCTGGGGGGAAGATTTAGGAGGACACCCGGAGAGCTGCCGGAGAACAGCCGGCACTTCCGACACGCTGGGGCGTGGCCAAGAGGGGAATGCCGGGAACCACCTGGAGCTCGTCCGGGAGTATATAAAGGGCCGTCTCCTTCATTCAAGGCTGGAGTCGGGTGGAAGCAGGACAAGGCACGAGACAGGTGTGGAGTCGGCCCGAAGAAAGGCATTGTGAGGCCAGGACTGAGTATTGGGGTGTTTTGTGCACATTGGACTAGGTCTTAGTGACCATAAGTATTGTAAATATTTGTATAATAAACGTGTGGTGGTTAAGGAACAACATGTCCGCCTGTCTGTGTCCGGGTCAAGTCCACAATATATATATAGTCACAAAAACGAGCAAAAGACATTGGGACGGTTTGGGGCAGCCACCCATATAATGTTTCCCGGCTGCAAAACTGATTAATAAGAACAGACATGTTCACACAGTACTGATTAACTGGAAGCAAGATGGCGGCGTTAAAGGCCAGTAGAAAATAGATAGATAGATAGACAGAAACTTTATTAATCCCAAGGGGAAATTCACATAAACCAGCAGTAGCATACTAATACAAAAAACAATATTAAATTAAAGAGTAATAAAAATGCAGGTAAAAACAGACAATAACTTTGAATAATGTTAACGTTTACCCCCCCGGGTGGAATTGAAGAGTCGCATAGTGTAGGGGAGGAACGGTCTCCTCAGTCTGTCAGAGGAGCAGGACAGTGGCAGCAGTCTGTCGCTGAAACTGCTCCTCTGCCTGGAGATGATGCTGACACTGTTCAGTGGATGCAGGGGATTCTCCATGATTGACAGAAGCCTGCTCAGCGCCCATTGCTCTGCCACAGATGTTAACCTGTCCAGCTCCGTGCCTACAATAGAGCCTGCCTTCCTCACCAGTTTGTCCAGGCGTGAGACGTCCCTCTTCTTTATGCTGCCTCTCCAGCACACCACCGCGTAGAAGAGGGCACTCGCCACAACCGTCTGGTAGAACATCTGCAGCATCTTATTGCGGATGTTGAAAGACACCAGCCTTCTAAGGAAGTACAGTCGGCTCTGTCCTTTCTTACACAGAGCATCAGTATTGGCAGACCAGTCCAATTTATCATCCAGCTGCACTCCCAGGTATTTATAGGTCTGTACCCTCTGCACACAGTCTCCTCTGATGATCACGCGGTCCATGAGGGGCCTGGGCCTCCTAAAATCCACCACCAATTCCTTGGTCTTGCTCGTGTTCAGATGTAAGTGGTTTGAGTCGCACCATTTAACAAAGTCCTCCATTAGCTTCCTATACTCCTCCTCCTGCCTACTCCTGATGCAGCCCACAATAGCAGTGTCGTCAGCGAACATTTTTGCATGTGGCAGGACTCCAAGTTGTATTGGAAGTCTGATGTATATAGGCTGAAATGATGTCATCAGGACTGGAACCAGAAGTGACGTCGTTGGCTGCCCCAGAACTGAGTGGGATTTCCCAAAAATGGTCTGCAAGGGATTGAGAGAGAGGATTAGTACACTTCACCACCCCCTGGTCCAACTTGAAATTACATCTATTCAGGCCCTTTAGTTGTCCCCTAAACACGTGTGGTGACAGGACCCCCCCTCAGCCCACACCCGTCGAGTCGGGCAACCTGCACCGAGAGGTCATGAACGCAAGAGATAGCATCAGCTTTGGTATGGAGAGAGCCCTTCCGATGAATGAGCGTGAACTTATAAGGTTGTAGATCAAGGAACCACCTAGTGACTCAAGGGTTGGACTCCTCGTGTAGGGCCATCCACTGTAAAGGCGCATGGTCCTTGACAAGTGTAAACTCCTGACCCAGGAGGTAGTACCTCAACTGTGTAATCGCCCACTTGATTGCAAGTGCCTCTCTTTCCACCACTGCATACCTGGTCTCCTGATCAAGCAGTTTCCAGCTCAGGAACATGACAGGTTGTTCAGCAATATCAACACTTGGGCTCAGCACTGCTCCTAGGCCTATGTCCAAAGCGTCTGTCTGGAGGATAAAAGGAAGGAAAAAGTCAGGTGCTTTCAAAACAGGCGCCGACATCAGGGCCCTTTTTAAGTCACTGAATGCAGCTTCTGTTTTATCAGTCCATACCATAATGTTGGGAGCCCTCTTCTTTGGTACTCTACTGTGGTACAAACCGGTAGTAGTACCCGGCTAAACCGAGAAATGCTGCTTGGTTTGCAGATGAGGCCATTTCAAAAAAGCATCCAATTTAGACCACTGTGGCTTCACAGTACCATGACCTACCAGGTAGACCAAATATATGGCATATTTCAACCCAAAAAAATATTTTTTTGGATTGATTCAAAGACCGGCTTCACTTAGCGTCCGTAATACTGCTTGGACATGCTGTAGGTGTTCCTTCCAGGTACTGGAATAGATGACGATGTCATCTAGGTCGGCAGCACTATATGTGTTATGGGGTGGAGCACTTTGCCCACCAGATGTTGGGAAGTCGCAGGAGCCCCATGTAACCCGAATGGAAGGACATGATACTACCAGTGCCCACTAGGGGTGCCAAATACAGTCTTAACCTTTGTGGAGTCCGTTAAAGGAACCTGCCAGTACCCCTTTGGTCATGTCAAGTGTGGTCAAATATTCTGCCTGTCCCAGCCTTTCAAGGAGGTTGTCCACTCAAGGCATAGGATAAGCATCAAATTGGAAGAACTGATTAAGTCGATGGAAGTCATTGCAAAACCTCCAACTTCCATCGGGCTTAGAAACCAAGACTATTGGGCTGGACCAGGGTCTATAAGTTTCCTCTATGACTTCTATGTCCAGCATGCACTTGATTTCAAGCTCCACTTCAGCATTCTGTGCCTCGGGAAGACAATAGGGGCGCTCTCGGACTATAACCCTGGGTTCAGTCATAATGTTCTGGGTAATCAGAGAGGTCCTTCCGGGTTTTTTGTCTACCACCTCCAGGACGGATGAGATAACTGCTTCAAGCTCTCGCCTCTGTCGGGGTAGTCAAGCTAGAGCCGCAGTTAAGCATGTTGGTCTGAGCAACGAATGAGCAGGGCTGGCCAGAGGAGGGATCGGGGTCCCTTTCCTTCCATGGTTTCAGCAGATTCACGTGATATATCTGCTCTCTGTGCTGACGATTGGGCTGTTTCACCAAATAGTGGACTTCGTATGGTACCTGCCAATGGGCAAGTAGTTTAGAATGGGAGGTGGGAACTAATACCATGACCTGATCCCCTGGTTGGAACTCCCAAAGCGTCGTGCCATGATCATAACAGCGGGCCTGTGCTGCTTGCGCCTCCTCCATGTGACTTTTTAGTATGGGTAGCATTTTCTCAAATCTTTTGTGTAACTGCACGATATATTCCAAAACATTAGTCGAGGGAAGAGACTCTCCTTCCCAACCTTCTTTCAAAATGTCCAATATACCCCGGTGTTGTCGTCCATATAATAATTCAAATGGTGAAAACCCCATCGAGGCTTGGTGGACTTCCCTGTAGGCAAGGAGTACGAGGAAGAGGAGTTGATCCCACTTCCTTCCATCCCTGCTGACCACTTTGTGAAGTATCTGTTTGATAGTCTGATTAAACCTCTCCACTAGACCGTCGATTTGAGGATGATATACTGCGTTCCTTAAGTGCTTTATTTTGAGTAACTTGTCCATTTTCCTGAACGTCTCCGAGGTAAACGGTGTCCACTGGTCCATAAGGACTTCTTTAGGGATGCCGCGCAAAGACCCCTACCAGTTCCCATGCTATGGCTTTGGAAGTTGCTAAGCACAACGGAACAGCTTCTGGATATCAGGTCGCATAATCCATGTGGAATAATATATACTTATGTTCTCTGGCCAAGGGTTCCAGGGGTCCCAGTATATCGACATGTCCCAGTATAATGGACATCAATCAAGGGAAGGGGAACGAGAGGAGCACGGTCCCTCCTAGGAATTTGCAGCAGCTGAAACTCTGGACAAGAGATGCAGAAGCAGTGAACCTCCTCATTAATTACCGGCGAATATAATCGGAGCTTGATATGCTCTAATGTTTTCTCAGTGCCCAATTGGCCTCCTAGGAGGTGAGCATGCGCTAACTCACAAACCTGCTGTCAGAAGGTTCATGGAATCAGCAACAGCTTCCGTGCCACCCCCTCATGTTCACTGACCTGATATAACAAATCATTTTCAATAACAAAGTGGGGGCCCTGTGGCATGGGCTGATGGGTGTCTTGACAGTTAACTATAATGACTGCATTCTTTGCAAATTTTAGGGAATCATCATTCCATTGTTACCTTTTAAACAAGGCAGGTGTTGTCTAAACTGAAAACTTAATTCTGAGAGAGGGTCTGGTCTGACCTCTCAGAGACGTCAGAGGCGTGGACTGATGACGCAATTGTCTGCGACAGTCCTCTTCTTGGCCTCCCATATCTCTCTCTACCAGCTGAGTACACGGTGTGGAGACAACCTGCGATGGATTATTCCTGCCTATTACTAGGCCTAAATTAGGTTTGGGGGTGGCCAGTACTTAACCTCTTTTATTATCAGACTAGTCTCACCCTAGAATCACAGCAAAAGGTGGATTTGGGAGGGTGGATTTACGGTGATTCTTTTAACTGATCCTCCCTGGCTGATTAAACATCCAGCAGATTTATAGAATCGGACATCTCCATGTACACGGGTTATACTGGTCTTTACTTTCATCCACTGTCGCGGCAGTACATACCGGCAATCAACAATGGAAATGTCGCTGCCGAAATCGAAGAGGGCTTCCACCTTAAATCCATTAACCACGACCACTCTCGTATGAGCCATTGACAGGGGGTTTGAAAATGTACACAATCCACCCATCCTCTCTCCAGTTGCATTCCACCTTGCTCTCAAGTGTGGGCCACGCCCGCAGAACTGGGGACTCCGATACTCCGGTTTGTGCCAAGGGGGCAGATTAGGAGGGATGTAATCTACGTAATGTCCGCTAAATGACTATTCTGCTCTCCCAAATTGCGAGGCACCTCCTAGATGTTTCAACAAGCCTGACGAGCTCGTTCATAGTAGAAAACTCTCCCCAAACCGGCTGGGTGAAATGGTCGGGAAGGTTGCTCATTAATAAAAAACAGGCTACCTTCTTTATGATCTGGAAGGTGGAGCACTCGGTGGATCTTAACCATCCCGCCACCGTTTCCCAAAGAGCATCAGCGCGCTCTTGGGTAGATCACTCAGGATCCAGCTTCAACGCCTGCAAGAACCTCACCTGCTTGTCTGGGGATTCCCTATTTTGCTCCGGGGCCATGGCCCCCGCGGGGAAGACAGCTCTCTCCTCCAAGAGAGCATAATAAGTCCCTGTCACTTCCACCACAGAGACCAGCCCACATTTGTGTGTCCCATCAACACTTTCCCTAATTACTTTATGTGGCCTGGAACTAGACAAAGGAAAAGGAGTCTGCACTGGTTCTTTCCGAAATCTGGGACAAACCCCTAACTCGGAAACTCTGCCCTGGTTCTCTCCCACCTTGTCATGATTCAGGTTCGGTCCCATTTTCTTCTGGGTTTCTTTCATCCTGCTGACTATGCCATTGTCACAAAAATGAGCAAAAGATTATTGGGAAGGTTTGGGGCAGCCACCCATATAATTTTTCCCGGCTGCAAACTGATTAATAAGAACAGATATGTTCACACGACTGAGTCCAAAACAGAACTGATTAACTAAAAAAGGAAGATGGTGGCTTTAAAGGCCAGTAGAGGAAGTGATGCCATCAGGGCCAGAACCAGAAGTGACGTCGTTGGCTGCCCCAGAACTGGGCGGGATTTCCTGAGAATGGTCTGCAAGGGACTGAGAGAGAGAATTAGTACACTTTGCCACCCCCTGGTCCAGCCCCTTAGTTGTCCCCTAAACATGCATGTGTTATATATATATATATATATATATATATATATATATATATATGAAATGGCCGGACACAGACAGGCGGACAGCATGTTTTACACCCAACACACTTTATTTACATATTTAGTGGCAGAAGTGCGGGCTCCCGGATAATTAGGCACCGGGCGCCGCCTGGCGGTGGCCACGGTCCCTACAGGGCTGGGCTTCAAAGCCCTGTACCCGAGGCCTGCCTAACCAGGACGGACGCCCCACTCTGTCTGGAGGAGGCACTCGCCCTCCTCCGGTCCTCAAGCGTCCGGCGGGCTCCCGCCCGACCGGCAACCGCCGAGGATAAACCGGCATCGGCGCGCCTGGCGGTGACCACGGGCCCCTACAGGGAAGGGCTTCCATGCCCTCAACCCGTGGCCCCCAACAGAACCAGGACGGACGCCCTCGCGGTCTGGAGGAGGCACAAGCCCTCCTCCGTCCTCCTGGCGTCCCGGCGGGCTCCAGCCCGGCCGGGGCCTGAATGCCCACCGCTAGCGAGGACACGTGGGTCGAACGGCACAACCGAAAGGGCAGCACGTCCCCAGCGAGGGTCCTACTATGTCCCCAGGGTCCAACACGGCACCCTGGGACATCTGTCTTCGGCACCCTCGAGTATATAGTTAAATAAGTTTCCAAGCTTGATATAATATCCACATACATGACAGGAATCAAATTAAGTGTTATATTTCAGAGGTGGTGCCATGAAATGTTGGAAATGGTGGTGGAAGTACAAATAGGAACGAACTTGATAGAACATGGTTCTTGGCTGTAATCCAAAAACAGTGCTTATGTATGTCTGTATTGAGCATACACATTGCTAGCTACTGTGGGAATTGGATTACTTAAAACCTATATTGACACCAAAATGCAACTATTCCATACCCTTATCAACAGTACAATCCGGTTTGATTTGGTTGAAAAAAATACATAAAGACTCTAACTGCCAACGTTTCCCTTAACATTGGTCCCATATACAGGCCCATTTTCTGCTGATATGTACCAAGTTCAGTAAATGAAGAATCAATTTATGCTATTCTGTGTTCTTCTATGATCTTATTCACAGGTATAGAATCCCTATTTGCCCTTCTGTTTTCTTACTGACAGGTCCTTATGCCACCCAGACATTCTCTCATATATCTTTTTAAAGTATTTTCCCCCCTCTTTCTTTATATTTCTCATAAAACAAATTTCTAATTACAATAGTTAAGGCTGCTTACCTAATACTGTAGTACTGTATTATTTTTAATTGTACAATATAAATGCTGTGATAGTCAGCAGCACAGTTGGGATGCCTGGGAAGTGGAAGGACTGGGAGAGCGCCAATACCTCCCCTGGAACGCGAGAGGGCTGCCGCCCTGGGATGCAGGAAAAGCCGCAAGATCGGAGCTGGGATGCTCCACCCTGTTGGGGCACGTGGCCACCAGCAGGGGACACCAGAACGTTCCAGGAAACATTCCAGGAAACAGGAAGCACCTGGAGCACATCCGGGTACTGTATAAAAGGGGCTGCCTCACTCCATTCCGGGAGCCAGAATTGGGAGGTAATGTGCTGGAGCTTTATGGGTTTTGGAGTAGAGAAGGCAGGAAAGGAAGATTACAATTAAGGACTATGAATGACTTGTGCATTATGCTGTGTGTTTGTATAAATAAGGCACAATAAATGTGTGTGTATTTGGACATAGCTGTCTTGGTGTCTGTTCGTGGTCGAGGCCGGGCTTCACATGCATATATTGTTGATTGGATATTCATCAAACAAAAGATATGAAAGACCAAAATTCCAAGGTAAGGAAATTGTACTCAATTATCATGGCATCAGAGAGTAGAGATATATGGTTTATTGATTAGCACATGTGAGTAACATTTTCACTGTACTTTAAACATGTAATAATAATGACCCATAAAACTTATAATGACCATATATTAATTTATAACACAGTACTTACTTAATTATATCTGCTTGTTGGTGTCCTTAGTGGATGCTTTTTTACACCTTGATTTTTTTGACCATGCTTATACCAATGACATCCATTGGCAGACAAGTGTTTGGACGGAATTGTTGTAAATGTTGTTATTATGCAATTGGTATTTAAGACATGACAACATGCTTTTTAGCTCTTCTCACATCAATTAGTACACATCAACATTATCACCGTCGTTACTGTATTTAATATTGTGAATTCACAGTGATTTCTTTCTGTTAAGTCTATGTGTTTTGTGAACACTATCAGAAAACTGAGGTATAGTGAGATTGTAAATGTTGAAAAATAACCAAAGGATGGATGTAATTACTGGAGAATTGGCATATTTGTAGTGAAAAGGGATAGCAAGAGTAAGAAAAAACAGAAAAGCCATTAAAACCTATTGTCAAAACTGAAACTCAAAACCTAAAGTCAAAATAGATGATGTAAAGTACCCCATCTAACTTGTCTTGAATTGCTCCAAAATAGCTGTCATGAGATGTTTGTTTGAGAATTGAATCAAAATCTTTGGGTGTGGACATACTATAGCAAAACACAAACTTGAATAGGGGCTATACAATGACATAACAGGCTCGCCACTTACACAACATGACCAGCAATGGGTATGATTGTCAGTCAAAGTATGGCTGCATTTTGCCACATGGAAAGCAAGTGACAAAAAGCAAGTGTTCACAACTAAAATGGAAAAAAATGGTACTGCTGTGATGTTATGTACAAAACAAAAAAAAAATAATCATCATAAAATTAAGTTCAAATGGACCAAAAATAATTAGACATGAAGATAGGAAAGCCCTTGCCTCTTACAATTTCATGTCTACAAGTCCTGCCTGTATTATAATGGTTTTCTCTGTAGGAGCTTGGGTATTATTTCCCAACAAAAACGCAAGAAGCCAAGCTGATTTTTGACAATCATTTGTGGCTGTGTTTGAATGTTTCAAACAACTGATTTCTTAGTTTTATATTAGATTAACAATGGCACTGGAAAAAACTCTTGTGTTATCAGTTCATTTTCTATCTTCAGCTCCCTCCACAGATTTCTCTGCTAGCATTAACGCCGCTTAAGAAATAAAATCCCTCAGTATATCATTGGTTATATGAGTTCAGCACTTACAGAAGGCATACTTACTAAATATTCAGACCGAGGCAATGTTCACACTGCAGCTTGATTCTTATTTTTCACTAATATGTGAAACAGATGTTTTAGATCAGATGCAAACTCTTTTTGTGCGTGGTAGAAAATCCTACACAGACATAAACAACTTGAAAAAGACCCATGTTTGAATGCTTGATTTGAATTTTTCTGGAAACTTATGGGCAGCATGGTGGTGCAGTGGTAGTGCTGCAGCTTTGCAAACAAGGAGACTTTGGTTCAAGTGCTCCCTGTTTGCAATATGCAGGTTCCCTATGTCTGTGTGGGTATCCTCCAGATGTTCCTATTTCCTATCAAAGTCAAAAGGCATGTAAGTTAGTTAGTATGATGATGCTAAATTGTCCCTGGATGTGTGCAATCATCCTGTAATAGGCTGATGCACCCTGCAGGGACTGTTCCTGCTTCGTGACCAATGCTTGCTGAGATAGGCACCACTTTCCCCCGACATTGCACTGGAGAAGTGGGTTTATGAAAGGGATGACAATGTACACTATTTTACTTCTTTGTTTATGCAATCATCATCACATCTCTGTGTTGAAAATCAAGACAGATTACAGCACCGATGCAGTTCTGTACAGCTGGAAAGAAAAACAAGGTGGCAGAGATAATAAGAATTTAAGGTGACTGCTGCCATCCAATATTTTCACTACTATGTGTTTTCTGTTGCAAATAGTGCCTCAAACACATATTTTTTAAAAAGGGTGTTGAAGACATGAGTATCAAATTTCCTCATTATGAAATTGTTAAACCAGTGCATCCAAACATCTTTCTTCTGACAGTCCTGGTTCCTCTAATGTGTCCGCAGGTTTCTACATAAATATACAACAGTGATAATTGCAATCAAAGCAACAGCTACCATTTTTCATGTTTATTTCTTTTTTTGCTAATATAATCTGATAAATTCTCAGATATCCTGCACTGTAACCAATGTTATGTTCTGCTGAAGACAAAACGCTGTTTGTATTCATGATGTTCAACTAAGTCACATTAGTCTAACACATTTGCTTTTATTAATTTTGCACTTGAAGGGCACATTCAAAATAGATACCTGTACACATTCATACCAGATTTCTTTTGCTTTCAAAATTAATTCAGACAGCAAAATTTTAAAAAATGGTTATCAGCCAAAAATTGAAATCAAGTCACTTTGACATATAGTGTGAACGCACTTCGGCTCCACTGACTTCTCTTGGCATGGTGCAACATTCCCTCAACCAATCATTGTTCACTAATGCACTGGCCAGTTTTCCAATTCCCCCTTAAATGTGATCAAAGCACCTAGGAATTTAGACATCTTATTCCCACTTACAAGCCTGTTATTAGACAGTAACATGTTACCACCAGGATAGTGAGGAAGTGCAGCCTGGAGGCTGAAATGGCTCTGAATAACTGCTTTCAAATGGAAAATGACAAATGATGTGTGAGTTCACATGGAGACAATATTGAGGGACTCTGTCACTGTATCACAGACTGTAATAACCAGACTTGGATTGCTATAAGAAAAAGAGAACATTCAAATCCGGTAACAAAGTGGCTCTGAAGGATGCACAGTGAGTGCTAAAGAAAAAGTTGAGTTGAGGGAACGAAGCTTACAAACGTAAAAAAGAAAACAAACTCGCTTAGAGTAGCATGATTATTGGACTCAAGCAGTCCAGGGCTCAGGTTCAAGAAGGGAATGTGGACAAAGTTAACACATTGAACAAATTTCTGAATAGATTTTTCCTCCCATTGCCAACTTCTTCCAATAATCAGTCCTCCCACAACCATTTCTCCTATATCAAAAACTCCCATATCAACTCAAATGGCCAGTGATGAGTCTACCACTGACCATCAGTATGGTCTGTACATAGCTAAAGGCCAAGTAAGCAGACAACTGAGGAAGCTATGCACAGGAAAAGCTGCAGGCTCAAATGGAGCTTGTAATGATCAACATTGTGGTATCCTATGTCACCTGTTCAATCTGTCTCTAAGGCTAGAGAAAGTCCTGCTGCTGTTGAAAACATCACGCATTGTTCCTGTTACAAAGAAGACAGGTGCTTCTTTAACTAATGACTACAGACATCATGAAAACCTTTGAGAGCCTAGCCCTGGACTGTATGAGTCCTATTGTGGCAGATCACTTGGACCCACTACAGTATTTCTATCACACACATATTATAGTGGAGGATGCAATTATCTTTCTGCTCCACAAGGCTTTTTCTCGCCTAGTCAAAGCTGGGAGGATTATGTTTTTTGGTTTCTCTAGTGCCTTCAGTACTATCCAGCAATCCCTGTTATAGGGGTAAGCTCAAAGATAAAGAAATGGATGAGCCTCTGCTGTCCTGTATAATGGACAGGCAGCAATTATTGAGACTCAAGGGCTGGGTTTCTGATACGAATATGAGCAACACTAGAGCACCACAAGGAACAGTCCTGTCTCTTTTCCTCTTCACTCTGTACACCTCAGACTATAAATGTAACACCACGTCATGTTACTTTCAGAAATTCTCAGATGATTCTGCACTTATATTGTGTACTGATACAGAGGATGAGACAGAGTATAGGAATCAGGTGTCTGTACCTTAACATCAGCAAAACCAAGGAACTGGTTATTGACTTTCACTGCAGCAAAGAGCCTCTACTCCCAGTCACTGTTCAGGGAGTGGATACATAACTAGTGCACTCCTACAAGTACTTGGGGGTTCACATCAATGAAAGATTGGGCTGATTACGTAACACTGAGGAATCATATATGAAAGGGCAGAGCATGCTCTTATTCCTAAGCAGACTGCATTACATCAATGTGGGTAGTGATATCTTTCACACCTTCTACAATTCTTTAATGGTCAATGAGATTTTTCTACACTGTGGTGTACTGGGCTGGTAACATCACTTCAAGAGAGGCCTATCAACTCAATACACTGAATTAAAGGGCAGTCTTATTTTTGGAACACACTCTTGACCCCGTGAAGGTAGAAGCAAAGGAGAGAATTAAAATAAAACTGAGTGTTAATATGAGTGATGCTGCACATCCTCTTTCTGACATACAAACACTGAGTAGTTTCATCCAAGAAATTATTCAGCAGAAATGTGTCAAGTAACGCTACTGGGACTCCTTCATGCCAACAGCAATACGCCTGCATAATGACTCATGTTGACTGTGACTGCAAAGTCAATCATTTTTGTTTTGTTTTTTTTTGCTTTGCTCCCGCCCCCACCATAACCTATCTTCTATGGGGAGGGAACAGAAGCTTTAGATGGGTCAAAAATTTCAATCCCTGGTTTTCATTGGATCTTGACGTTTTAGGGTCCCCGATACCAAAAATATCGATATCTCAATGAAGCAGACTTGTGATCTTTGTGGAGGAGTCTAAATAGAGTTTCCAGTTTAATGCTGGTTCTGTGAAGAGGAGGGAATAAAAAACAAAGAAATGATCATGATTCCATAAAAACAATGTGCACCCAGGTTGTTGAAGGTGCCACACTGAAGTTTGTTCAGGGATATATACACTTGAGACTGGGAGGAGTAGAATCAGTGAAAGGTCAGAAGCAAGATCAGGGGAGTTCTTCTAGGTCAGATTCCACCTGTCTGTAGAAGAGAAGAATAAACAGGTAAGTGATGATGTAACCTGAATATCTTGCATTGGTGTCTTTTTTTGAAAATGAGAGGAGCCAGGGATGAAAGGCATGCAAAAGGAAGGGTGACAATTAATTTCTTGCTTACTCCTACCATCAGCTCTTATTTAATAAAAGCAGGAACTAAAAGGCAAATGTCAGCATAACTCAATAATATATTTTTGACAGATGTTTATTAGGTTTTTTAAACAAAGTCTAAAATCTGTATGTTACTATATGCTTGTTTATATAAATTATAAGACATTAAATGAAGAATACTGCATTGGTTCCCTTTCTCAGTCATCAATGCACAGCCTGCACTTGGTTTCCTTTTGTCAGCTAAGACAGAACAGACATATAATGACAGAAGAGCAGAAACTGCTCAAAATAAGCTTCTCCTAGTGTGCAAAAGCTATGTCATTTAAACGAAGCAGAAAACCTCCCTAAAGCAGTTTTTGTTTTATATATAAAATACATCCTCTGCCCAAATATAATTTTGCACTGCATTTAAGTTTCTGACCAAAAGTATGAGACAAAGAGCAGCTATAGTAGAGATAGATGACAGATTCAAGATTGACAAAGAAATATTTTGTTTTCCTGAACTCAGTAATTGTCTTAAGAGACTGGCAACTGTGTTCAGTTATTCTCTTATAGAGGTAAACCAAGGCGATTGAAGATAGCAAAGCATATACTCATTTGCTTGCAACAGGAAAGGCCATACTTAATAAAATCAGTACTTCAGGGATCAAAGATAAAGGGAATAGCAGTACTACTGAACTTCCAGTTGTCTCATTTTGTAGGAAAATGCTTGGCTAATGGATTCTGCTATTATTTATAAATCTATTTACTTGTACCTGTTGGAAAAAGGAAAGTTAAATGAAATAATTTGTCTTGTACTGCATTTTTTCCTCTGAGCCTACTCTCTTGTGTGTGCGATTATCCACAAACTGTCATAGTTATGGGCAAAATTCCCATGCCTTAAAGCTCATTGACAATCTGGTACCTACACAGGTGTCACTTTGATTGAGTTTCATTATTGTTAATTGCACCCTTAAAAACAAATCAAGCCGTCACCCCTTCTTTGAAATATCTAGCATTTAGTTTCTGGCACAAGTATGGCATTGAGATCCTCGGAGACTTATAAGTAGATGATAATTTAATGCCATTTGAAGAGCACAGTGAGAAATACAGCTCAACATATTTTTTCATCACTTGCAAATTGGAGATTCTATTCACTGTAAATAGAGCTCAGTTTTCAAAATAAGACCCTTTGACTTTTATAACACAATGACTAAACAGCCTTGCAAATGAAGGGTTATATATTAAATATTGTAACAGATTAAAATACATCTACCCCTTGAAAAGCAAAGTCAGAATGAAGACCTCTTATTTAAATTCATAATCACTACCTAAAAAATATCTTCAGCCTGTACTAGGCATTATCTATCAGCCACAATATTAAAACCACTTGCATAATATTGTGTTGCTCTCCCTCATTCCAACAAAACAGTTGTGACCCGTCAAAATCTCTGAAGGTGTCCTATGGTATCTGGCACGGAGACATTAGCAGCAGACCACTTAAGTCCTTTAAGTTTTGAGGAGTAGCCTCCATTGATCAGACCTTTTTTTCTAGCACATCACACAGATGTTTGATCAGATTGAAATCTGGAGAATTTGGAGGCCAAGTCAGCAGCATAAACTCATCATGTTCCTCAAACCACTTCTCAAAATAACATTGTCATGAATGCCAGGACCCAAGATTTCCCAGCAGAACACTGCCCAGAGCATCACTCCTTTGGCTTGCCTTCTTTCCATAGTGTACCCTGCTGCCATCTTTTCCCCAGGTAAATGAAGAACATGCACTCAGCTATGTACATAATCTGGAAGAAAATGTCATTAACCAGATATTCCTCTTTCTTCCATTGCTCCATAGTCCAGTTCTGATATTCACATACTCATTATAGGTGCTTTTGGCAGTCGGAAAGGGGTCCGCATGGGCACTCTGCCTGGTCTGTAGCTATGCAGCCCCACACACAGCAAGTTGAGATACACTGTGTGTTCTGACACCTTTCTGGCCAGCATTAAGTGTTACAGCAATTTGTGCTACAATATCTCTTACCATTGCATACGGGGAATACCTCACAGGATCAGCTATTTTGGAATGTCTCTGACCAAATCATCTAGCCAACACAATTTGACTCATGTCAAACTTGCTCAGTTCTTTATGCTTGCCCATTTTTCCTGCTTCCAACACATTACTTTCAAAAACTGAATGTTTACTAGCTGCTGAATAAATCTTACCCCTTGAAAGGTTCCACTATAATGAGACAGTCAATATTATTTACCTCACCTGTTGGTGGTTTTAATGTTGTACCTGATCTGTGTATATTTGGTATATATACAGAGTATATGTGCAAATGAATCTAATTAAGATAAGTTGCTATTTTTTACTATGCAATATACATTAAAATGTCATAACATATACAATAAAACTCACAATGGGCTTATTTTATTCTTAATTATTATTTGTGCTGGTGGCTTAAAAGGTTTTTGTAGTGTACAAGCACCCATTTCGATGAGATTTTAAGAAAAGGAGTACACCATAGTTGATCCTAAAAGTTTTTTTTTTTTGTGCGTTGCGTCATTACAGTAAACACCTCTGTGCTCCTTAATCTCAGAGGCTTAGTGACGGAGAAATTCATACACTGTATAATTAATGTTTTTAACTTTATGAAACACACCTTTATAACCTATTTTTTGTTCATTTATCTTTTCATTTTGTAATGGTGACAAATGAAAAAATTGGAATGTCCTATATTATTAATTTTTGGTGTCTTTAATGGATAGTTTAATTTTATCATTTTACCATTTTGCAATGAACATATAAAATTAATTTAAAACAGAATTTAATAACATTAAATATTCTAAAAAAAAAAAAACTTCCTCCAAGATTTCTTTCCCATTAATCATGAATTTTGTGAACTCTTAAGCCACACACTTTAAAGCTTCATCTTTAGCTGGTGCTGCTTAGTTGCCTCAGTTACCAAGTATTATTTGCCCTAATCCTCTTTTGAAACCGAAACCAGCTGAAATAAGCCTAGCTTGTTGATCTCATATATATATTATTTTAAAGTTTGAAAAACAGGCATTTTATATCTTTTCCTTTAACACAAAGGTTAAGGTAAATAGTGGGGCATGTGTGAATGTATATATATATATATATATATATATATATATTTTTTTTTGCAGCTCCAACCCCGTAGTAGTGAAACAGAGGAGGCCCTGTCCAGCTCCCTACTCCTGACGTCACGCTTCCCCCTCCCCTCAGCCCGCAGCCTCTGTCTTGGATTAGCGTGAATATATCACTCCTGCAAGTGAACTATGATTCTTAGCTCGATAAGAGAAGTCACAAAATCAACCAGAATGTTCAAACAAATTATATAAAAAAAAAAAAACAATCTAAATCTGTTAAGTAGTTCTCTTGTTCACTAGTTAAGTGGAGGTAAGGAACGCCCCAAGGCTGGTGTGAGTGAGGAGGGCTCCGCCCCCCTCCCATCGACCTGCTGAGTGTCTCTCGGATTCACGCAAATAAATCGGTAAGGCAAGCAAACTATGATATATAGTGCAATGAGAGAAGTTGTGAAATCAACAGGAATGTTCAAGCAAATTATAGAAAAAAACCCAATCTAAAAGAGTTAAGTAGTTCTCTCGTGAAAAGCGGACAGACAGATGTTGGATTTTATATGTATATATATTGTGACGGATGGCTGGGACCCTTGCCGAGCTGGGACGCCTGAAGAATGAAAGGACTGGGGAAAAAACAATATCTCCCCTGGGGCACTAGGGGGCTGCCACCTTGGTTGGCATCAGGGCCACAGGAACAGCGTGGAAGTTCAACCCGGTTGGGGCCAGTGGCCACCAGTAGGGGACACCTGGACAGTTTCTAAACCGTGGATGGATGCACTTCTGCCACACCAGGAAGTGCTGCAGGAAGGTCATCAACAAGCACCTGAAGCACATCCAGGTACAACATAAAAGGGGCCACCTCACTCCTTTCAGGGAGCCAGAGTCGGGAGGCAGAGGACAGAGCTTGCTGGAGAGGAGTGGAGGTGGCAGGAAAAGAAGAAGTAGAAGAAGAATGAAGGACTGAGCTGTTGTAGCTGATTGGTGATTGTGTAAGGTGCTGTAAAGGGCAGAAGAAGGAATAGATGCATGCATTTTGGAACTTATGTGACCAGTGTCTGTATGGGGACCAGGCTGATCTCCACAATTTATACCTCGTATATATACAGTATATATATAAACAAACACACACACACCCTTTATTAACCTTAACCTTTGTGTTGAAATGCCACTTTTTCTAACTTTAAAATTGTTAATGTTTTTAAAAAGGACATATTTCTTTCTAATTAACACCATCATTAGAAACCTATCTGTAACTATTAAGATATATAGCCAAATATTCAATTGAATCTTAACATAAATGAGATCCTTATTATTTAAATCTTATGCTGAATAAATACATTATGGAGGGAAAAATCATGCCAAAACCTTTATGGGAGAAGTCCGGTAAAATTAAAATACTGACCCCAGGTAAAAATGGGGATATTTACGTAAGAAGAAGAACAAGAAGACTGTACTTATTTTCTCTATTTTATGGCACTCAAACAGCAATTAGTCTGTTAAAAGAAATTGACATTGCACTTGGGTAAAACAAAAGGAAATGTAAAGTACTTATACAATAAAATACTATAACATATTGTAAAAATGTTCATTTCCTCAAGATCTATCTGTTTCTTTCACAGCAATACTGTTGGACATGACCTTACTAGAACTATGTTGTCATGTTACAGGAGCCACACATTAAAAATGAAGGAACACTTGCTTGAACTGGCATATTATTTTTGGAAGCACTTTTTTCATATTGTCTTTGATGACATTTTTCCCTTTTACCTAGAATTAGCTGTAATTGGTTATGCAGCTCAAATGACAGACATATTGTTTCAGAAAAGCACTTGCTGGTTTCCATGGTTTCCAAAGTAGATCAGATGTAAAAGATGGAATTTTTGTTGACTTATCACAGCATTATGCATAATAATTGACATAATATTGGACTTTTACAAGAGTCTTACCTATCCGAAATATTGGTATGAATGTATTTCTATTTTATGCAAACAAAATTTACATTTAAACTATGCATTTGTTGAAAATCATCGATTGGTAATTAAAATGCGCATACTTGTAAATAAAATTTAAATAAGGATCTAAAAATATAAAATAAAAGATGAAATGTGATAAACTTGTCTTTCATTCTTTTCTATAGACCATTTACAAAGACATTGATGTTAACAGTCAGTCAGTCATCATCCAACCTGATATATCCCAACACAGGGTCACGGGTCTGCGGGAGCCAATCCCAGCCAGCACAGGGCGCAAGGCAGGAACAAATCCCTGGGCAGAGCACCAACCCACTGCAGGGCTTGATGTAAATATTTCTTTAAAAGGTAAAGACAAAGGAGTCTCATACTTTTCATTAACACAAAGGGGGAACAGCATTGATGGTTTCATCTAAGTACATTCTATTTTAATAGAGCCAATGTTTCCACTTTAAAAAATAGCTCTGATGGCAGGCTAGGTACTTAACACTAAACAGAGAAATTAACTCTGTGGCAGTAGAAGTAAAGGAATATTGTCTGTTAAAAAACACAATGTCTAGCAGTTTAGAAATGTAGAGTTTAGCAAATATATGCTTGTAGAATAAACTTTTGGAATATGCATTGGACTTGAAAAACTAACTAACTAACTAATAACTACGAACTTGTAAGCATGGGGCGGCACAGTGGCGCAGTGGTAGCGCTGCTGCATCGCAGTTAGGAGACCTTGATTCACTTCCCAGGTCCTCCCTGCGTGGAGTTTGCATGTTCCTCTTGTGTCTGCATTTGTTTTCTCCAGGTGCTCCAGTTTCCTCCCACTGTCCAAAGACATGCAGGTTAAGTGCATTGGCGATCCTAAATTGTCCCTAGTGTGTGTTTGGTGTGTGCCCTGTGTTGGCTGGGATTGGCTCCAGCAGACCCCCGTGACCCTGTGTTAGGATATAGTGGGTTGGAGAATGACTGACTGACTGACTTGTAAGCACAATACATAATTTCAGTTTTATCAGATTTTATTTTAATATTTGTAAGACAGTGAATTCTAAAATAACAAAATAAAATATAATTTAGTGTAGTTTAAAAACCTTTTCTATTTCATGTAACAGTATAGTTACTGTTGAGGGCCAGTGTAGTTCATCCATACAGTAAAAGTATTTACTTACTGACTTATACATACTGTAGATCACAAGTCACCATAGCAAATGTTTGCTAACAGAAAAAGGCAATACCAAGATATAATTACAATGCTTTAACCTCCAAAATAAGTACGAACATGTTGTAAATAGATGATGTATAGAACATTTCTGTCTGGTAAGTAAGTCAGGAGGACAATTACATATTGACCTTACAAAGGGACAAATAGATGACTGAGAAACTTAAAAATGAAAACTTCAGAGGGTTCTTGGGTTACAAAGTCTCAACATACGACGTTTCGAATTTACAATGCTCACTCACATAAAAACTTTAAAAAATTGAGACGTGAGAAGGAATAAAGATAAGGATTTTTTTTACACTTATTTTTTCTGTTACTACAGTACAGTGTACAGTACAGTATATTTATGTCCTTTTCCTTTTTCTGTGGCTTAGTTGTGTTTTATGTTCTAGATTATGATTTTGCAAATATGTTAAGATTGATAAGTGACTTAGGCTGGGGTGGCTTTCAATTTACACCAAAATTCAGGTTACATCACTGTTGTAGGAACGGAACTGTGTCGTAACCCGAAAATGTTAACTTGGAAGATGAGTCAGGAAGATAAGTACAATGCTGAGCACCAACTCAGTGCACAAGTTCCACCTCGACTAGTAAGGAAAATGTTCAAGGATTTATGATTCTGGAGTGCATCAGTTGTCAGGTTCACTATGACTTACAAATTTCAAGACAGTTTATTAATTCTCCAGGTAATGAGATGGTATGAGGAGAGATGATTCTCACCCCCTGATTAAAGTTGCTGTTTCTCTTCTGCAAGGTGGTGCTTGTGGGAGTTTCTGACAAACTATTATGTAAGGAACATTATGAGCTAAATAACAGGTATAATACCACCCTTTGGACAACTATGAATAAGAATACTGACCAAAAATGAAATAAACATTATTTGAAATGGTGGGTGTATCAAAGAGGTGTACTTGTAAAGAGATGTTGTATTCGGGTGGAGTCTATATCTATAGCTCTAACTTAAATCTTCTCTATCATTTGGCTGTGAAACACATACCTAGCACAATTATGTAACATGGAGAAACAGGTTAAGTTTTCAGATTTCCAATGATAATTTCCTAGAGTAAAGTAAAGTGTGTTTGTTTGATCTGAGATTCATCCTAATGCCCTTGGAAAATAAATCCATACTGGGCTCTGCATAGTCCATAATCTGTAAATACAACTTCCTGTTGTCCCCTTTACAGGACAATGTCTTGTCACTATAAGCAGTTATTTAAAGCATTATTTTCTTCCAATAAATAGCTAAGAAAAACATGTATTTTGATAGATAAGGAGTGCCATGAGTATGTGCTCTTGAGGTGAGCTTGCGGTTTGCGGAGCACTATGTGACATGTAGAAGCCTCCAGGCAGGTGAAGACAGCAGTTTATTGCTATTCTGTCACTGCCAGAAAGAAGATGACAATAAGCATGGTGCATTGCTGAATATAAAAGAAAAGTCTTAAGCAAAAGTCCTAGGGAAACAACAGTAAAATGAGTACTTACCAAAGAGAGTGCGTGGAAGAGAAAGAGAGAGAGAGAGAGAATGAGAACAATCTAGCTGCCTCTGGACAAGTATGTGCATGAGTTTGAACTGTGTTAAATTGAGAGCGCCTGGAGGAGGGAACACAAAACATGCTCCTGTAAGTGTCACATGAGATGGATGGGCATCCAGACCAGGAGAGGGGATGATTTTTTACCTGGATGGGAGGTTCCAAAAGGACAAATAGGCATCCTAGCCAAGGAAATGAAAGGTGCCATAACCAAACGGGACTCCCCAGGCGGATGGACAGACATCTCAACCAACCAAAGGAGAAGATTTCTTACCCAGACAGGAAGTCCCAGGAAGATGGAGAGGCATTCTGGCCGGATGTGTTTGTAGTTCCTTCCCTTGTCAGGATGAAAGGGAAAAAATGGCTATAAGAGATGTTCATTCTTCTAGGATGCTAGATGGAAGCAGCCCTGGATATTGCTGAGCTTTCAGGCACCAGGAGGGAATGCCAGGAATTGTAGTCCAGTAACACGGTCCTGCTGGGGTCTGAGGGTGCCGCAAAAGGGCACTGCAGGGAGATACGCGCCCTCTTATTTCGGACCTATGTACGACCCGGAAGTGCTTTCAACAGGCGAAGCCCTGGCACCAAAATTACTCCCGGGCCCTCAATACAAGGGACTACACCGCCTTATCTAGACGAGCCTGAGCTGAGAGAAAGAAAGGCAACACTTGACTGGAGGAGAGCAGTGCAGTAAAGAGAGGAGAGGAGGAGAAAAGAGAGAAGAGACAACTTGCTTTTGTGCTGCTATATACAAGGTAATTGTGTAATAAACATCCTTCATTTAAACCAAGGACTGTCTTCTGTGCTTGTGTTTAGGGTTTGGAGCTCACTAGCACCCCTTGGTCCTCACACTATTTATAGGTAGGAACTAACTGTGCATCAGTGAGAACTGGGTTTCATAATTTCGTCAGCATATAAAACTGATTGCTGAACACCACAGGTTGTCTTTTGACTGGGTCTGGTGTCCAACTTTAAAAATTCCAAACAACTAGATTATGGTAATTTTACAGAATGGTGATGCAAAGGCCCTTGAGCTTTTGGTTAGGACTATTGACGACATGTTAATCTTTGGTTTATTTCTGTATATAGAATATCATAGTATAAAGAATATTAATTTTTCTTTAGGAGGGAAGATGAAGGAAAGCTTTGATTTATACAAATAATGTTGTGTGAAAAAGCCTTCTTTCCCCTTTACTGCATTTTGTTTGAAGCAAGTGGAAAAAAGTACTGTAAAAAAGGGCATTAGTTTTTTTGGAAATATTTTTCTTCTGTTGTTTATGTTTTCTTTTTGTTTCACTTGCCTGTGTTGCATTGTTTAATGACACATTAAAAAAATGTGCTTTTTGAGTTCCTCTTCTTATTGCACTAGTAAATAAAGATCACCGTTTTTTCATTTTTTATAATTTTTGTCTCTGTCTCATTAATCTCTCACCACTTTTATGGTCGGTCTCAAATTACAGAATGCTTAGAGTGTAGGTTGGTTCCAGTTCCCACTGCATGGAGTGCCACAGTGTCTCACTCTTTCCCTTAAGCATCTTTGCCTTTCAGAGTCTGGTTCCCATATCCAGTCTACCCACCCCTTGCACAGGTTGGTAATGTCAACAGCCACTGGTCTAAGAGTGTTACCTTCATAAGAGTAATTGCTGGAATACCAATTTCTCTGGTGACCCAAGACTGACAATGCATTTAAAGGTGCAGGGTATAAGGGTGTGCCTGGGTAAGAGGCATGGGGAAATGCAACACAGATGGAGCAAAGGTCTTGGTTCTCTTAGTTCTGTTTTGCTGATTAAAATGATAAGACAAAATAGGTGTTTATTCCATGGACTTTCTTACAATATGAGGTATAACCTCTGTCAAGTTTCCCTTCCAGCTTCAATACTATGACTATACTAGACTTGGAGTGGGCTTAAACCTAACCTTGACGTTATCCTAATAAGTTGTCTGGAACAAATGTGTGAAGGTTGGGGTTACAGAAGGACATGCTTAACCTGTTCATATAAAAATATAAGTTTTGCTCATTATTAAACAGTATTGAAACATATCATATCAGTTTACTTAGCATTTCTGAATTCCACAGTGGCAGCAAATGGTTATGACATGAGTCTACTTGTGAGAACTTCATATGGTGATATCCCTGTAGTTTTGTAAGGGGTAGAGTTGATTCACTCAAATTGTGGACTTTTTATAATTTCAAACACAGATCCTTCTTTAAGAACTTAACCACTACAATTATATCTTCTTGTGGCTGTTGATTTAGCCCCCACTCATTTGAAACACATATCTATTACAGCTGGTAAATATTCAGAATATTTCAATCTGAAAAAACAATTAGCTTGTCTCACAAGATTCAAACTATTTAGTGCTAGGAAGGTGAACTCTAGGAAAACTATCATCTATTACATCTTGTCTGAAGAAGGAGCCTGAGTTTCCTCCAAAACTTACATATTGTAATATTTCTAGTTAGCCAATAAAAGGTGTCATTTTGCATGACTTCTCACTACATCCATCATGACTAACACGGTGCAACACCCTAGCACAAGTTTCCTAATACAAAATTTTACTCAGATACGTTCACACTTCGTCCTTTAACGTTTAATCTCAGGATTTAAACCATTTCAAGAATGACAGATATTTCAATGTGTCTAAGGCCAGCAGGCCACCTATATATAAATGTTTAAAATAGCAGAAATAATGATAAAACATATCTACATATCTTACTTGTCTCTCTTAACATGTAAAATAAAGCAAAAAGTTCCTTTACATATACTGCTCAAAAATTAAGGGAACACTTAATCATCAAAGTCTAACAGAGTCAATTAAGCTTCAGGGATATCAGTCTGTCCATTTAGGAAGCATATGCGATTGTGAATTAACTTCACTTGTTTTGGTGCAAATGAAAATGATAACATGTGCACTGAAGAGGCAACAGCAAGACAACAGCTAAAAAGGGAATGATATTTCAGGTGATGGCTACAGACAATTTCTCTCTCCTTATCCTTCCTGACTGATTCTTCCCTAGTTTTGTGTTTTGAAAGTGTCCTTGTCTCTACTGGTAACATGAGAGAGTACTTGCAACAAATTCAGGTTGCACAGGTATTCCAGCTCCTCTAGGATGGCACATCGCAAGAAGGCTTGCTGTGTCTCCAAGCACATTCTACAATAGCATGGAGGAAATAACAGGAAACATGCCATTACATAAGGAGATCTGGACAAGGCCATAGAAGGGCATCGACCCAACGAAGGCATAAGATGCAATTGACTGGCCCGCATGTTTCCCAAAATTGAATCAAACTGAGAATCTCTGGGACATTGTGTATTGGTGCATCCAATGCCACTAGTAGTTCCACAGACTGTCCAAGAGCTCACTGATGCCGTGATCCAAGTCTGGGAGGAGATCCCCCAGAACACCATCTGCCATCTCATCAGGAGCATGCCCAAACGTTGTTGGGAGTGCACACAGGCACATAGAGGCCATACACACTAGTGAGTCACATTCACGCATATTTGATCTGCCAGTGATTTCAATTTTTGATTGATTTTTAGTGTGATGCTGAATCCAGCTCTCAATGGGTTGGTAATTTTGGTTTCCATTGACTGTTATTGCATAATTTTACTCTTAATGAATTACACTGTATAACTCAGTAAAGATTAGTTGGTCAGTCATTCTCCAACCCACTATATCCTAACAAAGGGTCACGGGGGTCTGCTGGATCCAATCCCAGCCAGCACAGGGCGCAAGGCAGGAACAAATCCCGGACAAGCCCCCATCTACCGCAGGGCACACACACACCCCCACACACCAATCACACACTAGGGACAATTTAGGGTCACCAAAGCACCTAACCTGCATGTCTTTGGACTGTGGGAGGAAACCAGAGCACCCAGAGGAAACCCACGCAGACACGGGGAGAACATGCAAACTCCATACAGGGAGGACGCAAGAAGTGAACCCAGGTCTCCTTACTGTGAGGCAGCATTGCTAACACTGCACCATTGTGCTTCCCCAGTAAAGATTATCTTTTGATTATTTTGTTGTGTGGTTTAATTATTCCCTTAATTTTTTGAGCAGTTTTTATATTTATATTTCTTTAAGGCAGTGTTTTCACAATAATAAACGATTCTTAACAAATAAAACTACACTTTCTTTTCTTATTGCATTCTAAGTCAGTAAAAACTTTGTTGATTTTTAGTTTACATTTTTTAGACTTTATTGATTTATAAGAAATGGCTCTGACATACATGGGGTTATTTTGTTTCACATTGAACATGCACACATTCCTCATTATATAAGGGAAGGATGGAAGAAATAAATATAGCATATATATTTTATAACTTATGGTTTGTCTGCATGTAAAAACTTCCTGGACAGTCAGTGTGTCAAACTGATATGCATAAGCTAATAACACACTGAGAACAAAAGGTTCTGCTCCTTTTTATTAGTGAATCATTACATGTGTTCCAATTTCCCCAATAAAAGCACACAGACTCATTGATGCTAAAACAATAACAGTTTTAATTACTTTTACCCATACCTTCCTGCCAAAGGTAATTAATACAAGCTGTATTGCTGATGTCTGATATCATAAAGGCAGAAACATACCCGGAAAGGATACCAGTCCATGGTAAGGTGAACACACACACTAGTGCCAATTTAGAGTTTTGCAATTGACCTAATCTGCATGTCTTTGAACTGTGAAAAGAAACTGGAGAAACACAGTTTATCACTGCACCATTGCAACATTCCTATTTATCATTAACTCTATAACTAATGCAGAGAAAAGATTAAAAGGAATGCTGCAATGATAATTTATCTGCTCAGTCTTTCCATTTTCTTCCATTTTGTAACTTTTATTAGGGCATTTCTTCAAATGCATAACAAAGTATACAAATGTTCATAAAATTATTTAAAATAAAATAAAAAAACAGTATCTTTTTAATAAGTATGCTGTACATATACTAACATAAAGCTGCACAAGGTTTTCAAGCCCTGGGATGACCAGTAATGGTATAGGGTGACAAGAATTTAGAGTATAAAATGCAGATACTCTTACATTTGCTTGACTACTAATGATGTACACAATGGACAGGGTTATTAGCAAAATTTCTAATAATGATATATGTATAAAACACTGCAGGGAGTAATCAAAGACTCTTTCATGACAATAAACACTAAAAAAGGATTATGACACCAGTCCTTTAACACATAGAAGTTAGCTGGTTTCTATATGAAATAACATGTCTCACAAGTTTGAACACAACTATGATAGGCTTGGATCTGTTATCTCATCTCATTCTCAAAGCTTGTTATTCCAATTCAGGGTCAGAAGGGTTTGCAGCATTGGAAGTAATTAACAGAAATAGTTTGGAAGACTGAAGAAAAGCAATATGGATATGAATATTTATCATCAGTGGAATATGTAGTTCCGTAAAAGTGATGGTAAAGTCAGACATCACATTAAAACTATTTGAACAGTTATCATTAATGTAATGAACTGAAAAAGCAAGTTGGACAAAGGAATGTAAAAAAGGTGCACCATGACAGATGAATGTAGCAATTGAGTTGCTGTTTCCATCTAAGACATTCACCTTTGAAAAAAGTGTGGAAATATAATTTATTACCTTTAAGTTGTGTGCCCTATGATAATGTGCCCAGTACTTTTAAAAAGTTTGGCATGCTCTTCATCAAGTGCAGGAGGTGTCCAAATCAAGATACGCCCATCTTAAGTTCCACTTGCAACATATTGATGGATGTTACTTTTACACATTTTTCAAAGGATTGCTAATAAAGTTGTGCTATAAATTGCATAGTACACTAGTTGTTTTATTTAAATATTTTTCTGCTTTCTACGATAAGTGTATAGTGTTTCTCCTCAAATTATATGTTTTTATTTTTCTACATTGTTTTTATATCATTAAACAATAATTTTACATTTCACAAGAATCTTAAAATCCAGCTATCCATCCATCTGTCTTATTTATCTGCTTATCTCAGGCTATGTGGCAGGGTATCTGGAGCCAATCTGAGCAACCAGCAGGAAAACAAGGCAGGAACAATCCATGAAAAGGATACCAATCCATTGCAGGATGAACACAAATACACCCACACTTTAAAGCCAATTATGCAGCACAATTCACCTTACCTGCATGTTTTTGGACTGTGGGAGGAAACTGGAGCATCCAGAGGAAACCCACGCAGACATGGGGAGAACATGCAAAACTCCACGCAGGGAGGTCCCGGATAACGAACCCAGGTCTCCTTACTGCGAGGCAGCAGCACTAACACTGCGCCACCGTGCCACCCTTATTTATATGTATATTGTCATGCACGCGCGCATAGGGAGCCGCTTAGACATGACGAGCGACGTACTATATCTTGCTTGAGTACATATTCACAAATAATTTCCCTTAGATGAAGCATGTATAAAGAAAAAAAGATGAGCTCCATATGTAATATTCCTATTCTCAGATACTTGATCACCAAAGGTAACAAAGAATTGTCTGTCTTTTAGAAATGACAGAATGGGGAAAAATCTACCCAATGTTCAAGAAGATGTAGCAGTGTGCTGTGATCTAATGCTTAGCTGCTGTCTAAAAGAACAAGTACAGCTTTTTATTTGTATCAGGATTGAGTCAATGGTTATTTGTCACATTTACTAGAGCAGTCTCAAAACTGTGATTTGTACAACCCTGATTAAAGTGATCAATAATACAGTTTTCTTTAAGACATTCTCAGAAAGGCAGTTTAAAATATCCTTTAAAAGGTGAGTTAAAACAGGGACAAACAACAGAGAGATAATAGCATCGGGGACACTACCTTTTATAATGAACCTTTATCAATCACAACAAAGGAACACATAGTATTTTGAATATGAGTAGAAGATAGATAGATAGATAGATAGATAGATAGATAGATAGATAGATAGATAGATAGATAGATAGATAGATAGATAGATAGATAGATAGATAGATAGAAGTCACAGTGAGGCATAATGAGTATTAGTGTGTCCTGGAGAGGATGTGCTATATTGTCCGTAATGGCACACAGTTTTGCTTTTTTTCCTTTGCTACTGCCTCCATGGGGTCCAGGCTGGATCCCATAACTGAGCCTGGCCTTTTAATTAGCTTGTTGATTAAGTGGGCCTCTCAACACACCACAACACCACAGCACTGAAAATCGCACTGGCCAGCTGTAGAACATTAAAAGAACTCAGATTCATAATAAAAAAGAACCTACTTTGCATTTTCTTATATTGTTCCTCTGTGTTGCGAGACCAGTCCAGCTTGTCATTGATGTTGACCCAAAAGTACTTATAGTAGTGCACCATCTCTACATCCATTCACTGAATAGTGAGTGGACACAGAGGCTTTATGCTGTGGCAAATCTCAATAACTTAATTCCTTGGTTTTGCTGATGCATACTTGTAGATAACTCTCTTTGCACTAAAAACAAAGGTTTCCACCTGACTCCTATACTCTGTCTCATTTCCCCTGTCAATGCACCCCATAAACGCAGTTATCTGAGAATTTCTGCAAGGGACATGACCTAGGGCCTCATGTATAAACTGTGCATACGCACAAAAACCCATTTCCACGCTGACTTTGAGATGTATAAAAACTAAACTTGGCATAAAGCCACGCACATTCTCACACCTGCCTTACACTGTGCGTACATAAGTTTCCACTCAGTTTGCAAACTGATGGTACAGAGTGTCAAAACAGTGCTACTGTTCCTGTGTGGTTTCTCATTCTTTTTTAGATTCACATCATTGACGTGGCTTTATCAAATACACTGAAATTAACCTCATATTGTTTATAAATTTAAGGCATCTGATAGTATCAACCTGTAACAATATAATGGTCAACGGAATAGCCAAACTATTCCAAATACCATAGCTGATTTAGTGTTGTTACTCTTAGTGCAACACTCAGAGTATTTTAACCCACTATATCTAAGTGTGGAATCACAGCTGTACAGCAGCTGATCGGAAAGCTCTACAACAGGCTGTGTCGAGGGCACAAAGGATTATCGGGATACACTCAGCCATGCGCACAGTCTATTTGAACTTCTCCCATTTGGCAAATGCTTCAGAGCCTTTCCTGCATGAACTTCGAGGCTCAGAAACAGTTTCATCCCAAGAGCTATAAATGCACTCAATCAGTCCATCAAATCCTCCTGGTAGAACTGTTTGTACTTACAATTACAATTACCTCACTGTAAACTTGCACTACAACTGGAATATTGCACAACCTGAGCCACTTTATGAACCATTTTGCACTATGTGCACTATATGTACATGTATATTGTATTTATGCTTTCATATTGTATATTTTTCATTGCTTTTTTATTTTATTATTATTATTGTTATTTTAAGTTTATGGTTTCTCAATGTACCATGCAATAATAATAAAGGAATTCAATTCAATTCAATAGAAGAGAGTGTGTATATACAGATGATGACGACTGGCTTATAAGTTGATTTAGATTTCCAAAAGCTATCTTCTTGGAGATCTTGATATCATTTTTTAAGATGAAATGTCTTAAATTACGTATATTACATTATACAGATACATTATTAACTTAATTTAAACAATGTACAGTATACTGTTAATAATTAAACAGGTGGGCATGGTGGCGCAGCAGTAGCAGTGAGTTCTGGGATTGGTCCTGCCTCACGCTGTATGCTTGCTGGGACTGGCGCAACCTGGGATGGATAGATGGATGGAATAATTAAACATGTATTACGCAGAGTTTTCAATGTTCCTTAAAGCTTATTGTGGCGATTGGTTACATGGAGAAATAAAAGGAAGGACAGGAATTCAGGGTTGGTATGTTTGACAGACAGAGTACTGCTGCAATAAATTATGTCAATGAGGGTCACGCATGTTCCAGCAAGTAGCTCATCACCATTGTGCCTCCGTGTCCCCATGTTTAATACATGCTTCAATGTATTTCTTCATGAAAATGATATCAAGAATACATCTTATTTTTCTAAATTGTTCAGACAGCAATGTATTATAAGTGGAGATCAGTGCCGTAAGAGAAAGCTTGTTTAACATGCTACTTCAGTTATGATGGGATCTGAAACTCTAGTAAATTAAACATTGATTTTAAGATGAAGTTTACAACGTTCTACTTTAATGACAAAATAAACTATGAAAATAAAGTCAACATGCCGACTTTAGTCTCAATATAAACATCAAGATTAAAGTGGAAATGTCGAAAATAAAGTTGGCATGTTGACTTTATTCTCGACATACACTTTTTTTTTTACTGTGTCCATATTTTGTTTTTGTTGTCTATGGCCCTAATATGCTTCTGTATTTAACCAAACACTGAAGGTGATATTTATATAGACTTGCACATTAAAATATGCAGAATTCTGGGAGGAGTTGGGGGGGACTACAGGTGCGTGCACATACATTACTTTAAATGCAGACTGGGATTTACGGAGCTGAAGTGTGTGGAAGTCGGCTTACACACAGTTTTGTGCATCTGAATTTTTTTGTGTGCACGTACATTTCTAGTTTTGTCCGTACGCCATATTTTAGTGTGAGTATTACGCATGAGGTCGCTGGTGTTATATTAATAGTCTGAATTGTACAGTGTGAAGAGAAAAAGAGACAGGACTGTTCCTTTTGTTGCTCCAGTGTTGTTCATATCCATATCAGAGATACAGTCCTGTGTCTTACAAACTGTAGTATGCCTGGCAGATTGTCCACTATCCAGGACACCATAGGCTCATCCACCTGCATATCTCTGAGCTTACCCCTTAATTGTAAGAAGGTGACAATGGTAGGGAAAGTTTATTAAAGGTTGGTTCAGGGCATAAGCTTTGCCCACATCCCCTTCTAGCACCTGAGCCCTAGATCACTTGAATCCAGTAATTATGCCCAGTTCTTTCCAGACATCCTTCATGTTATTCTGAGTTTGTTTTCTATTTTACCTTTGCAAACTTCCTTTCCTTCAATCAGCTTTTTCTTTAGCACTCATGTGTCATTCAGAGTCTCTTTTATCAGATCTGAATGCTCTCCACTTCTCATTCAGAAGGCTTTTCAGCTTCCTAGTAATGCAGGGCTTGTTGTTTGGAAATCAATGTGCTGTCTTTGAGGGTAGCACAGTGTCGATAAAAAAGTTAATATAGCCTGTGAAGCAGTGACTGACTCCCTCAATATAATCTCTATGTGATTCGAACATCATCTCCCAGACTGCCATTTGGAAGCAGTCATTCAGAGCCATTTCAGCCTCCAGGCTCCTGTTCTTCCCTATCCTGATGATATTAGGCTGTTGTCTAATAACAGGCTTGTAACTTGCAATAGCATGAATCAGGTGGTGGTCAGATCTACCCAAAGGTGCGAGTAGTTTAGGCATCTTTAACATTAGAATAGGGCATGTCCAGCATGTTATTTGCTTGAGAGGAGCAAGACACAAAACTAACTGCAATTTCTCATAGTTCCTTCCAAAGTCATATGGTTTTAGTCACCATTTATTACAACAGCAGGGACAGAAAGATTCATCATTAAAGTGTTGGAAACAAAGTGAATAATTTCCATTACTGAGTCCCTATTTGCAGAGGAAGGCATATAAACATTAATAAGGATGATGTAATTTATCTCTCTGGGTAAATATCGTATACCCATTCCGACAGCCAGAATTTCAATGTCTGTATTACAAATTGTAGTTTTAACTGGTATATACTGCCTTATGCCAATTGAATCTGAAACTTCATTTTATCAAGCAGCTAATAGCAGAAGCAAAATACTCTGTTTGATTATGTTATCCATAATAAGCTTAGAAATGTAATGTAATTTCATAATGCTTTATTGTAATTATTAATTTCATCCTTCAGAATTTTGTAATGAACCAATAATTTAGTTTTTATTCATTTACCTTCTGCTCTACAACAGCTCTATTTTATCTTATATTCTAGTATAGTTTTTCTATAGCATAAGCACAGAAAATTACTTTTTATCAATTTTCTCTTGTGATATAATGTCTAGGGTGGCTTTTATTCCTCATTCAGAATATCAACAAAGTCATTTGCTTTTCAGATTTCACTTACCAATAGAATACTGGTATACTTTGGAATATTAATAAAAAGAAAGTTAGGAGATTCTGACAAAAACGTTTTGTTAAGGCAGACATTAAAAAAAAGTATTATCTGTAAAAGACCTAATGTTTAAAAGACTGAAACAACCATATATCATCAATTAAATCATCTCCAGTACAAACACAATACATTGATAGGCTGTTATAGAGACCAAGGAGGAGTAGAGGAAAGCATCCAATGCCACTTCAATGCATAAATATTGGACAAGAGAATAAGATGTGATTGCCTGAACGCACAAGAAAATCAATTAGTAATTTAAAATGTTCTTTCAAGGGCTCGGGTTTCTGAAACTAAACACCACAAGTCCTGATAGTAACAACAAATGTTCTTAACAGATTCATACCCTTGCACTATGAAATGGTAGGTCTCACAGTCCTTTAACCGTGTATCCCTAATAACAGAGCTTCAAATAATCAGGGATCTGATTTGTTAAATTGCAGCAGTAGAATGTTCATCATTGGTAGTAGGCTTTATGGTTCTGGATGATCAGTGGCACAAATTCAGTGAATACCGATGCCTATGGAGAGAGCATAGGTGGCAGAGGAGAGTCATGTTGAGCAGAAGCTGAAAGATCAGAACAGAGGAGTTTGGAAGGGTCATTGAATCCTATGGCATAGTAGTTTCTTTCTCCTCATAAAGGTTACACGGAATCATAAACCCCTTTTAAAATAGTCTTTCCATTACACAGTCTGAGGAAAATGAAAAATAAGTTACCAGGAAGATTTAACAGAGCTCCATTTTCTAAACCTGCTCTCCCTTTAACATTAGTTGCAATTAGTACAAGCCTGGAATTAACAATCAATTAGGCCCATTCTCATACCAGCACAATTCAGAATCTGCTTGAATCTCTACAAAACCTTTTAAATGAAATATCATGTCGATTCACTTTTTGAATGAAGTATACAGTTGAAAAATCAAAATCCCTTTTTAATTAAAAAACGGTAAACCATGTTCTTATATTTCACCCACTTCTTAATTAGTAACCAATTGATGCTACTAATGGAACCTACTTCTTTATTTGCCTTTTTTTAGACATGGAAGCCTTAATTGTTTGTTCTTTTCCTTAACCAGCAGTCAAACATTAATGAGATGCAAAACTAACCAACAGACAATAACAGTTAATTTGCATTCATATATCCATCATAAAATACTGTATCTTTATTACTAAAACATATGAGGAAAAAAGTGAAGGCCTGAAATATTGATCATTTCTGGTCCACATAGTACTTGAATGGTGCTCTCAGAAATAGTTTTATAAATTTTTGGTTTTTAAGAATAAGACCACTAACAAGGTACTAAATAGATTAAATATGTTCCAATTGTTTTGTAATTAAGAAATTATTTGGAGGGAAAATTCCTGCATGAGTGGTTGGGCATCAAACGTAAAGTAGTGGAAGTTCAGGGAGTACTGTGTAGATGGGCAGAGAATAGACTAAACCACAGGAAGCAGAGGGTTGTGGTACAAGGAATCTTATCAGAATAGGTTGATGTCCCACTGGGTTTAGTGCTAGGGCTGCTGTTATTTTTGATAAATATTAATGATTTGGTTAGAAATATAAGTAACAAGCCGGTTAAGTTTGCAAGTTTGCAGATGATACCAAGTTAGGTTGATTGGCAGATAACCTAGAATTCATTGAATCATTAAAGAGGGATTGGGGCAGCATATAGGCTTGGGCAGATATGTGGCAGATGAAATTTAATGTAAGTAAATGTAAAGTATTACATGTAGGAAGTAAAATTGTTAGATATGAATACACAACGGTAGGAATCACAGTGGACTCAACTCTATCAACTGCCAAACAGTGTCCGAAGCCATTAAGAAGGCTAACAGGATGTTCATGTATAGAGCACAATGTGTGGGGTACAAGTAATAAGAGGTTATGCTTAAGCTTTATAACTCCCTAATAAGACCTCACATGGGGCCTCATGCATAACATCATGCGTAGAATTCGCACTATAACATGATGTAAGCACAGAGCGGAAAGGTGCTTACACACAAAAAAATCCAGATGCATAAATCTGTGCAAACGCCATCTTCCACGTTTAAATCCCAGTCAGTGTGAAAATTAATGCATGTGCACGCGTCTGCTGCCCCACTCCAACTCCTCGCAGAATTAAGCCTCTTTGAATATGCAAATCAATATAAATAGCCCTTAAGCTCAGCGTTCTGTGAAAAGGCAATGGCAAAAGCACGAGGGAAAATAGAATTTCAGCGAATACCAAGTGGAGGCAAGGAAAAACGTACTATTTGTTGGTTTAAAGAGTGGTATAAACAACAAAAGGAAGTTGATCGAGTGACATAGCGTGTTGGAGAAACTCGAAAGCTCAAGTTCACAAAGTCGCACAGTGCCCGAAATAAAAAAGAAGTTGTCAGATATCAAAGTCGCCGTGAAAAGGCGAGTCGTAACCCACCATCTGAATGTCAAATAAAAGCTTATTAGGGTACAGAAAAAAAAAGGCACACAGTGGGAAAAAAGCACGAAATGTCAACGTTAATTTCGAAATTTCCACTTTAATCACATAGTTTATTTTGTCATTAAAGTAGAACATCGTAAAGTTCATCTTAAAATTGTTTAATTTACTAGTTTCTCAAATCCCATCGTAACTAAAGTAGCACATTAAATGCTTTGTTTTGTATTTAATCTTCTATGTGCTCTATGTGTGTGAATCACTACGTGCTTCTGGGCTTTCTCTTCGCCCGTCAGGACACAGAATCCATTACATTCGTGAAATTATAACTCTCTGAATAATTAAAATACTGAGAAGTATACAGTACGTGATATCATTTTCATGATGACAGGAGTTAAAGCATGTTATTAAACATGGGAACACAGTGGAGCAGTGATTGTTCATGTCTTGATGGAAGATGCCTTGCTGCACCATGCGTGACATGCGATGAAATGCTTTATTACAGAAGTACTGTCTTTTTCAAATGTACTAACCTCCAATTCCTGTCCTTACTTTTCTTCCTCTAAATACCCAATCGTCACACAATCAGCGCTGTAATAGACGTAAAGCCATCTGTAAGCTTAGAACAGCAATTCTTCAAAACTTTTAAGAAACATTGAAATATGTTCATGATACGTGTTTAATTATTCTATCCATCTATCCTTCCAGTGTCGTGTCAGCACCAGCAAGAATACAGCGCAAGGCAGGAATAATCCGTGAACGGAGTGCCAGCGGCTCGCTAGTGCTGCGGCACCGTGTCCTTACATTTAATTTTTAACAATATAGATTATTTAAATGAAGTTTAAGTTTTATCTGTATAATATAATAAACATATTTTGCAGCATCTCATTTTAAAAATGATATCGTCATCATATGTAAATACGCGCTTTATAAAGTGGCTTAGGTTGTGCAATATTATAACTGTATCCCAAGTTTACAGTGAGGTAATTGTACTTATAAGTACAAACAGTTCTACAAGAAGCACTTGATGGACTGATTGAGAGCGTTTAGAGTTCTTGGGATGAAATTGTTTCTGAACCACGAGGAAAGGCTCTGAAGCATTTGCCGTAAGAGAGCAGTTCAATAGACAGCATGGCTGAGGCAGCGTGTGCTTGATGCTGTATACCAATAATTCTCTTTCTGATTAGCTGCTGTACAGCTGTGATTCACACTTAGATACAGTGATATAAATACTCCGAGTGGTGCAGTGAGAGTAATATGAAAAAAGATGATCCGATGTGGACACCCCAAACAGGAGCAGCTGAAAGAAGAAGAAGGTGCAGTGACAGTGACAACGCTAAAGCAGTTACGGTATTTGGAATAGTTTGACCATTATGTGGACCATTATATTGTTACAGGTTAATTACAATCAGATGCATTAAACTAATAAACAATATGCTGTTAATTTCAGTGTATTTATTAAGCCGCTTCAGGGATGCGGATCTAAAAAAGAAAGGGTAGCCACACAGGAACAGTAGCACTGCTTTGACGCTGGGTGCTGCCAGTGTGCAAAACCAAGCGCAGAACTTGCATACGACAGGGTATGAGCTACCATGGAAGTGTGCGTGGCTTTACACCAAGTTTAGGTTTATCATCGGGACTTGAACGTGGAAACGTTCGGATGCAACGTTTTTGTGCGTACGTACCGTTTATTCATGAGGCCCCTGGAGTACTGTGTACAGTTTTGGTCTTCAGTTTACTAAAAAGACATGGTGGTAGAAAAAGTTCAGAGAAGAGTGAATAGGCTTTTTCCAGAGCTGCAGGTGATGAGTTATCAGGAAAGATTAAAACAGCTCAGCCTTTTCGTTTTAAGCAAAGGAAAATTAAGAGGAGACATGACTAAAGTGTTTAAAATTATGAAGGGAATTAATATGATGGATCAAGACTGTTATTTTAAAATGAGTTCAACAACAACATGGGGACACTGTTGGAAATTTATTAAGGGCAAATTTCGCATAAACATTAGGAAGTTTTAGATAGATAGATAGATAGATAGATAGATAGATAGATAGATAGATAGATAGATAGATAGATAGATAGATAGATAGATAGATAGATAGATAGATAGATAGATAGATAGATACTTTATTAATTCCAAGGGGAAATTCACATAATCCAGCAGCAGTATACTGATACAAAGAAACAATATTAAATTAAATAGTAATAAAAATGAAAAGAATTAAAATAAAATTAATGTTCGCATTTACTCCCCCAGGTGGAATTGAAGAGTCGCATAGTGTGGGGGAGGAACGATCTCCTCAGTTAGTTTTTCTTCACACAGAGAACCATTGACAAAATGAATACGTTACCAAGTAGTGTAGGACTTTTAGAGTCCTTCAAAATTTAACGTTATGTTATTTTTAAGGGTATGTATTAAGTGGCTAGTACTGGTGAGCTTTGTTGGGCTGAATAACCTGTTCTTGTCTAAGTTTTTCTAATGTCCTAGGAAGAGGGTGTGAGATCACTGAGTTAAATGGTCACCTGTTGACTCATTTTGCACCACATTATTGTTGGGCTGCTGGTTACAGAAAAAGTTCAAACTAAGGTCAAATAAGTCAATTAAAATTGAGGCAAAAAAGTCTATATAATTAATAACTAATTTAAAAAGTGGCTGAAACTTAAACCTTCAGCTTTTATGGACCTTCAGGATCTGACTCTGGTACTGCCATTCCCATGCAATCTTCAGTCTCTGTCTAAATTCTCTGTAAGCCATCAATTAACTATACAGTACATTGATTTTCTTTATTCACTTTTTCCAGTACAGAGTTGCAAAGAAGAAGAACCTGTCCATTGGTTTTTTTTTATGCAGCAGTATTAAGAGCATTGCAATGTTGAGCTATGCTGGTCTAATTTACTGGCAATTGTATCCATGTGAAAGTTTATCTGCATTACTTTGCAACATTATGGGTCATATGGCCTAACTTCTTCAGAGTTGGTAAGTTAGTCATTAAGGTCATCAAGAAACATTTGCTTAATTAACGTCTGCAATATCTAAGGAAAAATAATTTTCTAGAAAGTTACCTTCTGCACAACTTACATGCTGCTGACAGCACAAATAAGCAAGTAACTGTGATATGTATTTTATGCTCTGAGTCTAATTCCTCTTAGGTCAATGCAAACTATCACAATGAAATCTAATTAAAATAATTAACTTTAGAGTAGAATATGGTTATATAAAAGACATCACAAAAATAGGGTTTTAAATGTTACTGGTATGTCTTTCATCATATATGGAATGTTGGATAGGTCCATGATGGAGAAAAAATATGAATTTTCTTCAAAGATGCCAGTGACATTAAATACTAAATATTCAGGAAGATCTGAACCACTATAGTTTGTTCAGTGGTATTGTTCCAGCACATATTGTTTCTCAGACATAATATATTTGATCAAAAACAGTAGCTATTGTGCCATCTGTCAAGTAACACTTAAATTCTGCTCATATCACTTATCCGATTTTCTCTGTGGAATCTCATGCAGTGTAAGACCAGTAATGCTTAGCTGCACATGGTTTAAAAAATGAAAAGCTGACTGGGATCCACAGATGAATACGAATTATGGACAGCCAACTCAAAAGGCAGAGTTTCATAATTGTTTAAACCACGTAGATGTAGAAAAACATCGAAATACTAGATCTTTCACAAAGCAAAAAAGTACATTTCAGTGAAATACTAATAAAACGAATAAAGAGATTAATAAATACGGGTGGAGTGGTAGTTCTGAGGCTAAGGATCTGCGCTGGTATCCTGAAGGTTGCCAGTTCAAATCCCTGTCACATCCAAAAGAGATCTTACTCTGCATGACCCTTGAGCAAGGCCCTTAACCTTCAATTGCTCCAGGGGTGCTGTACAATGGCTGACTCTGCGCTCTGACCCCAAGGGGTATGTGAAAACTAACAAATTCCTAATACAAGAAATTGTTTAAGATGAAATAAACAAAAAAAAATTTAACAAAATGTCTGATGTTTGATTGATGATAATTAAATTCAAAAAGGCTTCTTTCAAGAGAACCAAATGGGAATTGAGAATCATTTGAACAGACTGAAGATGATGTGAAGACAATTTAAAAATGGGGGATTTGTTCAGTAAAAGTGGCTTAGAGGAGTAAAACGAAAGCTATCTCTGGCACCATAGTTAGTGATGAGGATAATAAAAATCTTATGGCTAAGTCTCACATTTTTCTTTGGTTTGCCTCACATGCAAAATTAAGTTTTGGCTAGCATATTGATAAAGTTCACACAGCACAGTACAGTTTTTTTTTTTTTTAAATGAGATGTTTAGAGTGTAACCACGTAACACTGGAAACTAATTACAGTAGATTTAATTTTCTCCCACCTTCAAAGCACATAGATAATGTAATTCAATGTCTGTGATTTGATTTTTTGTCAGCAGTTAATGATGATGTATTTTGCTCAGAGAGAAGAGATTGACTTACACCATTGATCTTAGCAGAAGCAGCTGTGCTAGTTTTAGCCACAAGGCTAGAAGCCAGAATTTGACAACATGTCACTTTGAAAGAAAGTGAAGAGTTGATCAAAAATTGTTGCATTTTTCAGAAGTGTTGAAATATGTAGTTTGTCTCAGTCCATTTTGCCTGTTTGCATAATCTGTATGTAGTGATGTAAAGATGAAGGCATACAGCACAGGGATACTTTTTGGAGTGTAAACTAACTTCATGAACATTGTTTTGAGTTTGAAACTTTTAGTATTTAACTTTCTACCATTACCTCTGCAAATTAAAATAATTAAACAGCATTATTACATATTAAGATATATTACATAATATTCTCAAACCTGCTTAATCCAATTCAAAATCACGGGCAGCATGAGATTATCCGTGCAGCACTGGACATTAGGTAGGAAACAGTCTGGTTTTAATCATCAATTTATTCTGAAATCCTTCCAATATTTAGTTAATGTACAATGTAATCTTAGCAAATTTGTGCCTCATCTAATATATCAACAACTGAAAAGAATACCGAAAGTCACCTTGAATAAAGCACTTTGAGGTAATTGTGAAGGAACCAGATGCCAGTAAGCTAAAATATGAAATGATAATGTAGAGGCAAATGTCGCACTTTGATTTTTCAAAACAAGCACGATGTGGAAAATGTCTGTCATGAAAAGTTTATAGTTATATGGCCACATCAAAGTTATAGTAAAATAATAAAAAAATTAAAGCTGTGCACAAAAGTTGCAGTTTAGTGAGATTTCTCAGAATTTGAGCAGAAATTTACAAGGCAGTAGAACAAAACTGGTGAAGATTTTGAAAGCAGTTTTGAAAATACCTGATTAATGTATTCTGGAATGAATGCCATAGCTAATACGGTCTGACAACAATAACATAGCATTAATGCTAAATTCTCATTTGGATTCAAGAGATGTGTAAGGTGTAGTATTGGCTCTGTGAGGATGGCTCATTATTGATTCTTGTGATCTATTCTGATTTTAAAGCAGTTTATCTTGAAGTGAATGCATATACTTCAACCTGTTTCCCTCAGGGGACTGCTTTATTTTTTATGTTTAGTGAAGACTCTACATCCATCTCTGTCTTCCAAATATATATATATATATTAAAGGAATTTGGTTAAATTCATCCATCCATCCATTTTCTAAATCCACTTATCGGGGTCATGCTGAAGCTGGAGCCTATCCCAGAAAGCATCAGGCACAAGATACAAACAATCCATGGGTATGGTACAATTCCATGGCAGTGTAAACACACATACTCACTCACACACATACCCACTCACACATGCACGTGTGGTAGCCCAGGTAAGAGACCCCAACAGCAATTTATTTTGGTTTATCACTTTAAGTTTGTTTCACCCCTTTGGGACCTCCCGGAGAACAACAAAATAGAGGGGGACCACACTCACACGTAGCAGCAAGTTCAAATATACGTTTATTGAATGCACAGAGTTTTTCTATCCAGGTGGTAATTCTCTCCCCTTGATCCGGGCCCCCCTCCCAACACACCCATGGTGGACACAGCAGTCCAAAATAACCAAAACACAACCCTCACAACCATTCTTTTCCACACAGCACTCGAGTTATATCACTCTAGGAAAGCACAGCACTCAATTCTTATACAAACAGCACTCAAATTATATCACTCTGGGAAAGCACAGCACACTATAAATACTATTAATGGGTGGGGGAAACATAAAAGGGGCAAAAAATACGAATAACTAAACTCCACAAACAATAACCCAATACTCAAACATTAAGAAATAAGTAAACAAACTTAAACAGTTCTTGGGCCTCCGTGCTCTTTTCCCTCATCAGCCATAAGGCCAATGCAAACACTCTCAACTAGCTATTAGCCACTTCCCTTTATGCTGACTGGGGATCGCGGGGGTCTAAGTCGCTCTCTCTCCGTTCTGGTTCGCCCGTTGTTCATTCCGTCAACCTGGTTCCACTCCCAATCTCTCTTGGCATCACTCGATCAGCCTCCATGTTCTCATTCACTCGCCTCGATCGGGTACCTAAACACACAAAGAGAAAAAAGGGACAGATACCCCGAGGCCGCTGCCCCTGTCGCCGACGCCGCTTTTCCCTCCGGACTTGGACCACCGCGCCATAGTCCACTCTCTTCAGGTCCTGACGATGTTGCCCTTGCAGCCAGCAGCAAAACCACTTTACAAAAAGTCCAAACGTTTATTCCCTTCGCAGCATTTTGGGACACCTTTTCCCAAAGCGAGCACCACAAACAAATAGTAGCAGCCATCTTAAATCCTGCCTCAACCCCGCCCCAACTAGCTCATCAGTGATTGTCCAGCGAATCAATCACGTTAGGGGTGGGATCACACAAGACCTACATCACTGTCCAAGGTGCTTCCAGAGTAAAATAAATTAAAGAAACACACACATAATATTTACACAAAATATAACAAAAACAAGAAAAATGGCGCTCATCACGCAGGAACACAACACTCCCCCCCCACTGAATGGATGCTCGTCCCGAGCATTACTCTCGATACCAGGCCGGCTTCACCCCCAAGTTGGCCCACAAGGATCGGCACAACAATTCAGCCAGTGGAACCATCTCCACAGCATCCTCCTCATTCTCACTATCCCCCTCCCCGGCCCCTACCGCCGGGGGGTCCTCTAACTCTAGGACCTCCTCGCCAGCCTTTAATGCTGGCAGGTTTGCTTGTTCACCTTCTCCAGGTCCTACCACTGGGAGACCTACCCGAGGATCATTACCTTCAATGCTCCGGGGCACCCACCTACCAGGCCAACCCAGAGGGAAAGATGGAACGGGCCGAGGACTGACACTAGCCTCCCTACATTCACCCCCTGTCTCAGAGGCTGCCACTCTCCACTCAGCAGGGCATGGTCGCAAATGCCGGCGATGGATAGTTTTGACGGGGCCTTCCTTGCCCTCTGGCTTAACCTGAAACACCGGGGTCACGGAATCCCGCTGCTTCACCACCACCCACAGGCTGGGCTACCAAAACGGAGCCATCTTACCACCATCCCATCGGCAGAAGTTCTGCAACAGGACCTGCTCCCCCGGTGCCAGCACCCAATTCCGCCGGCCATGATCCTTATAGTGGGGATCCCCTTCCCGATGCTGCTGCCTTCCTTGCTCAACAGCGTCCTGAGCCTGCCACAAACGACGATGGTGCTGCTGCACCCATCCACCTTCTGGTCCGGTACGGTCTGGTACGGTGACAAACCGGTGCTGCTGTGGGGGGTGCAGTTGTAAACTTGAAGTGGTGATGCTAAACGACTGGCAGCTTATTCAACAGCCGAAGGACTGTCTGGTTCAAGCGCTCACATGCTCCATTTCCTTGGGGACGGTATGGGGTTGTTCGCACCTTGGTACACCCGTACGTCGCACATAATTCCTGGAGAACTTGGGACTCAAATGCTGGCCCTTGATCGGAAAGCAGCCTCTCGGGGCACCCATATCTCCGGATTACTTCTTCCCATATCACCCTGGCCGTCGTCTCTGCCATCTGATCTCTGGTAGACACTGCAAATGAGAAACCGGAAAACAAGTCTACAGCCGTTAACAAATATGGATACAGGTCCCTAGGCCGGCCAAGTGACAAAAAGTCAACAGCAAGAACCTCCCAGGGGTATGAAGTAGTCACGGTCCCAAGGGGTAAGGACTCACCTTTTGCAGGGCAACCCACCAAACACTCGTTGCACCCCCATTGCCAATGCTTAACATTGTGCCACAGCCCAGGCCAATACACGCGTTTCTTAAGGGCTCCCGTCATCCGTTGTCCACACACATGTCCCAAGGCCTCGTGGTACTCCTGCCACACTTGTTTTCGCTCCTCCTTTGGAACCACAATCCTCCACCGCTCTTCACCGCCCAGCCACAACCGGTGTTGAAGCACCCCCTGGACCACCCTCAGGTCATCCCGCTCTTCCCACAAACGCCGGCCTGCCCCGGAGAGAGCTTGCCTTTCCTCTAGTGATAGTCGGACCTCAGACATCACCCATTCTCGTACTTGGGCCACATCAATCTTGAACTTGCCGTTCCATGCACTCCTCTCTAGTCCCCACTTGTGCCACTTGCAGTGCCCCGGATTGTCAGGACAGGGCATCGGCTTTCTGATGTTCACGGCCAGGCTTATGGCACATCTCAAACTCAAACGAAGCCAATTGCCTGGCCCACCGTTGCTCCACAGTCCCCAACTTAGCCGTCTTCAGGTGCAGGAGAGGGCAATGTGTCCATGTACACATCGCTCCCCACAAGTAGTCCTTAAACTTCTCAACTACCGCCCACTTCAGCGCTAATAGCTCTAACTTAAAGGCACTATTGTTATGGTCGTTCTTCTCGGCATTGTGCAGACTCCGACCTGTATAAGCAATCACTCTCTCCTGCCCCCCTCTTAGCTGGGTGAGTACTGCTCCTAGTCCCTGTAGGCTGGCATCCATATAATGACGGAATGGCAAGGTGTAGTCTGCATAGGCCAATACAGGGGCCTCAACAAAGGCGCTCTTCAGACCCTCCAACGCCTGTTGACACTCCTCAGTCCACACTTTTTTCTGCCTGGAAGCCACTCCCACTCCCTTCAGCAGCCCATGGATTGCCATGGCCCTCTTGGCAAACCCCGGAATAAAACGCCTATAATATCCGATGGAGCCAAGAAACGACCTTACGTCCCTCACCATAACAGGCTTTGGCCAGCTCTGGACCACCTCCATCTTCTCCAGATCCGTCGTCACCCCCTCCTGGCTTACCACATGCCCTAAGTAATGCACGGCTCGCTGAAACAACCGGCACTTTTCAGGCAGCAACTTGAGTCCGTGAGTCCCTAAACACTGGAACATATTCTCTAAGTGCTGCAGGTGAGACCTAAAAATTACACGAATAAACAATTACATCGTCCAAATAGATGAGCAAATAATCGTGGACCTTCTCCCATAAGCACCGTTGCATTAATCGCTGGAAAGTCATGGGTGCATTGCACAGTCCAAAGGGCATTCTTTCAAACTGGTAAAGGCCCAGAGGGGTGGTGAAGACGGTCTTCTTTGTTGTCGGGATGAACCTCCACCTGCCAGTAGCCACTTGCTAAATCCAGCGTAGAACAGCCTTCTTCAACCCCGTGAGGGACTCTTCAATGTGGGGGAGGGGGTAAGCGTCTTTGTGTGTCACGGCATTCAACTTGCGATAATCGACGCAAAATCTACAAGCTCCATCTTTTTTTTGCACTAGAACCACCGGGCCGTCCAGGGGCTAGAACTCTCTGTTACCACCACCCCTCTAGCATGGACTTTAATAGTTCCCTTAACTCAGGGTAAAGACTCGGGGGGACGGGCTGGTAGTGCTCTCTAATCGGGGCTGCCACTCCTGTAGGAATATGGTGGTGCACCACATCGGTGCGCCCATGATCTTCTTCATTGCAGGCAAATACCCCTCGCCACCTTTCCAACAACTACTGTAATTGGCGCTCTTCGAGGGTCAAACCTTCTGCTTTCTCTGCCAACCCACTCAACTGTTCAGGGAGAGCCCCAATCACCGACCGTACCTCTACTTCCACTACTCCTTCCTTGGGTGGGCAGATCACCAGTTCTCGGAAGGATTGCACACTATCAGCATCAATGCGGGCCACTCGCGCCAGAGGGCTTTGAGGCGGGAGTTCCACGGGGTAGGCGTGAAGATTGCACACTCCGAGGGGGACTTTGCCATCTTTAACACACGCCACAGCCCGGCCCACACACCATTCTTGCTGGCCCCCTCTATAATCTTCGACCAGCACTTGTTTGCCATCGCGTATTGAACCCCTGGGCACATCTGCCCATAACACTTCCTCTGTAGCTGGCTTCAATACTCGGGGCCCTTCTATCTTCAGGCGGGCCATTTGTTCAACTGAAGCCCGCTGCACCACTGCCTCAAGGCGCCGGCACACCAAGAAGGCCTGGTCCCATGCATACTGGGCCCGTAGCACCTCCCAAAAATGTCTTATGACATTCATGCCTAATATCCCGTATGAGGCCGGCAGGTTCCCGTCCTCCACGATCACTACTCCACGCTGGGGAACCTCCACCCCAGCGACCGTGAAGTCCAGCACCGTATAGCCCACATATAGGAAAGACAGCCTGTTCACCACTTTCAGGGTCAGCCAGGGAATATCCCCGACCCCCTTGACCCGGGCGCTCCCGACACAATGGGTGAACAGGCTGTAACTGAATAGAGTGACCTACAAGCCTGTATCCAAAATACATGGGACCGGCCTCCCAAGACCAACACCTCGAGGACAGGGCTTTCACCCACCATAGCCTCGTACAGAGCATCTGCTATGGTCCCCGACTGGACTTCGGGCCTCACACTTTGACTACTGGCCACCATGGTTTCTCTCCGGGGGCATTCCCGCATCATATGGTCCATCTCGCCACACTGGAGGCAGATCAGCTGCCCCCGATCGTCCCACTGAGGACCTCCAGGCCTCATGGGTCTCCCACTCCGACACCAAGGTAATGGCGGGGACATAGGTCTGGTGGAACACACCGGCTTCCTTGGTGCCGCTCGTAACTCCGCATTTCTCTCAGCCCCCGCATCTGCTCACCTATCTCCAGGCGCACTTCCTCTCTCATGGACCACCACAATGCCTCTGGGTCCATAGGGGGCGCTGGAACGGGTTTGGGGGCTCTCACTGGCAAAGGCGCCATGGTATACCGAGTCTCCACCCCCTCTATCTCACGTGAGTTGCTGTCCTCTTTTTCCACCTCTTTTGCCTCTTTACATGCCTCGCCAAACGTTAACCGGCTCAACCGCCGGATTAGCCTCAGCAGTTCCTTTTTGGAGGGGCCACTCGCAAGTCAGGCCACCAGCTGGCTCTTCAGGGCAATATCATCGTCTTCCCCCTCTTGCGCAGGCTCCTTCTTTCACCATCTGCAATGACATTCCTTGAGACGAAGGATGAACAACCCGGGCTGCTGTTGACATGTAAAAAGGTCAGCCGTCAGGCCTAGCCAACCCGGTATTCTCCCCATACAGTCCCTCCAAAAAATTCAATACTTTTTCAGCTGTGTCTTTTTCTCCACTAGGTCAGAGCTCCACCTCCCTCCTAGCATCACCTTCTAGAGCGCTCAACAAAAAATCAACCTGCTGTATGGTTGTGAGGGTCTGGGCCTGAATGCCTACTTCGATGGTCCACCTCCATTCTTTAAATTTTGCCTTTACTGACCCATCAAACTTGGCAACACATGAACTGCCCAAAAACCAGGGGAACCATCCTGCAGAACTTACCCCTACTACCTGGTCCCCCTCCATTGCTGTGCACGAGGAGATCCTGCTGACTACACCAAATTTAGCTGTGTGGTGGCCCGGGGTAAGAGACCCAAACAGCAATTTATTTTGGTTTTTCGCTTTAAGTTTGTTTCACCCCTTTGGGACATCCCGGAGCACAAGAAAATAGAGAGGGACCACACACACACGTAGCGGCAAGTCGAGGTGGTAATTCTCTCCCCTTGGTCCGGGCCCCCTCAAACATTAAGAAATAAACAAACTTAAACAGTTCTTGGGCCTCCGTGCTCTCACCGCAAGGCCCTCACTTAAACCAAAATAAACAATCAAATACCTCTGGCAGCGCCCAATGTCCCCTATGCTCAAATACTCAGTTCCCATTTCTCACAAGTCCCGATTCTCCAATGCTGAACACATTCCCTACATTCCACAACAGTGTCCAGTTGCAGTAATCCAGTAATGGTGTCCTTCCTGTCCTACCAGTCAATCACTGTTGCTTCTCCACACTGCCATCGCTGTCTCTCTTCCATTGCATCATGGATCCTATGGCTAAGAGCCAAATAACCCTCAGACCCTCTTTTCCCCCTCCTCAGTCATAAGGCCAATGCACACATTCTCAACTAGCTATTAGCCACTTCCCTTAATGCTGACTGGTGATCGTGGGGTCTGAGTCGCTCTCTCTCTCCGTTCTGGTCCGCCCGCCATTCATTCTGTCAGCCTGGTTCTACTCCCAATCTCTCTCGCCGTCACCCGATCAGCTTTCGTGTTCTCATTCACTCGCCTCGATCGGGTACCTGAACACACAAAGAGAAAAAAGGGACAAATATCCCGTGGCCGCTGCCCCTCTTGCCAACGCCGCTTTTCCCTCTGGACTTGGACCACCGCGCCATAGTCCACTCTCTTCAGGTCCTGACGACGTCGCCCTTGCAGCCAGCAGCAAAACCACTTTACAAAAAGTCCAAACATTTAGTCCCTTTGCAGCATTTTGGGACACCTTTTCCCCAAGCAAGCACCACAAACAAAGAGCAGTGGCCATCTTAAATCCTGCCTCAACCCTGCCCCAACTAGCTCATCAGTGATTGTCTAGCTAATCAATTGCATTAGGGGCGGGGTCACACAAGACCCACATCGCTGTCCAAGGCGCTGCCAGAGTAGAATAAATTAAAGAAACACACACATATTTACACAAAATATCAATATAAATATTTTATATAATAATATAAAATAACAAGAAAAATGTCGCTCATCGAGCCGGGACACAACACACACGCACTAAGGCCAATTTAACAATGCCAATTCACTTAGCCTGCCTGCCCTTTTACTGTGGGAGGAAACTGGAGTACCTGAAGTAAACCCATGCAGAAATGGGGAGAATATACACACTCCATACAGGGAGGACCCAAAATGTGAACCCATTTTGTTTAAATGAATTAAATAAATGATGTAGGATATTAAAAGCCAAGTAAATATTTAGAATTTTCACATGTGAAATTTGCAGATGCCAACAGAGGTTAGAAAATGTTGATTATGAATTACCAATAATTTTAAAAAGACTAGGATAAACATTAAACATAAATAAGGGAAATACACTAGTAACAGAAGCATTAAATATTAATGTGAAATATTACAGCCAAGGATAAAAAAGCAAATACTGAAAATGATTTGGGGGTTTATGTTTACACCACTACTTCTGTTCCTGATAATGTGAAAAAGCAAAGAAAATGGCAAATTTAATGCTTGGCCAAATTAAAAAATAAATACACCAACAAGAGAGGAATCCCATAATTATTTAGAATTTTAAAATAACTAGGATACATTCCAGGTGGTAGTGGTAATTGAACTGCTATGATCAAGTGACCACAATATAATATAATTCACAGAGTTTTGGCAGGGTGCAGATGCAAAATTTTAAATTGTTAGGTTTAACTTTGGTGGACCTAATCTAGGCAGACACATCTAAAGTTCATCACAAAATTAGGAACCAATAAGAAATTAAAGAAAAGTCTGTACTGGGTAAATAAATAAATAAAAAGAATCTGCAAAAGAAAAAAACTGCTGTGTAATGTCCACTAGTTATAAAGCATATGAAAATATTAGAGCAAAAACTGTTAAAAGGATATTAGGGAAGCTAAAAGGCAGTTAAAGAGAAATATTGCAGGAAAGGGAAAAGAAGACCTAAAGAGATTCTCTGAGTATTTTAGTAGTAAAGAATGGTCAAGAAAGAGGCGAAGTGTATTAGGAATAGTAAAAGTGAATTAAAAGGTATAGACAATTAAACAGTTAATGCTCTAACCTTTTTTATGAATTAGATAATCTCCCAGTAATAACATACACTACTAATGAGGGACTTAGTGATTTGGAAATTGTAGAGGGACAAGTCCTGCTGAAATCTAGTAAATCACCAGGACCAGAAAACATTTATCCTTGAATGCTTAAAGAGGTTAATGAATACATATATAAATCCTTGGCACATAATTTTAGACAATCACTTTGTATTGGGGAAATTCCTAAAGTCTTCAAAATAGCATTATATAAAAAGGCTACTGTGTTTAACATATATCACAGTTAAAATTAATGGAAGGAATTAAAAAAAAAAGATTAAGCAGCACATGACAAGAACAGGTGAGTTAGAACAGTCGACATGGGTTCAGGTGAGGAAGTTTGTGTATCACTAATATTGTGGAGTTCTATGAGGAAGCAACAAAAGCATACACTAATAGAATTGCATAGATTGTTATTTATCTTGATTTTCAAAAGGGATTTGATAAGGTCCTACAGGAGAGGATCAGCATCAAGCTAAAAGAAGAGGGAATTCAGGGCATGGAGTGTACATGATTGTAAAATTGGCTAAAACATACCAAGTAAAGAGTTATGCTGCAAAGAATATTATCAGAATTAGGTGTTGTTAAAAGGGGTGTCCCTCAAGGGTAAGTACTGCTGCTAATTTTGGATAGGAATAAAAATTACAGGTTAATTGTGCAGATGATACCAAGCTAGGTTGAATGGCAGCTATTCTAGAGTCAACTTAATCATTAGAGATGAACTTGGACTAAGAACAGGCTTAAATAGAACTTTAATAATAATAAAAATACATTTTATTTATATAGCACCTTTCTGATTCTTTAACTTTATTTATAAAAAAATATATAAAAAGAAAGAAAACATCTGACTTGGCAGTCACTCTCATGGTGAGGTATTATGCAGGCTCATTGCTGTTGGTGCTGCAGTTGTGTTTCTTCACACACTTCTGCATAATAATTTGTTGGCTGAAAGTAGTCATTGTTAGTGTTCCACATTCTTTAAAGTACCTCTAATGTGAAAGATTTAGGAGTCACAGTGGACCCATCACTAACAATATCCAGACAGTGTACAGAAGCCATTAAGATGGTTAACAGTATTTTAGGTTATATAGCATAATGTGTATAGTACAAGTAAAAGGAGGTGATGCTTAAGCTTAATAACACACTAGTGAAGCCTCACTTGGAGAACTATGTGAAGTTTTGGTCTTAGGGCTACAAAAAAAGCATGAGAGGAAGTGCAGAAAAGAGCGACTAGGCTGATTCCAGGACTGAGAAGTATAAGCTATAAGCAAGGATTAAGGGATCTGAACCTTTTCAGTTTAAGCAAATGAAGATTAAGAGGTGATATTATTGATGTTTTTAAAATTATCAAAAGTGTTAGTATAGTGGATCTAGGCTGTTTATTTAAATTTAGTTCAACAAGAATATCAGGGCATAGTTGGAAACTTGTTAATGGTAAATTTTGCACAAATGCTAAGAACGTTTTTCTTCACACAGAGAACCACAGACACAGAATAACTTACATAATAGTGCAGATGGATATTCAAAATATGACATGATGTTAACTTGAAGGGATTAGATGGATACAATTGGTGAGATCTGTTGGGCTAAATGACTTGTTCTTGTCAAAATGTTTGTAATGTTCTAATGTTTTAGCTGTACTATAACTGGAACATCTACGCTGATCCAGAATTAGTAGCACTGTTACTAGGAATGCAGTATGAATATACCAGATGCTGTTATTTCATATGTGAATGGGTCAGCCATTCTAAAAAGAGTTTTGTTACAGTAAAAGGAACTGCATTTAGTTCCAAGACAGAAAAAGGTGGCACATAAAAACTCTGTCAACTCAACCATGATTTATTTGCCATTTCTTCATAAAAAAGATGGGCTAATGAAAAGTTTTGTGAATGGCATATACAAGGAAGGTAAAGTATTTCGATATTTGAGACAGATTTCTCTATATATAAATAATGGCAAGATTAAGGAAGGCATTTTTGTTGGTCCACAAATCAGGCATGTCAATGATATCCAAACCTGGTGGCATGGATCATGGACTATCTTACAGACAGACCTCAATATGTGCGTCTTGGGAATTGCAGGTCTGACATTGTGGTCAGCAACACAGGAGCACTGCAGGGAACTGTACTTTATCCGGTCCAGTTCAACCTATATACATCGGACTTCCAATACAACTCGGAGTCCTGCCACATGCAAAAGTTCACTGACGACACTGCTATCATCAGAAGTGGGCAGGAGGAGGAGTACAGGAAGCTAAACTAGGACTTTGTTAAATGGTGCGACTCAAACCACCTACACCTGAACACCAGCAAAACCAAGGAGCTGGTGGTGGATTTTAGGAGGACCAGGCCCCTCATGGACCCCTTGATCATCAGAGGTGACTGTGTGCAGAGGGTACAGACCTATAAATACCTGGGAGTGCAGCTGGATGATAAATTGGACTGGTCTGCCAATACTGATGCTCTGTGTAAGAAAGGACAGAGCCAACTGTACTTCCTTAGAAGGCTGGTGTCTTTCAACATCTGCAATATGCTGCAGATGTTCTATCAGACGGTTGTGACGAGCGCCCTCTTCTATGCGGTGGTGTGCTGGGGAGGCAGCATAAAGAAGAGGGACACCTCACGCCTGGACAAACTGGTGAGGAAGGCAGGCTCTATTGTAGGCATGAAGCTAGACAGTTTGACATTCGTGGCAGAGCGACGGACGCTGAGCAGGCTCCTGTCAATCATGGAGAATCCACGGCATCCACTGAACAGGATCATCTCCAGACAGAAGAGCAGCTTCAGCAACAATCTGTTGTCACTATCCTGCTCCACTGACAAACTGAGGAGATCATTACTCCCCCACACTATGCAACCCTTCACTTCCACCCTGGGGGGTAAATGTTAACATTATACAAAGTTATTGTCTGTTATACCTGCATTTTTATCACTCTTTAATTTAATATTGTTCTTTATATATGCTGCTGCTGGAGTATTCACAAGTAGCAAAAAGTAGTAAAAAGTTTCCAGGGAATGAGTCCACATAAAAGAAAGTGGTAGGAGTGATCAGTGAAATAGAGAAAAATAGAGAAAAAGGTAGAAAGATGAAGTCATACACGGAGCTGCTGGAAAGGCTGCCACTCGCGGCGGCGTCTGAGTCATTATTGACTAATTATTATTATTAACTATTAACTAATGGAATGTATCAGCATCAGAGGCTTGTGGCTTCACAGTTTTTAGCTTTTTCAATCCTGGAAGTTTGTTCTTCTTTAAATTCTTATGGATTTTGTCTTAACCTCTAACCATTTACATGTGCTTAGCAGTCTGATGTTTTCTGAAATAGAAGAAAATGAGGGACATGTGTTTTTGAGATTGAAGTGACTTCTGACATCTTCTGGCCATTCGTCTTCCTGTCTATGGACAGAAGAAGTGAATGAGGTAACAACTGTGTCTCCTACTATTCTTGTATTTTGCACTGAGAGTTGTTGCAGGACTCTGTGTCTGCACTTGGTGAGGAGTGCTGTGCAAAATCAAAGCATTTTGTACTATTGGTTTGCATTGTTGAGGTGGCAATGGCAGATTGGCCAGAAGGATTACTTGTGTTCTGTTTTGTGTGTTGTATTTACCCTAGTTAATACTCCTACTAAATGCTCAACCTACCTGTAAAGGGGTGTCTCTCTGAATTGCCTTTCCAAAATTTCTTCTAGTTTTTTTTTTTTTTTTCTTGTCATTGTAGAGCGTCAGTGCCAACTGTGTAATTGACACTGAACCAGTGTAATTACCACAATCACCTTTCAGCTTTCACTCAACTCATCTTTTAGTGGTTGTCCCTCCTTTACTCCCATGTTCCCAACCTTCTCTTAATCCCATGATTCAAAAGTTTTGACACCCACAATTGCAATAACTTGGCAACTTTTGAAGGATGCAGTTATCATCCATTCTGTCTAATCTTCAGATATGTGAAATTTACAATCCAGTGCTATACTGCTGATCATTACATTATACCCAAATACATTTGTAATTTAAGAAGAAAAATTAATTACACAGTGATGCTTTGCTTAAAACTAACAAATTCTTCCACGTAAATATCATGCATCATGCTCACCTCTGGCATTAGCATCTGGAGGTCTTTGACCAGGCAAATAGATGAAAATTCCCATATTTGAAGACCATTTACCAGGTAGTATATCCTGAAAGTGTCAATGGAAATGAAAAAAAAAAACAATGACAAAAACTGCAGTTAACCTTTAAAATTTTCAAAGCAACTTTCTGAAGAACTTCTCAGGTCAGACCCTAATTCACTTAGCCCCATTGACATTTTCTTAACATAACAGGCACTGAATAAAATCTTTCAAAACTTCATATTTGTGTTGGTTGGCAATATTATGCACCACAAATCCACCTGAAAATCCATCTTTGATCTGAAAGCAGAGAAACACATTCATAACTGGTCCCAATATTTTGCAAATTCCCTGGGCACTAGGACTTCAGTAGAATTAAAGTGTGCAATTCTGATAATGATCATGATGATAAAACAAAGGAAAAAGAAATGTAAAACAAAACATAAGAAGAGATTCCTGCACTTTCAGTAAGTCAGGCAGGATGTTCTTTTAGCAGTTTGTGTCAGGTGTACAGAGACACATAAGGTGACACTTTGAGTAGAAACTGTCAGAGACTGCCATGCTTGTGTGTGTTTGTGTCTGTGTGCTTGGGATCTACAGAGTGCCTCTGACTGTCATCCTGTAAAGCACTTTGAGCTACATTATTTGTATGAAAACGTGCTATATAAAGAAATGTTGTTGTTGTTGTCTGTAGTTATGTGAATGTAATGTTGTGTGATATAGATATAACTGTTTAGTCTTTCAGGTACCATTTAAATTCAGAAAACAATTCCTGAAAACTATTAAGTATATTGTATATTTTCATACACATGCACTTGGGAGGCAATTTCAGGGCTCATCTATAGGTAAATTACACTCCAAACAAGGGGTTTCCACTGTTGCCTAATGCCTTTTCTTTTCCTCCCTCTAAGGAAGAAGTGATTGACAGCCGTGTCCCTAATGACATCACTTTTATATCCTGACCTAATGAACTCCAGAATGAAAAATGGCTCCGCTGCTATAGACTCATGTCTGAAAAAAATAAACTTTTTTTTTCCAATCATATTTTGTTCTGCCCATTATATGGGGATCACCACAGTGATCTGTTTATCTTTATTCATTTCTTTATCTGTTTCTTTTGTATTTATTGCAACATATAAGAAGAATTGATATTCAAATTAACTGATTTTAGAATGAACTAGCTGCCCGGGAGGAAAATAAAGTGTTTTTTTTTAACTCTTTGAGAAAAATATAATTAAAAAAAAACCACAGCCTTAAAAATAAAAATAAATTAACAAACAATGAAGACTCACTAATGTGCTTGTCTTGCAGTCTTGAATGTATCTCATCATCCAGTTGACACTCAGAACAGGCCAACTCTATTTAATTTCATAAGCAAAAGGGGCACGGTTGTGCGCAAACATAAAGAATGCTGGCAGTCTCCTCCAGTTCGCCCTCTGGTGGTCGTTCTGAGTGTTAACTGGATGATAACATGCATAGAAGACCGCAAGATCACCTAACACCCTACCCGGAAGAGGATGGGTTAGGGTTGATTTCACCCTACAGTAGTCGACCAATGAGAAACATGTGCACCAATTTTCATGAAAATTGCTCCAGCAGTTCGGAAGTGATGCTGGAACATACATACATACACACACACATACATTGACTTTTATATACTGTATACAGTATATAGATTTGTAATCAGGCTGACATTCAAAAATCCAGCAACCTCCGGACCTGAGGAGTGCCGGATTTACGAAAATGCCGGATTTTGGACGGTTTATTTATATATATGCTGTATATATTTAACAGAAAATGACTACTTGTACAGTTCTTTAAAGAAAGAAAAGTAAACAAATGAAATGTTAATGTTCACCAACTAAATGAAACAGTTCTACAGAATTTTAGTGGGCTCTAGCCTCAGGAACAGAACATTTTTGAAAGCAATCCAATGTAATATCAGTGGTAACCCACCCCTTCTTCTTGGCAAGGTAATGGACAGGAAACTGTGTCATACTCTTAAAGGCCCTCGGATGTAAACTTTTCCCGATAACGAGCAACTTACATCGATGGGTACCTGCAGCATTAGAGCAGTACATTACCGTGACACAATCCTTCAAAGCTTTAAACTCTACATCCTCAGTGGTTAGAGTTCTTTTTGGTGTACATCTCCAAAACAAGGCAGTCTCGTCAGCATTGTACTCTTGTTCAGGACTTAAATGTTCATCACTAACTAACTTTGCAAATTCATCCACATATGCACTAGCCGCATCTTTGTCTGCTGAACATTTTTCCCCACACATCACACAAAACTGTAAGCCATGTTGCGACTTGAAACGATGTAGCCAGCCTTCTGAATATTCAAACTTGTGTTGCAATCCCAGCTCTTCATGAACCACTTTGGCTTGTTCCTTTAATAAATCACCAGAAATGTCCACACCTTCACTTACACAAAGATTAAACCAGGTTATGAGAACATGGTCCAGTTCTGAACTTTTTCCCTCCGTCATTGACTTCCTTACAAACATTTGCTGTTTTGATCCACTGTCAGAAAAGAACTTTAACAGTTTTTCTTTCTGTTTTTTAATATCATACACTGTTGAAGAGCCAATGTCATATGTTTCACAAATGGTTCGCACAGACATGCCGCTATCAACTTTTTTTAGCACTTCCACTTTCTCTGCGATCGACAACGCACGATGTTTACATTTCATGCCACCTCTTTTCTTTGTTGTATCCATAATAGAGCTATACAGCAGCAAATAAATGATACAATGAGAAGGAATGAGTAGGAATGATTGTTAGCAGGTGCAAGCAAGACACAACAACTGACTATTGACTACAGCGCCATCAAAACATAAACGGTGCATCCAGAAAACAGTGGCACGCCAACGTGATAAATTTGAAAAAGCGCTCCAAAATCCATGCAGGAAATCTGAAAGAACCGGATTATCGATGGGCAGATTTTTGAATGTCTTTGAAAATACATACTATTTCATAAAATGAAAATGTCTCCATGTTTCTTTTAAAAATAAATATTTATAAACTTAAAGTGTCTTCTCTTAGATCTTTTGTCAAGTTCTGACATTTCTTTATGTATTCTCCACCCTTCTCAATGCACTTGTGCCACCTGCCTAGAAGTGCCTGGATTCTAGCAGAATATAAGGTTTTGTCTTGTCCTCACAACCACTCGTGCACCACTTTCTTCACGTCATCATCTGTCTTGAATCAACAACCACCCAGGTGTTTTTTTAGCGTTCCAAAAAGGTGAATATCACACTGTGTCAAATCTAACGAATAAGGAGGATGTGGCAATACCTCAAACTTCAGTTTCTCCAGATAAGCCTTGGTGTTCTTAGCAGTGTTTGGGCGGGCATTGTATAGCAGCAAATGGAATCTTTGAGACAGCAGTTCCCCATGCTTTTACCAAATAGCAGGCTTCACATTGGTCTCCAGCAAGGCACAGTAACTTGCATTAGTGACTGTAGTACCCCTCGGTATGTAGTGTTTGACAATAACTCAGGTGCGCACGTGGCTATGAGGACAAGACAAAACCTTTTCCCGGCACTTCCAGGCAGGTTGCGCAAGTGCATTGAGAAGAGTGGAGACTACATTGAGAAATTAAATTATCAGTTTTGTTAAGGTTTGTTCAATTTTCTAATAAATCCCATTTTCTAACTTTAGCTTGAATTCCCCTCATAAATGTAAGTCATTACTTTGATTTTTTTTCATTCTTCCTTTACAATATGTCAAGAGAAATGTGTGTATTTTTAACATGAAACGACAAATATAATTTAAGAGGCTTTGAAAGTTTTCTTTTTTTTTCATGAATTGCTTGTTAGCTTCAGACATATTGAAATATCTACCAGTTTTGAAAAAGGTTTAAATTCAGAGAATAAACATATAAGGGAAAAATGTGCACATTCCTGAACAATTTTTTTATACTCGAGAACTATAAATGGGAATGTGAAGCCTGAATGTTTTTGTTAATTTAATTTTATTTTGTCAAACACTAAACAGAAATCTACTTGTCCAGTAAATCTTCTTTGTCTCCTATTTGCAAAATGTACTTTGTACTCTGGTGGACATTGCTGCTACATTACCTTTTATTAATTCTTAGATTCCATGCTGCTAGGCTGTCTGGGTACACTGGCTGCTCCTCATCTTTAAAGAGTGCAGTAAATATAGGGGGAATAAACAAATATATTTGTTTATTTGATACTCTGTTTATTTAGAGTAATAGATCCCGTAAGTACATGGCTCTCTGACTGATAATCTTTATGTGATTCTGCCTTCTTTTCTTTCTTTGACTTGTGAATCTTGATCTTTTTGTGTCATCTGTAAGTGTGTTAAGGCATTTGGCTGTAATGAAATTGTTACATTAATGGAACTGTTTTTAGTCTTTTCCCTGGCCAACACCTTTTACCCTCCCTGCCGCCAACACCTTCCATCCTCCATGGGTTAGTGAACTATTAAAATTGAGATTTTTAAATATAGCTCTTTATTTCACATCTGTCAATGTTTATGAACTGTGACTTTATTAGAAAACTTGGAAATGAGGTGAAATTGACATCATATTGAAATAATCAGGCGATAACCAGACTCATTTTGCAAACAGTACACTTTGCAATTTATATTGAGGATTGCAACTTGAAAACTTTGTCTGCTATGTCCTTAAACCTAATCAGCTAAGATATACATAGAAAATGGAATTAAAATAGCCATCTACTCTAATGGGGAGAATTAGACTGTAAGGGGTACCCGCAACAAAACTAAACTTCAGGCCTAATACCTCATTAATTATTAATGGGACAATGGATGCAAGACACTTTTTGATGAAATATTGCAATCTTAATACCCTAGAAAACATGTCCTGAGGGGCTTATCCCCTGATTCTCTTAATGTACAGGGCACCTTTCTCCATATGTTCTGGAATGTCCCACTGTTGCTGTTATTTGGCTTTTAATTGCTATGGCTCTCTCCTCAATTTTATCTATTCCTGTTCCTTTCTCTACTTCCACTCTACTTCTGTCAGATGTCTCTAGTCACTCTCTCATTCTCTTCATTACCAGCACATTATCTCATTGGCCATAACATCAGCCGAAAGTCTGATGAGTAATTTGAGTAATTGAGTAATTTCTCAATGGAAGAATCCCAAACCTGTCAACTTCTTTGTCTGGAAGTCCTCTTTTTACAACCTTGCTTTATTAGAACTGTCAGCCTCCGCATACCCTTAGTAAATGGGAAAGCACTGTTCCTGATCAAGTCATGGCTGACATCGAACCCCTGATTTCAAATTTGACACTATTCTGTTAGATTTATTTCCTCAGCTGGCCGTGTGGGCTTCTGGGACCTGTCAGTGAGCTGCGTGTTCCACATTTCCACTTTAATCCACTTCTTAAATAGCTCTGAAGTGGGGTGGGGTTTGGGTGGGTGCCAGTGGGGGGGAATCTCTTCAAAATCTATATATATATTGTAATAATGACAAAAGAATGCTTATAAAGGTTTCGGGTTTTTAGCCCCATGTACTGTAAATAAAGGTCAGAAGTTTTAAACAAAATCATCAGACACACAAGGATGGGTAGACGGACAATTTATGGAGGTGGACCGGAAATTAAACAGTGGGATGCTGGGAAAGACGTGATGGTGGATGTGTAAATGATGGCATCAATGACGGGACCAGAGGGTAGAAAGGGTCCCAGAAGTGTTGAAGTTCTTTGAGTCGTCCAGGCGGAATTATGGCCGTGTTGCTTCGTCATTTCTGAGGAAATAGAAAGAGGGAGGTTAGTACCCCACCGTTGTCCCTTGGCATGATTTGTCGTGTTGCACGTCGGGTCCTTAAGCTGTTCCCCAAGCGCTTATGTGTGACAATATCTATATTTTCCTTTTTTGTTGCCTTATTATTTGTTTTTGAAATCAATAAAAATTTATTAAGAAATGAAATTTTGCAATTTTGTTTACTAATGAGAAAATTCTTAAGTCTTTTATCAGCAGATGATTTCCTTTGAGCACAAATCAGAAAATACAGAAGAGAATTGATCGAGTCTATGAATCACACTGCTGGGAAAAAGTTTAATCTCTGGAGGAGTTTAATAAAGTTGTATACTGTATGACATCTAATCTTTTGTTTATTGCAAGGGCTTGGAGTTCCACCATCAAGATGTAGCTGATCCTGAGAAGAGAGGGAAGAAAGAAGACACACCTTCCTGAAATGATCCAGGCCGAGGGAGAAGCGACACAGTCCACTGACCAAGTAAGCCTTTAGAGAAAAGTTCTAATGGCCTTGGGCTTTAACAGCAAAACGAGGTTTTGTCTGAGACATACTTTAACATCAGAGCAATGCTGTTAATCTGAAATATTTTAAAATAATCAATCAGTAATCACAAAGTAGTTAGCATAATGGAAAGAGAACTAGTTTTTAGTGAGAGCCTTATATTTAGGCTGCCTAGATGTCCCTTCAAAGGCAATGGGAAATATAACTGAAATTAAAACAAAGAGTATTGATTTACAAACATTTATGTTAGGTAGAATGCCCAGTGGGGACTGGGCGATCTTTTATCCTGGAACCCCTGCAGATTTTTTTTTTCCTCCAGCCAAAGAGCTTTTTTTTTTTACTTTTTTTCTTTCCTTTCGGCTGTCTGACCTTAATTTTTGCCATTGTTACATATTCTTTAACATTATGCCTAATCTTATTTGTTTTTCATTTCATTTTATTTTCTTTTTGTTGTCTTGTAAAGCACGTTGAGCTACATTGTGTGTATGAAAATGTGCTATATAAATAAATGCTGTTGTTGTTGTTGCTATATGGAAAATTTACAGTATTCTCACTGCTACATCTGCTCCAAGTCTTGCCACCTGAAGCCCACCTGCATGACCATGGGATACATAGCATTAACGCCTTCCATGTTACACTCTGCTATGTCTGATCTGCATTTCCTCATTCCATAATACATGGCATTCCTCTTTAGCTAATACCACTACATCCAGAAACACTCATGGGTCCGCTGACTCTGTTCAGCTATTTAATTGAACCAATCCACTATAGTATCACCTGAGAGTAAACAAGATGCTCCCCATAACTGTGGTGAGCCAGTGAATAAATTAAGAATTCTGCTATGTTAAAGCAGATGATAACATTCCAATGACACCTGATATCATTTTCTCTCAAACCATACCAGAGAGACAAATTTATCTTGCAGAAGCAATACTGAACTGGGTTATTCTCTCATTTTGACTGTAGACCTTTCCAAGACTAATGTTTTCAGATGAATTTGAAAATTACACTAAACCACTTTACTTATTTACTTCTAAAGGTGTGCAGCCTGAATACTGTTTTATGAGGAGTTTTTCTTCCACCTCCACTACTGTAGGGAAACTCCAAAACTGCACATTCTCACGTTTACATGGACATTGTGTACACATGTTTATCTTCTGAGAAATCAGATGGCTACTAGCTGACAAATTGGATGACTTGTTTGCCTGGGTGAATGAAGAAGCTATGGTTATTATGGGAATTATTGTTATTCTCATAGTACTTTTTGCCTAGTCAAGTTTACAATTTCTCTAAATTCTCTATTCTTCAGCTACACTTGGGGCACACATGGCATTCCCCATAGACTTTCATTTCTGTTTTCAAATGTGGAGGTATATTTTTTTTAATGGATGGAATGGGGGGGGGTGTTAAAGATTATAATCTTAATTTCAGTATAAATCTTGAATTGTTAAATTTCATATCACTGTATTTATCTGTTAAAATATTTTTTTATATTTAGCTAAGCTAAATAGCAGACAGCATTAACAATATTGACCTCTGAAATGGCAGTTGATAATAGATAAGAAGCTGCAGCTCTCTGGGACAGATGATGTTCAACAATTCAGCAGGAATTTAGTTGCTTCATTAAAGAGGGCCTGTTGTAACTAAACTTTGATAGAATTATGTGATCACATGATGTGAACTCGTGATTGTGAGCTTATTTCGAAGAAAACTATAAACCTCTTGTAGTAGAGATTAAGAAACAAACATTAGGCATACATCAAGTTATGTCTGAGTGTCTCAGTTCTGCATGCAGAATTACAAATAAATCTCTTTCTCTGTAAGGTAAATAATCAAGTCTGTTTTTTTCACAGTCACACAGCCACATTTAAAAATTAAATCCTGTGGCTGAACCACATTCTTCAATGATGCAATTGATGTTGTCATGAACAGTATGTCTCTCTATCCAGGAGCCTCATATATAAAACCGTGCAGAGAGTTTACATTATATGCATACATATGCACAAAATGCAAGGTGTGTACGTCCAAAAATATTCTCATTTACAAAACACCACCAATGAACATCTCTTGTGTAGGTTCAGCTTTATAAATCCCAAATTATGTGGAATTGGCACATGTAAACAGGCTTCTTCTCCCAACCACTTTATGCTCATAATATTCCATATAATGTGCCATCCCCACTGGAATGAATTTTGATAAGAAAGTTTCCCACTTTAATGCTATTTAGATTTTTCATGTAAACAAGCTGATGAAAAAGCAAAAAAAAATTTCCTTCTTAGCTTGAAATGAATATAGAGATGTAAAAAAATGAATTACTAGGCACAAGATCAGTGTCGGTGCCACAGGTTGGGGCATGGCGACACCAGAGTGCTCCCCATTGCATGAACAATTTCATCCATTACTGGAATGCTGTGAGTGGCATCGGGTTCACTGTTTTTCATTTCTGTAGCCATTCCATAATGGTTACATATTCCATGGAGATGCTGTAGTAAATTTTGTGTTTTGTTATAAATTCCAACCTTTCCATAAAAAATGGTTGATGCATTTTTTGGTGCATTGAATATGAATTAAAAACTGAAATGTCATATTGACACAAGCATTAAGACCCTTTTGCTGTAACACTTTGGATAATGTGCACGCCATTCTGTTGACATTTCTTCACCTTGTCTGAAGTTCAATTGATTGGACATGATTAGAAAAGTTGCACACCTCTCTATATAAGGTCCCATGGTTGACAAGGCATATCAGAGTAAAAACCAAACCATGAGACAAAAGTAATTGCTTAAAAAGCTTAGAGAAAGGATTGTACTGAGCCACAGATCTGGAGAAGTCTGCAAAAATATCCCTGCAGCATTGAAGATTCCCAAAGAACATAACTGTCTTCATAATTCTTAGAAGTGTTAAGTTTAGAACAATCATGACTCTTCCTAGAATTGGTGACCCAGCCAAACTTAGCAATTGTGGGAGAAAGGCCACGGTAAGAGAGATGACCAAGAACCCAATGGTCACTCAGGTTGAGCTCCAGTAACCCTGTGTAAAGAACAAATAAACTTTCAGAAAGACAACCATCAATGCAATACTCTGCCATATCTGAGTTTTTTTTATGACAGAGTGGACAGACATGGTCCTCTCCCCTCAGTTAAAGATACACAAAATGCACGTAAAGGACTCTCAGAATATGAGAAACTAGATTATATACTATACTAGATGAAAACAAGATAAACATCATATCTTTAGGAAACCAGGCTTCAATCATCACAAGTGCAATACCAATGAAGCATGATAGTGGCAGCATCATTCTATAGGATTCTTTTTTAGCAGTAGTTACTGTGTAACTAGACAAGGTTGAGGGAAATCTGAATGGAGCAAAGTGCATAGATATCTTTAATTAAAAAAAACTGTTCCAGAGTGCTCTGGACTTTAGACTGGGCTGAAGGTTCACCTTTCAACAGTCCAATGACCTTAGGCACAAAGCAAAGACAACAAAGGAGAAGCTTAGGGACAGTTTATAGAGACTTCCTATTCAATCTAAAGGTATATGAAGCTTATCATGTCATACTCAAGTAGACCTGAAGCTGTAATCATTGCTAAAGGTGCTCCAACTAAGTACTAGGGAAAGGATCTCAATACTTTTGCCAAATGTGATATTTCAGTTTTTATTTTTTAATAATTTATTGTGAATTTCTAAAATTCTATTTTCATAGAATTGTTGCTAGATGCAGAGATAAAATGAATATACTGTAAATGATTTTAGCACATGGCTGCAACGTAACAAAATGTTAAAAAAGCAAAAGGGTCTAAATAATTTCTGAATCCACAGTATGTATTTCAAAATATTTTTGTTTTGGTGTGGTGGAGCATTGCATGCTGATCAGACATGAAAGTAAGAATCTACCCTGCAATTGTGACAATAATATCACTATTACTATAATAAGTTGATAGAGCATGTAGTGGAACCTGTACTATACTGTTGTCTTAGGCTGCAGTATTAGAAGTTGTTTTCAGGGGTTTGATAAATGCTGTATAAACTAAAGAACTGCAACCTTTAGGACAAGAAAGGTTTAGTAGGTTAAATTAGTAACCATTATTGCGTAAGTAATAATATACCGAATAATGAGGAAGAAAAAATAATAATGCTAGTAACATTAATATCACAAATCAAATGGATTTGTGTAAAATTTGTCATAGCAATAAGCAACCCTTAATGAATTTTAGAGATGGATATAATTGTAATATAAAGGGATAGACAATTTTTTTAAAAGACTAGGGGGTTTTGCCCCCTGCTTGCTTCGCTTGCCAGCCACAACACATCTCTGTTGCTCATATACTGTATGTGGATTTCATTTTCACCAAACAACAAATCCAAAATCCAAAAAAAAGGCAAACAGATTATTGTATTGTATTTGTGGATTTCACTTTCACCAAACAACAAATCTTTTAATTCTCGCGGATATGCCTCTTCAATGGGAAGAAACACTACTTTTCCCTGATGGCAACACAAATTAGACGATCTACAAGTCTCCTTTAAAGCTGAACAATATCTACATACTTCTGTCATATCACCTAAGTTCATATATTCAATCTTTTTTCGCTGTTCCATTATTTCACCAATTAATTCTACTTCTTAGCGCTCATGTGACCTTTACTCTCCGTTTTTTGAGACTTTCGAATTTTAGTGCTTTCATAATCTCTAACCTGCTCTGCCTCTTTGCGACATTCTACTTTGTCTTCCACTCTTTGTCTTTTATTTCTGACCCTGCTTGGACCTGCTAGGTTTTCAATTCCACTTGTTTTGGGCTGATTATTACTTTCCTTATTTTACGAATTTGCACTTAGATTTTTATTGTTCTTATTTGAATTCTTTTCTCTCCAACACTTTTGGGCCTCTTTTCGATGCGCTGCCCTTTGTTATTTGCTAGTCTTTGACGTGTCATCTTGAACATATAAAACTATTGTCCATAAAAGGACCACATTGAAGTAAACAAATAGATTGTATGTCTTAAAATACTGTTCAGAAAAGCTTCTTTAAAGGATGTAACTGAGGACTTTTCATATTTATAGGAGCTGAGAGCACATGAACTGTGTCTGACAGTACACATGAATGAAAAATGATTGCACTGTCCACGTGGTTGTAAATGTTTGAGAGTAGGGCAGGACTTTTCAAAATCTGTTGTCTCGTGGGACATGGAATTATCTCTTGCGGAACTTTAAATTATCTCTGAGAATGTCTCATCACAGGATTTCCTTTTATAATATGAAGACAAGAAACCTCACAAAATGGAGGAAATAGCTATACACATTAAAGAGAAAATTTCAAAAATAATAGAACCTCTACTTCCACACATTAAAGTCATACAACTACAGCTTTGCATGAACTCGTGGTAGAACATTAAGAAGTGGGCAAAGAATGCAAACATTAAAATTAGCACAGAATGTGGTGATACTGTTCTTTCTTATAGAATGAACTCTCCTATTCTCACTCTGTGTCAGTCATAGTGGCATGTAGTAATGAAAGAAAGTGTGAGGTGGACTCCTCTTATATTTGTACAACCTGTGAAGCATACTGTGATATGAGAAAAAAACAAGATGTGCTCCCTCCCTTCTCTCAGTCTGTTTCATCCACAGTAGGTCACAAAGAAGCAAGATGCACTTCTTCTCATATTTTCGTTCTGTTTTACTTGCCTTGGTGGTCAATGGAGCAAGATTGAGAGAGACGGAGCTTCGCACCTCCTGTGCTCTAACTATGTTTTAACCACTGCACATATGTTCTCTTGCAAAGGTCTAGTCTGGCTAACTGATTTTTATGAAACAATGCTCTGTTCTGTCTGTCTCTGATTGTACTGGACTTTTGCAAGGTGCTATGTGTTAATGGCGCCTGCAAAATAACATTACTGATGTATGTACATACTGTAAATGTAAATGGGTATATCAAAACCATATTTTACTGTACTTCAATGTCAATGAAAGGGGCTATCAATAGACATTTCATGATTCTTGATGTTGCCCCATATGCAGTGTCTCGTGATTCAAGTATCTTTAGATTTCATTGTAAGATGAACTACTATAGGCGACTGCTTCAAATGGAAGGTGAGCCACATTTTAATAAGAATATTTGAGTCTGATTAAAAAGTCATCCAGGTTGTGAAGCTTGATGATTTATATGTTATAGACACTTTATACTAATTTCAAAAAAGCAAACGTTGCCTGTGTGAGATAGTGTAAAGAGTAGTTACAAATGATATTATCAAACTTTTATTACCTCGAAGCTTATTGTGTTTAGTATGTAATTTAGGGGTTTTAGGGGGCCATGAGGGAAATACTTTATTAAAGAAAATGTAGTGAGTAGGGATTGAACCCAGATTTCTTAGTTGAAAGGAAAGCATGTTATCTTCATACCACCATAGAGTTGTTTATCTGTTGATAGATCATCATGTAGTATTTCACACTGAAAGCACTATTGGAAAAGTCTAGTCAAAAAATAGTTACCCCATATAAAAATAGGAATAGCTACAGAAAAAGAATATATATTGGGGTGGAAAGAATTATATTTATTATGAAAATGGAGGAGGTCCTTCTCACTGGCAGTCCAGATTATGAAGATGTCATCTACAGTATGTAAAAGAAATACAACATTGGTTTTAAGACGCATGTTGACATGAAATCTTCCTCCAGTTTTGCCATAATAGGTTTCCATAGTGAGGTGCAAACCAACAACCCATTGCAGTCCTCATATGTTGCAAGTAGAGGTCTTGTCCAAATGAAAACAAATTGTGTGTCAGAGTGAATCTTATCATTTGTATAACTGACTCTGTGGTCAAATCTTGTTTAAGGTACATTTCACATGCCAATATGCCATCATCATCGGGGAAGTTTGTGCAAAGTGCCTCAACATCCACTGTGACCAGGACGGTTCCTTCAGGTAAATGGCCTATAAGTAGACAGTTGTTTTAATAAGTCAGTGGTGTCCTGGATGTAGCTGGTTGCATTGTGGGTGAGGCATTTCAGGATGTGCTCCTCCTATCCTGAAACATTTTCTGTAAGGGAACCAATTCTTTGGATTATAGGCCTTCCCAGCTTCCCTTCTTTGTGGATCTTAGGAAGCATGTAGAAGTAACCCATGTTGAGGTTCTCAGAAAATAAACTGATTATATGATCCCTGATATCAAGAGGAAAGCTACTCACCATCTTTTTTTGTTCGTCTTGTATAGATCTGTGGAGTCTTCGTGTAGTTTGTAATAATACATAGTACTGGACAATAGTCTTTGTGCCTCATGTACATAGTCAGATGTATTCATGATAACTAAAGCACCCCCTTTGTCTGCTGGTTTGATAATGATCTCTGTATTATCCCTTAACGCATGTATGGCTCCCTGCTCATCAATAGATTGATTTTGCTGCCTGTTTGGGATCCCTGTTTTGACTCTCTGTCGGAAGCAGTCTATATAATTGCCCAGGGTGGAGATTCTGCCAGCTTCTGGTGTCCATGTAGATTTATTAGTGGGGTTGTTGTAACTGCTTATTGTTGGTTCCTGCATGTCACTGTTTTCTTTCTCTCGGAATAACTTTTTAAGTCTGAGTTTTCCATATCACTACAGAGTCAAATTGCAATTGACCATAGGAACATTTCAGGGTGTTAAAAATCAGCTACAGTGGAACCTGTTTCCACTTGGTATGCTAAGGCAAAATCTTTAAGTCTGAGGCATTTTGACAAAAAAGAGCATCTTCCAACTAGAAATATTGTTTTTTGTTTTAAAGTAATTTTTGAGCAGTTTAGTCATGTCTGTTTCCTACTTTCTTCAATACTACTATTGGACAATTCCTTCAAGCTTTTTAATGTTAAACATTGTTTAATAGTTGATTTCTTTCCTCTCAAAGGGACTTGTGGGGTGCAACAGCAATTTAATTACAATCCTAATAGGTGTGTGTGTGTGTGTTTTTATCTTTTGCCCCTGCCTTGTGCTTTGCTCTTTTTACTGATTTTCTGAGCAGGATTCAGTAATAATCAGATTTTTCTTGTGCTATGTTTTTATTTACAAATTCAATTTCTAGTCCAACAGTAGGACATTCAGTTTTACTTAGCTTGTTTCTTTTAGCATTCTCATATTTTTGCTTAGGTTCTCTATTTACACAATATCTCTGGCTTTATGGTACATAAAGAAATCAAAGGAGGATAAGGTCAGAGCTTTTTCCATTGATATCTTCACCAGTGATCTATAAATTCTTTGCCTAACAACAGTGTTTGTGGTGCACTGTGGACTTATTAGGAAGAAACCTGATGAGCACTATCATCCTTTGCTATTGTTTTGTCAAGCAATTCTAGTCTCCATTTCTCCTCTCCATATTTATGCAAGTGTAGGAGACTAAACTAATTTTTCCCCGTAACTCAATGTTATTAATTCCATATCAGGAGAACTGCAGTCACCTCACTGGACTCACTAACATCTGTGGTTTAACAAGCGGAACTATAATTCGGCTTTTTCTTGATTATTTTGTTCACGGTTGTGTCCAGTCTTTTCTGATTCAGACACACATTTTTTTCTATGTAAGTCAGGGGTTTATACCACTTCCCTTACAGCATAGCTTGTTGACTTCTCTGGTTGTCATTTTTGTTTCTATTACACTGAGGTATGCAGAATACTATGGGCAGGTTCTGACAGGCCACACAATACCTTCATTTTAAAGAACTGCACTTCCCACAAGATTATGCCAGCAATTTGACCAGTTTGCATTGATTCCCTATTGAGGATTGCCACTGGCCTACCTGCTCTACTGGCACCAAAGATTATTAGATGCTGTATTTCATCAAAATTTGCAAATTCCAGAAGAATGTTAAGAACTAATAAACCTCTGCCATCTTGTTGAAAACTTTTTTTTTTCAGGATACATTTCTGTTTTCTTCATTCAAATATTCTTTAGTCTGTATTTTCAAAGAAAATTATCATATGTTTTTAATTTAGTAATATAGTTTGAGAAAAATATTCATATTTTTGTTATTTAACTTCAATTTCATCACACTGTCATTTTAGCATTTTGTTGATGAAGTGCTTGATTACACTGCACAATTGTTGAAAAATGCCTCCCAAGAGCCACTACACATCATGTCACAATCCACTGTAAAACTCGGCTCAAAACTCCAACAATCAGTCCAAGATTATTGATTTAAACCCTGTGTTAGTCTTGAGCTCATAGTGTTGGTGATTTTTAATTTTATGACTCATAGGTTCCTATTTTTTCTTAATTTGATTTATGATGTTAATATTTTTGGTTCTGGTGATATTTCTAATGGTAATAATCCCTGTCAATTCTTGTTTTGGCTTTGCTGAAGAATTAGACCTTCAGATTTTGTTTTGGATAACAATACTTCAGTATTCTCAAAAATATACACATGTGCTCAACCATTTTTTATCATTGTCTTTGCTGCTGCTCACAATCCACTGTACCAGAAGAAATTACAAGACAGATGGAATTAAAAAAGCTGCCAGTGAAAACCTGTGCTGCAGTCCAGAAAAGCTGTTTGAGTATTTACATTCTGTATAACAAAAAACAAATAACCAAACAAAACTCTTTAGGCATCAGGTGAGGAAAATGCATCACATTTGCTGGTCAGACAGATAGGGTTTGTGCATCTTTCTGTCCAGATAAATAAATCTCCCATAAATGGGAGCACATCCTAGGGGCTCTCTGTAGCCCAAATAAAAAAAAAAAGAAAAGAATGATAGTGACCTCTAAATTGGCCCTAGTGTGTGCTTGGTGTGTGGGTGTGTTTGTGTGTGTCCTGAGGTGGGTTGGCACCCTGCCCGGGATTGGTTCCTGCCTTGTGCCCTGTGTTGGCTGGGATTGGCTCCAGCAGACCCCCGTGACCCTGCGTTCGGATTCAGCGGGTTGGAAAATGGATGGATGGATGGATGATAGTGACTAAGAAGTAAAAGTGAAGTTAATGCTATCACAAATACCCTCTTTCTATGCTCACTTTTAAATTCTAGGTTTTTAAATTCTTTCTCTCTTGATCTTCATAGCCCTTGGTTCATTATTTTGCTACAGAGAAGGTTCTTACAACAAACAAAGACACACACATAAAACTGATGAAAACTCAGTAGCCAAATGTTCCACCTCTAACATTCTTTTTATGTATTTTTTATCTGAACTAGCATCCCATCACGGTTTCCATCTTGTTCTGCACATTATACTGTCTGAGCAGGCTTTAATTTTCCACAGGTTTATGAGCTATAAAATGGATAAATGGTCAATTATTCATAAAAAGTATGTACACCATGTGCAGTATCTCTCTAAATAAGATGATTAGCTATAGAATTTAACTATTTTTTCGTGTTTTGGTTCTTATAGTGAGTCATAATTCCTACACTTCATTTTGCCAAGAAAATCTTGATAAGTGTTTCACTTTCACACAGTTACTGGATTTTTAAAAATATTTTGGCCAGCCATTATTGCATCTATAAAGCTTTTCTGTGTAACTATGTATGATTATTGCTGCAGTAGTTACTTTGCTAAACTTCTAAACTACTCTTCTAAATGTGTACACTAATATAAACATATACGACAAAATAATGTTGTGCACTAATGTTGACATCAATCCCCAGTGGTGTCCTTTAGTGTAAGTTATGAATACCTCCTCTCATACAGAACATATACAGACACAGATATTGATACAAATATCTGAAAAACAATGGGATAATTAAGTGTAGTCTGATGATGTGGTAAGTGAATGTCATGGTTTATTTCATTTTGTGACATAACAGTCCCAAACCGGTTGACTCCACACCAGATATTCAGCAGAAGATATGTGTAGTCAGAACAACACTATCCCATATACAGAAAACACGCTCATATCACCTTAGAGATCCACCTTTTAATAAAATAAACCTTATATGGGAATGTAGTTCTCTTCTCCAACAGGTGTCCATCCATTTGTGTGTTACATTCAAGGTGGCTACCCCAAACATAATACTTCCTAGAGTGAAGTTTGCCTTCATTTTTCTTTCAACGCCGATAGCTTCCTCTTTTTTGATTCTGGTCTTGATTCCTCTCTTAGTCCTGTGTTAACAGCAGTCTTTAAAAAAATACCAATAGAAATCTGTACACATCACTGTTTCTTTCAGTTGTTATGACAACCTGAAAAACCAGACTTCGTATGCTGGAAAGCCTTATCTAGTAGGGTCTTCAAAACTTAGCCATCACCTCCAGTGCCTGTATAAATTCCCACAAGCATCACAAATTATTTTACAATGTCAAGACAATGATCAGAAAGAAGAGAACCAGAGTTTAATGTATGTGGGCAACATTGTGTGTGGCCTTGTGTAACGCTGCTCTTAAGCTGTTGTCAATTCAGCTGGTTTATAAGGGAGACATTTCCTCTTTCATTGTTCTTGACAGGGATGGGATTTGTCAGAATATTGCTTTAGTATTGAAGAATCCCAATTATGAGAATGCCCAATTTTATTTTGTGCAGTATTTGTTTTTAAATTCCAACATTTTGCTATTGGCATTTCTGATGATCCTCTGTGTTTTCTGTTTTTCCAAATTTCCACGTACCTTCCTACACAGGTTTTAGGAATGCCACACAGTTTTGGCTGTCTGGCGTACTATATCTATTTTTTATTTGTTCTTTACACCAAAATCCTTTTCTCTCTCCTCAGTTTGTTTTTCTTCTGGATTTTTCCAATCTCCTTCGTTTCTCTATCCAGAAGAGCCTACACTCTTTAGGTACAAACGCTGCTAAATTAACCTTTGCTTCTTTCTGGAAATTCCCCTCAACAGTATCTGTGAATTTCTGAAAAACTTATTTTCTAATTTTATATTATTAGAGTTATAAAATGCTGCAAATGCACTAATTGTGGTAATTATTTTCACTTGCACTAATATTAAAGCCTGTAGCATGTATACGTGCATGCAGCTTCTTTCCATCAAATGTGTGTTTTACACAGTAATTTGCAGGATTCACATTTGACTGGAGCAGAAACTAGAAACTAATTATGAAGGAAATTGGTAAATTAGATATAAGCTGTCGCTTTAAAATATATTCTTCAGCAAGAAAATGTAGATATGGATTGAAACTCAATGATAAAATTGCAGAAATTTTGCATAGTATTTCTTCAGGTACAAGGGCTCTAGATATACAGCATGGAATAAGTTATCAAGTAGTGCAGTAGATAGTAGTACTTTAGGGACCGTCAAAGCTTGACTCAGTGTCATGTTAGAGAAACAAGTGAATAGGTTTGGCAAGTTTTATTGAGCTAAATGGCCTGTTCTGATCAATTAATCTTCTGATGTTCTGTAGATATGTTACCCAGTTCAGAATGTAATGGGTATGCATGTATGGTTTTGCTCTGATATTGTAAATGAAAGAACAGGCAAGCTGCATAACAGCTTAGCTTTTCACTTCTGCATACTAGCAACAACTGTGAGAAAGTGCACTGTTTAAGGGTAAATTAGGGGATGTGTGGATGATATCTGAGATGCTAAATTTGTACAGGAAATGTTTATTGTAAATTAAATGCTGGAGAGAAGATCAAGGAATTAGCATTCCATTTTTGCTTGAAAAACATGTAAAAAGCGTTGCATTCTCAAAAAATTACATATTTATTAAATCTGATTTTTCTATTTTAAAACATGCAAAACACTAAAATTACTAAGTCAGAAATGTAGAAAGTATAATGATACTAATAATAATAATGAGTAATAATAATAAAAATAATGCTAATACTGTCAAAATGTGTTTTTTGTATGGTGTATTTTGAAGCATGGTGAAATACACAATCTAATGTCACATTCAGGACAACAGTAGCATGATTCCTTGCAGGTTTTCTTTCCAGACTGATCAGCTTTTGAACAGCACATTGCACAAGTGCAATTGGCATAAGCATCACTTTTAGATTCATCAGAATAACTTTCGATTTCACTGTCCATTTCAGTTTCACTGCCTGAAGACAGATTCACTTTATCATCACTGCTCATATCACTATCAAAAGCATGCAGCACCTGGGCTGCTGAAAAACGTTTCTTACGAGACTCCATTATGAGTCTAGGAGAAGATGTATCTGCACCATTGCTTGGGTAACACTTGGTTGGGCCTGTCGTTTACACAAGACATGTCTATGTCATTTCCCGAGCAACACTCTGCACTAATTCTATTGGCACGTTTACAGCCCAAGTAATCCTCGGGTCTAATGCTTACGTGAGACACATCTATACAGTTGCCCTAGTGACGCTCAAGACTAACACTTTTAACACTGTTTTTACAGCTCGGGTCCAACACTGAAGAGGTTAATTACATTTAACATATATTACACCTTAATGCCAGGAATAATAACCTGTGAAAATTTGTTTGCCAACCTGTCATAGTTTTTCCTGAAATGGTCCATCCCAACTTAGAAATGAAACATTGCTGCTGAATTGCTGGTGGCATTAGAAGCATTTCTAAATAAACACTAAAAGCACTGCCTCTCATTATTAAACCTATTGATGGAAAATCTAAGCTTCTGGGCCATACTACAACATATTTTTCAATAGGGCACTATACACTCTTAAAAATAATAGTTCTTTAATGGCACTTTACTGAGTTGTGTGGTACCTCATAGCTTCATTGCTTAACAATGCACCATTTCATTATCGGATGGTTCTTTGCATATGAAGTTGGTTCTTTGTTCTTTAAAAAACTTCCTAATTTGTAGAGCAAAAACAAAATCTTTCATATATGATGTTCTACAGGAACGTAACAGATTAAGAAAACCTGGACTTAAAAAGTATACAGTATTACTGGAATGCTGTGAGAGTTCTTTAAAATTCATAAGCCATTGGTATTTCACAAATATGTTACCTTCTATTTATGGTTATTCGCTGTATGGATCCAGTGACAGCTCTAAATAAATTCAAGTTCTTTCTAGAACCTTCATGTGAATGGGTCTTTTGGGAACCATAAGTGGTTCCCCTATGGGATTACTCTGAAGAACCACTCTGGTGTCTTTATTTTTAAGAGTGAAGGTTGAGTGAACTCTGAATCGGATTCACTTGAGCCAACTTAAATACAGACATGACGTGGTGATTAACTGAAGTAATTTTAAGGTTATGTCTGAATACCAAATAGAATTTTCTATAAAGCAAGGAGAGGTTCCTAAAAAAGCTTAAATAAATGCAAAAAATGCAAATTATTAATAAAGCAAAAGAAATTCAAAATTCTGGCAGAGAGTCATAAAAAAGCCAGCAAGAGAATACTAGACAAAAACCAAAATACAATATTAAATCTAAATTCAAAAAGCACAGAAAGACCAAAATAATACTTAAGACTAGTGAAAGTCAGATGATGGCTATTTACTCAGGTAAACACAACACAATACTTAACCACATGGTTTCTGTGAGCTTTTCAGTTTTTATTTCCCCTCCTCATAATTACGTGACTGCTGCATAGCAGATGTTACTTAGCAACAATCAAACTTAGGAGGGGCTAAAGGAAACTGGTATTCAAAAGCAGTATTCAGGACAGGGTCCTCACACTATTCCCACACAATAGGGTTGAGCTTCCATGCTCGGTTCCCGTGGCCCCCATACAGACCAGGGCAGTTGCCCTCTTGTGGCCCGGGGAAGGTATACTAGCTCTCCCGGTCCTTCCAGGTGTCCCGGCTGGGCATGGGTCCCATCCGTCTGCCACAATATACAAACAAATATAGTTCACGCACAAACTGATAATATATGGACACTAACCAATAGTTCATATGAATGAAACCAGTATTGTACACACACAATCTAATTAATTATGCACGCAAACCTATAGTAAATATTCATAAACCAATAGTGTTCACATTGTAATAAAGAGCAGAAAACACTCATAAAGGTTTGGGGTTTTTAGCCCTGTATACTGCAACAAAAAAGTCTTGTCAATTGTTTACAAAACTCAAAAGACATTGAAGTGTAGGAGGACGGACAGTTTATAGGGAAGGACCGGAAATTATAACGTGGAATGCTGGGAGAATCGTGGTGGTGTATGGGAGCATGACGTCATCAACCGGGAAGCAGAGGGAAGAAAGGGACCCGGAAGTGTACATCTCTTAGAGTCGTTCAGGCGATCTTTACGATGGTGGTGTCTCGGTCTTTCTGAAGAAACAAAGAGAGAGAGGTTAGTACTTTGCTGTTGTCCCTTGTCACAGTGCAAATCGGGTCCTTAAGCTGCTCCCCACACGCTCTTGCGTGACAACATGTAAACCAATAGATTATGCACAAAAATATATGATTTATGGCCTGTTTGGCCCTTCATATTGCTATGTAGTACATGGAGATTCACTAGGGATTGAATATTATCAAGACAAGAGATTTGGAAATGGACTTTTGAGACCCCCTGAAATCCACCACCATAATAGGGGAAGTTATGGAGGTTATTTAGACTTAAATGCCTGTGGTCCTATGGAATAGTAGACTGAATTGGATGGCTAACAGAGACCTGATTTTTTCTGAGGAGAACTTTTAATTTGTGAGACAAGCTATTGATGATTTTTTTTCAAGACCATAGTGTATTATATCATGTGTGAAGGTTTATATCTTGCAGTTGAGTAACAAATTGCATTTTGTTTTTTACTTTCTTCCACTTCCTTTTTATGTTCATTTCATAATTTCAGCAAATCACCTTCTATCTATCTATCTATCTATCTATCTATCTATCTATCTATCTCTATCTATCTATCTATCTATCTATCTATCTATCTATCTATCTATCTATCTATCTATCTATCTATCTATCTATCTCTAAACAAATACATAATTAAGAAATGCCAGTGCTATGATTTAGCAACATTGATTCTTCAATTCTAAGATATGTTTATAAAGGGTTTATACTTCACAGAATTCAGATTCTTCATTGTTTACTTTGTATATTTTTATAAAACTGTATTTAGCTAACATTTTTGAATGTTTTATTGTGTCATCATTTTGTTTATTTTGGGCACCATGATTTTCTGCCTCTGTTGTCATGACCTGACATCCCATTGCTGTGGGCACAGTTTTGGTAGTCTCACTGCATGATGTCACTAAGGAAACAATTTCTAAGTCAGCGCCACATGCTTTCCAACATCCATTACAACTTCTGGCTAAATTTATTTTTACTTTTTATCACACATTTTTGGATTAGACAAATGATCTTAAGTCCTTTTAGATTAGACCTTTGCCTGTATTTTGGTAATTTTATGTCCTAGTCCATTTGTCCTGCTCCAGTGACTTATAATTTCTTCCACCTCTTTCCAGAAAAGACAGATTCTTAAGTTTTAAAGAAAAATAGAAATGATAAAGAAAAGATTTGCTGCATCACTGGGCCATTTACAGGTTGTTACCTGCTGTGTGAGATGGGCTGGTTTCCCCATTTTAATGAAGGGAGTGCCCCACTTAGTTTTTACTACAATTTAAGATCTTAAGATCTTAAGATTTATAATGTGCCCTGTGATGGACTGTCTCTTCTTTTAAGATTAGTTAATACTTAATGCCTGATGCTCCCATTTTTGTCTCTGACCCTTTAAAACCCTTCTTGTGAATAACGTGAAAATGCTAAATTATTTAAACTTATAGTGACACCATCAGCAAAAAGATAAATGTATCAAATAAAAGATTAGTAAAAGATTTGATTGTGTAGTAGCAGTTAGCAATCCAGGTGCAGCTGGCAAAAGAGTTACTGTATTAAGTTATTCCAAGATATTTACTTGCATGTTAATCAGATTCACTTTTCTTATACAGTATTGTATAATAATTTCTTAGTTTATTAAATTATTTGTTATCATATTAAATCTGGTGTGACATAACACATGGGCTATCCAAGGCTCTTGCATTGGTAAAAGTATGGAAGCAGGAAATGCAGCCACCTAGGCAGCAATAACAATTCTTTCTTGTTTTACTTTCTCTGAACTGATCCTATTGCAAATTGAGGTTAGACATGGAGTTGAGGGTAGGGTTCCAGTTCAAGTGACAGTGCAGGATATGATATGTTTGGGTCACTCGTGTCAGAATTAAATTCAAGACAACTGCCTCTTTATGTGACCTTAAAAATCATCTTTACTTCAAAGACTTATTACTAAGGCAACAAGGACAGAATTACAATTACCTGATTAGAGGCAAAGCTAGTGGTGTGCTGAATTTATGTATGCCTTTGGTTGCTGTGACATTTCTAAATCTCAGGTTAAGAAATCTTGTACTTTTGAACGAGCTTTTATATCAGCCTTCAAAAGTGGAAATTGTCTGAGATCCCCCAGAGACTGATTCAGCAAGGCATTCCAGGATTCGTTTCCAGTTGTTGAGCAGACATCTGTTAATGGTCAAGGATTCATTACAATCTTAACAGGAAACCGTCTGGATCACGCTGTTGCAGTATGTGACAGGTGAAGTCTGCTTTTTAACAGAGCAGAAGCAGCACTTCTCACACTTCTGGCAAAAAAGCTATGAGCTTATAGCTGTTTAGATTTGGGCATGGCAAAATTCTCTAATGAGATTTCTTGTACTGTGAAGATTATTGTTATAGCAAAAAGCAATAATACAATTTCTTTTTATGACCATTCCAAATACTTATTTTTACTCCCTATAGTGATATTTTCATAAAAACCACTTTGAATTACAAGTTATGTAATATAGCAAGCAGTACAATACTAATGCTATGGCTTAAGTTTTAAAGGTTGGCAACCAATTGTGATATTTGTAATTAAACACTAAATCACACATTGTTGCCATACTTCTGGCATCATGGTATGGCCAAAGCTTATGCTATAACTGTGCACAAGAATTTTTTTCCCAACCTGCTCTGAAAATGTCTAATCTTGTGAAGCCTTCTAATGCTTTGTGCAATATCTTCTCCTCATGATCAGCTTTATACTCTTTTGGCTTCTTTTGTATAACTTGCCATAATCTTTCAAACTAAAAAACTGCTAGCATTGATTTTCAATTTTAAATACGCTGAGGGCATTTGACTCTCAGCTTCTGGTCTCCTGTCCCTAATCAACACTGAGTAGCTCATTTGAAAGCTGTTTTTGTTTGTTCATTTTACTTATTTTCTTGTGGAAAGTCTAGTGTATCTTCAGGGCATCCTTTTTGAGCTGACTCATTCTGCCTTTACTCTTAGGTCAGATGTTTCGACATAAGCTTGGCTATGCTGTTGTCTTAGTAGCTGCAGTTGTCATAGTGTCCACAGTTTTCAGTTTTGCACTTTCAATTTGCTCTTGTTTAATTTTAGTCTCTTTAATGTCATTCTTTTCTGTACCAGGGAATTAATTATATCACCAACTTTTCTAGATGATTTGGCGCTTGAATTTCCTTCATAGATCTTCTCCAAAAGATAATATTCAGCTAAAGGAGACACACTGCAAAATATACAGCTTTTCATCCTAAAAAATAAACAACATAAATTTTTTTAATTAACTATTTTTTTGCTGCAATTTAGGACTATAGTTGAAAACACAAAAGCCATTGCATTCTATCTAATATGCATGAATTTTAAGAAAGTGATAAAGACAACAGTAAAAGAGATTAAACATAATATTTAAACTTTTGCTTACACTTGCAAAACAGATAAATACTTTAAAAACACAACTATGTAAAAGTTGATGGAGTAAGTTAGTCTTGAAGCCTGGTACTTCTCTGTGGTCACTATAATAGACATATTCACAGTGAATTTAGCATCTGATTTTGATGTCATTATTGTGCCCAAATTCACTTGTCCATTTTTAATATCAAATTAATTCCAGCTGGAGGTGACTTGGCGAACAGAATTTACATTAGTAAAAATGGATGCATTTCTTTTAAAATGTCTATGCATTGTAAACTGTCCTTCCATTCAGCCATCCATCTACAGTATCTGGTTTTCTAACCTGCATATTCAGATAGAAGATCAATTAAGTTGTCTTTTATTGCTGTATTGTGTGTGTGTGTGTGTGTGCACGCGGGTGTGTGTGTGTGTTTGTTTGAGGTTAAGATACTTTCTGTTCTAAAAGCGTTTCTGCCTGTATACTAGGTGTTTTATGCTAATGCTTTATTTAAATTCTGCATGGAAAATGTGAAGAATCTTTTGGGGCTGGGGAAAGATTGCTGGAGTGCAAGGGAGGTTTGATTCAACTTTGTTGTGAATGAGATGGGATTATAGTGAGAAATTCATAGGTGGTAATAAATGAAGAGGAAATGGATGGTGGGAGATTTGGTTCAGAGTATTCATTTTGGAAAAAAATGTATGCTGATTTTTAAGGTAATAATTATTTTACTAATAATGCACAAATTCATTTATTTTTTTAAAACTAACAAAAAGTTATTCACAAAGAATATTGTAATGGTTGATTCAAAAGTTGTTAGATCCTGCTCAATATACTGCATTCTAAATGCAATAGAAACTACATATATGTGTATGTTGTCACACAAGTGTACATGAGAGGAAGCTAAAGGGTTGATTATGCTACCTGATATCCCAAAGTTGTCTCTCTGTGCACAGCTATTTCTAAAGCCATCACACAGGAATTAGTAGGGGTCTTTGTGGGAGTTAGCATCCCTAACGGACCGAAGGATGCCCTTTACCTCAGAGACGTTCAGGGAAATGGCGAAGTTACTTAAGATAAAGCATTTAAAGACCTCAGTATATCAACCTCAAATCAGTGGTCTAGTGAAGCAGTTTAATCAGACCCTCAAACAGATGCTACCCAATGTGGTCATCGAGGATGGGAGGAACTGGGATCAGCCTCCCTCTTGGCCTTTTTGCTTATCAGGAATTCCCCCAAGCCTCCACGAGGTTCTCACCATGTGAACTGTTATACGGGTGACAACCCTGGGGTATATTAGATATTCTAAAGGAAGTCTGGGAGGAAGAGGTCCTCCCCTCCATAAATATACTAGAATATATTGCGCAATTTGGCCCATCCTAAAAAGTCACATGGAAAAGGCTCAAGCGGCAGAAGTCCACTATTATGACCAAGACACAGCTCTGTGGGAGTTCCACCTGGGAGATCGAGTCATTGTCCTTGTTCCTACCTCCCACTCCAAGTTAAGGAGCGCAAAGGGCTTGTCGATTATTTGGTGAAACATTCCAATTCTTGACTGAGCAAATGGGTATATCATGTCAAATTGCTGAAATCGTAGAAGGATAGGGAACAAGACCCCTCCTCCAGCCAGCCTCATTCACTCTATGCTCACGAAACAGAACTTAACTTCGGTCCCAATTTGACCACTAAAACACATCAGGTGCTGGAAGCTGTTATCCTGTCTGTCCCGGTGGTAATGAGTGAAAAGCCCATATGGACCCTCTGATTGCGCATGACATTATGACAGAACGGGATTATCATTCAAGAATTCCCGTACCGACTTCCTGAGTCAAAAGGAGCTGAAGTGGAATTAGAGATCAAGTGCATACTGGAACTAGGTGTTATAGAGGAAAGTCAAAGTCCCTGGTCCAGCCCTATTGTTTTGGTCCTTAAGCCTGATCGGAGTTGAAGGTTTTGCAATGACTTCCATTGGATTCATCAAGTCTCATAATTCAACACCTATCTGATGGACAACCTTCACAAGTGGTTAGGACAGGCTGAATTCTTGACCACACTTGAAATGACAAAAGGGTACTGGCAGGTTCCTTCAATGTACTCCACGAAGGCTAAGACTAGTGGTCACTGGCAGTATCATGTCCTTCCATTTGGATTACATGGGGCACCCACAACCTTTCAGTTTCTGATGGATAAAATGCTCCATTCCCATAACTACTAAAGCGCTTCTACCTGGATGATGCGGTCATCTATTCCAGCATATGGAAGGAACACCTACAGCAGGTCTGAGTGGTATTACAGGTATTGGGTGCAGCTGGTCTCAGATTAATCCAAAGAAATGTTTAGGCTACATGGTGGGCTGGGGTACTGTGAGGCCACAGGTCGGTGCCTTGCTGAGCCAGAGTGTCGACAGTGTTGAACACCCTGTCATGTTGCTGTGCCAGAAATGTTTGGATCAGAAAACCAGGTATGTAGCGATAGAGTGGGAAGCCTTGGTGATCAAATGGGCAATTGCACAGCTGAGGCACTATCTCTTGGTTTGTGAGTTCACATTGGTTACAGATCATGCACCTTTACAGTGTGTGGAGGACTGCCGGCTTCTTATTCCGGTCCTCCCCCCCAGGCCGACAGGAGGAGCTCTCCCGACAGCAGGATCGTGCCCCGACTTCCAGCAGGGCATCATGGACCTTGGAGTGTTTATACACAGCCCTGCTGGATACCTTGGGGGCTGCTGGGAGTCGCTGTAGGGGGGCTCGTGGGCTCATCTGTGCCCTATAACCCGGGAGTACGTCACGGTCACGTGACAGGAAGAAACGACATGCTCCCAGGTTGAAGAAAAAGGACTGTTTACCCTGACCCGGAAGGAATAAGGAACTGTGGACTGATTGGGCAGGAACACCTCCGGGTCAGGGTGTATAAAAGGACTCTGGGAAAACCCAGACTGTGAGCTGAGAGGTAGGAGGGCAAAGTGTCTGGGCGAGGAGGAGAAAATAGTATAGGTGAGTGGGTTGAATTTATGAGTAGTGTGGAGGGTGCTTGGTGCACTGTGCAAAAGAAGAATAAAGAGTCTTGGACTTTTACCTGTTGTCTGGTGTGGTACCTAAGGGTTCAAGGGAGCGCTAGTGCCCCCTACTGCCACACTGGTGTAGTCGGCAGGATTCTCTGGCCGTCTGTTGGCAGGGGACCTGCATTAAAAATAAATATTGTGTGGGCAGACAACCCTAAGGAAGTCACACGTCAACGCACGGAGGTGCAAACACCCACCCCTACGGAGAGTGCTGCGTTAGTGAGCCTTCTGCTACTTCGGACCGTGATGGGGAAGAAGACCAGGAAAAAGAAGGTCAGTACCAGCGGGGTACAGAATATGACCGAGGCCGAAATGACCTGGGCTTACCTGACTGGGAGCGAGGAGGACCGGGCCCTGATAAAGGCTGAACGAGCTTGAGTGGCCCAAAAGCAGGAATGCGGTCAGCCATCGAGCACGCTGGACTCCCCAAGTAGACGGGGAACACCGCTGCCAAGTCTGAAGGTAGGTCCCAGGAAAATGGCCGAAGTATCGGGCAGTTTTTTTTCATATTTTGCAGAAGCCCACTTCCAGAAAGCAAGCGGTGCGTCGGATGCTTGCCTCATATCTCGGCAAGATGGACCAGAAGGCAAAACAGGCTGGGTGTCAGAAAGCGACAACTCCATTAGAGGACAACAACCGCGTGACCGCGCGCGGTGGATGCCGGGACGGAGAAGGTCAAACGGAGTCCTTAGATGAGGTCGTACATTCCCCGATGGACCCGAGCCTCCTGGAAGGGAAGAAGAAGACGAGCAAAACAGCGCCGAGGAATACGAAAGCCTACGAGGAGCGGGAGATGACTGGACGGCCCTCCGTCGCAGTAGGAGGGGAGGGAGGCAGTCGGCCGACAATGGCCAACCGATCCTCGATGGACTACAAGACCCAAGAGCCTTTGGGCGACCCAGCTGAACACGTGCCAGGGAAGGACGTGCTCATTGGTTCCCGGCCGGAGGGTAAGAGAAAGGCGGAAGCGCAACTACCACCAGCCGTAATAATAACTAACTGTGTGGATTTCCAGGGTCTTGAGAAATACCTCGAGCCCCTAAATCGTTTCTTACAGGACTTACAAGAGCTAAAGGAACGTGTGGAGGAATTGGGAGTGAGGGCCTTAGCCCCGTTGAAGGGTCTGAAGGACTTTGTGCAGCGGCTGGGTCGAGAAGCTCCAGAGGTGATCGATGCGGGAGCGCAGGTGAGTCTGACCCGTGTCATAGAGCATAAAGGGACACAATTGCGAACCGGCACCGCAAATAATAAGTAGCGGGTGTCAAAGAACCGTGTGCCCGACAGAGGATTGTGGCACAAAGATCGAATGGTTGGGGAACAGAGCAAACAGCCCGGGGCATGCGTGTGACGTGGCTTTCCGGGACTGTGCAGATCTCCAGGTCCCGACCGGTCTTAAGTGCGGGATAACGCCGGTGACAGGAGGGCCGGGGGAAGCGCCGATCGTGCCGGTGCAGTTGAACAGTGCTGTTCATCGGAGCGAGGCGGTGCTAATGACACCGCCTCCTGGTAAATGTAGGACAACGGGCGTGCAAACAGCAAAGAGGCTCTCTTCTTTCCATAGAGAGCCTCAGGCTGAGCACAAGCCCCAGATTAAGCGGGAGATCCTCAAAAGAAAACGTGGGTCTCCCGACATAACAGAGAGAAAGGCTGAGAGCAGCCAAGCGGCCGTAACGCCCCCCTTGGCAGAGAAAGGGGCGGAGGTGACACTTTTCCACCTCTAAGATGCACTCAGAAACAGCAGTTAGTCTTAGTACACAGCTAGTGTTGATTTGTTGCTAGCACACACATCCAGTTTATACTGTGACATCACTAAATCCAACAGATACTATTGTTCCTGTAAATACATATTTCGACTAAATCATCTTGAAATGATGATATACTAAATGCACACAGCAACTGAGCAATAATATCAATTATACAGAGGAAACAAAAATTATAGATTCATTTTCTACACATTGCTGTGGCAAAGAATGTAAGTGGTGGCTTATAGATGCAGTTAAAATTTGACTTAGGCTTGTGAAATGTGATTTGTTGAAATATGAAGAAATGTATTGATGATTAGAAAGATTGACTTCTTGCTTTTGAAATGTGTGATGGTAAATGGGATTATTCAAGTGGAATGGAAGCTGAATCAAATTAAATTTTAGTAGACGCTGCTATTTGATATTTACTCATGTCTGGAACTGCAGAAAAACTGTATGAAATACTATGATAAATATAATAAATAAATAAATAAATATGATAAATATAACAAAGGACTAAGTATATGAGCATAGGGACATAAAGCATATCCAAGGATTATTGTTAGGTAGGCGCTGACTAGGATATAGTTAACCAAGAAAAAAACATGGTCAGGCAAAGCAAAGGGTCTATACTATGAGATCAGATATGACCTAAAACCAAAACAAAAGTGGGAAAATATCAGTCAGATTTCAGAAGAAAAAATGTCATCCAGGAGCACAAACCTAGTACTATGGTCTACTTGAATTCAGAAACTAACTACGCTAAAAAGATTTTGTTAATAGTTGTATCCACCAAGTCACAGTACATGAAGCGAATGGATTTGTTTATATATCGTCCCTTTCATGACATCACCAGAGAAACAATCATTGTCATGTGATGTCATTAAATACCATCATGCAAACACAGGAAACAAGACACAAGCAAAAGTAAATGTCAAATTATGTGAAGAAATATAAAACATAGATCCTATATGTAAAGTACAATTTTTTATCTGCAAAGTTGTGAGGTTGAAACATGTTCTGTGTTAGTACAAAGCTGGGAATATACATTCACCAGCCACTTTATTAGGTACACCTTTCTAGTACCGGGTTGGACCCCCTTTAGCCTTCAGAACTGCCCTAATTATTCATGGCATAGATTCAACAAGTTCCTGGAAACATTCCTCTGGGATTTTGATCCATATTTACATGATAGCATCATGCAGTTGCTTTAGATTTCTTGGCTGCACATCCATTATGCAAATATACCATTCCACCAAATCCCAATTGTGCTCTATTGGATTGATATTTAGTGACTGTGGAGGGTATTTGAGTACAGTAAACTCATTGTCATGTCCAAGAAACCAGTGATTTGAGCTTTGTGATATGGCATGTTGTCCTGCTGGAAGTAGTTATCAGAAGATGGGTACACTGCGGTCATAAAGGGATGGACATGGTCAGGTAGGTTGTGGAATTTAAACAATGCTCAATTGATACTAAAGGCCCCACACCATTATACCACCACCACCAACCTGGACTGGCTGAATGAATCCATGCTTTTATGTTTTTGACACCAAATACTTACCCCACCATCCTAATTTCGCAGCAGAAATTGAGGCTCAACAGACCAGACAGTTTTTCCAATCTTCTGTTCTACAATTTTGGTGAGCAGCTGAAACAGTGCGAATTGTAGCTTCAGTTGCCTATTCTTAGATGACAGGAATGGTGCCCGGTGTGGTCTCCTGCTGCTGTAGCCCATCTGCTTCAAGGTAAAATGCGATGTGCATTCATAGATGCTCTTCTGCATGCAGTACCTTGGTTGTAAAGAATGGTAATTTGAGTTACTTTTGCCTTTCTATAAGATTAAAACACTCTGGCCATTCTCCTCTAACCTCTGGCATCAACAAGGCATTTATGTCTAATGAAATGCTGCTCACTGGATATTTTTGCTTTTTGGATCATTCTCTGTAAACCTTAGAGATGGTTGTGCGTGAAAATCCTACTAGATCAGCAGTTTCAGAAATACTCAGGCCAGCACATCAGACACCAACAATCAACAACCATGCCACGTTCAAAGTCACTTAAATCATTTTACTTCCTCATTCTGATACTTGACTTGAACTTCAGCAGGTCATCGTGA